>NC_036248.1:10227770-10228202 GCF_002742605.1 Olea europaea var. sylvestris | reverse complement strand
AATAATAATAATAATTTCCTTTGAGCTACTGTATTGTCCAATGTTCCTAAGACAAAATTTATTTTGTTAATTTAAAGGAAATGGCAGGACAACAAGATCAAGCAACTATGTTTAGGGATTTGATGAGGGCAGTACATGACCTTGGTAGGGATCAAGCACCCGCACCAGCTCCTCAGAATGGACCGGCAAATGCTAACAACACAAGTTCAATTATGGAGCAGTTTTCGCCGTTTTAAACCTCCTTCTTTTGATGGCAAAGCAGACCCTTTGGCAGCCGAGGAGTGGTTAAGAGGGCTAGAACGAATCTACAAACACATGGCATGCACTGATGCACAAAAGGTATCATGTGCCGACTTTATGCTAGTTGGAGCAGCAGGCCACTGGTGGGAGTCTGCTTCACGCACTAGAACGGAAGCGCAACAATGTGCTATG
>NC_036248.1:10225669-10227231 GCF_002742605.1 Olea europaea var. sylvestris | reverse complement strand
CAAGAAGGTCATTTTGCTTCGGATTGCAAGGCATACCCACCTAAGAAGGATAATGAACAGGGAAGGAAAGTGAAAGCCAAAGTCTTTGCTTTAACCCGGGAAGAGGCAACAGAGGATCCAAATGTAATGGCAGGTATTTTATCAATATCTGAACTACCTGCATATGTTCTTATAGACTCCGGAGCTACTCATTCATTTATCTCCACCGCATTTATTGCTAAATCACGTACTGCATGTGAAAAATCTGATAGTGTTCTAGAAATTTCTATTCCATCTGGTAGAATTTTGAATACCAATCAGATCGCTAGGGCGGTAAAATTAGTAATGGAAGGAAAAGAATTTGTAGCTGATCTACACCTCCTAGACATGAAAGACTTTGACGTTATTCTAGGAATGGACTGGTTGGGAAGCAATCACGCAACCATTCGATGTTTTGAAAGGGAAGTAGTTTTTAAGAGGCCCGGGGAGGATGAATTTCGATTTTTTGCGGTACAAGTTAAGTCTTTACCGCGAATCGTGTCGGCCATGAAAGCAGAAAAGATGTTAAAGAAAAGATCCTGTCAAGGATTTCTAGTGAGTATACATGGAACTCAACAATCAGAGCTTACGATTTGTAATGTGCCGATTGTACGAAATTTCATTGATGTATTTCCTAATGACTTGCCTGGCGCGCCACCAGATAGGCAATTGGATTTTACAATTGACCTCGTACATGGTGCAACTCCAGTGTCTGGAGCTCCATATCGGATGGCGCCAAAGGAACTACAAGAATTAAAGATACAGTTGCAGGAGTTGTTGGATAAAGGTTTCATCCAACCAAGTACATCTCCTTGGGGGGCACCGATTTTGTTTGTGAAGAAGAAGGATGGGTCAATGAGATTATGTATTGATTATAGGGAACTTAACCGATTGACAATCAAGAACAAATATCCTCTTCCTTGGATCGAAGATCTCTTTAATCAGTTGAAGGGTGCAACAGTATTTTCCAAAATTGATTTGAGGTCGGGCTATCATCAGTTGAAGGTGAAGGCAAATGACATTCCAAAGACAACATTTAGAACTCGCTATGGTCATTATGAGTTTACGGTAATGCCCTTTGGATTAACAAATGCCCCTGCAGTATTTATGGATTTAATGAATAGGGTATTCCACCAGTATTTAGATCAATTTGTCATTGTCTTCATTGATAACATTTTGGTGTATTCAAGGAATAAGGACCAACATGAAGAACAACTTAAAATAGTGTTGGAGACACTACGAAGGGAGAAATTATATGCCAAATTCAAGAAATGTAAATTTTGGCTTGATCGTATAGTTTTTCTTGGTCATGTGGTTACAGCACAAGGAATTGAAGTGGACCCTAGTAAAGTTGAAGCGGTAACAAACTGGTCCCGACCAACAAGTGTAGGCGAAGTTCGTAGTTTCTTGGGACTAGCCGGTTATTATCGGAGATTCATTGAGGGATTCTCCAAAATAGCAGGGCCAATGACCCAATTAACAAGAAAGGGTGTAAAATTTCAGTGGACTGAGAAATGTGAGGAGAGCTTCCAAGAACTGAAACA
>NC_036248.1:10213494-10214799 GCF_002742605.1 Olea europaea var. sylvestris | reverse complement strand
TTTTTATTTTTATTTTTATTTTTTAATTTAAAGAGGAGGCAAATTTTTCACTTTTTGCAATCTTAACGGTCAAATTGGACGTAAAGGATGAACTCTGCGAATTTCTAAAATTTAGGGATGAGTTGTATTGAAAAAAGATAGGGATACGTCATCTACTTTGCTCAAAGATTGGGGACAAAATGCACAAAAAAACTCATAATAAAATAAAAAATGTAATAATTTTCGAAACATTTAACTTTAAATTGTAAAACAAACTATTTTTCGGTTTTTGAAAGTTAAAATAGTACCTAAGACTAATTGTTTAAAAAATTAAGATGTTTGAGAAAGAAAATTTTATTAATCTAGCCTTTATCTTCAAATACTCATCACCTAAAAGTCAAATTTAATTTTTACTAACACTTGAAAACAGTACCTTTGACCTTGTCTAACTAAATAAAAAACAACCTTAATGATTTGGAAGATTGGGCTCGTTTCTTAATTCTTTAGAATCCATCTTGGGCCTTCAGGACCTGCAGAAGATTGGGCTCTCAATGATTTGGGCCTCCACAGTGTCATTGCTCCAGGCCCAATGGATAATATCCTCTTGCTTTTCTTTGCACTTTGGCATTATGGCATTACACACACACACACACACCATATAATAACACATGATTAAGGTTATACTAATTATTTCAATATTTCTCATTCTTTTGTTATCATTTTCTTATTAAAATTATCATAGCTATAATTGTGACCATAATTTTGAATGGGACTCATAAACCAATTTGCAATCATATAATTCCTTTTAAAATAATTATCTCGTGTTAGGTTAGGGTTTCTTTTTCTTGAGAATGTGACAAGTACAAGTGAAGATAAAATTAAGGTTAATTATTATTATATTTTTTTAATCTTATTTGCCTAAAATCTATGTTGTGCGCCACACGTGTGCACACAAAAAAGGTCAATTATAACTTGTTTGACAAGCCTTGGTCAAATAATTAACCTAGAGATTTTCCATCTAAAAAGTGGTTTTAATTTAGAGATCTTTATGCCCCCACATAACTCAAAAATTTATTTTAAAAAAAAAAAGTGCATTTTCAAAATTTCCATCATAATAAATCCAACTATTGGGTGAAATACTCAAAGAGTAGTTATTCTTGGTTTTCTTACTTCCCTTTGTATCAAAATTTATGTCTCTCCGTGTAGTAACATGTATTTCAAGTATTCGTTCTTATTAAACAGACTAATAGAAATCCAAGTCAACTTCAAAAGAAAAATCTTGGGCCTAGATGAGTATTTATATAAAAAAAAAAAAAAAAAAAAAAC
>NC_036248.1:10137814-10210215 GCF_002742605.1 Olea europaea var. sylvestris | reverse complement strand
TGCATTGTTAAGATGACCGTATATTGTGTTGACTTATTTTTGTTACTAAATTTTGATTTGATCGATGGTCATCAAAAGTCCCAATTCAGGTTGGTCATATATAGTTTTAGCTCAATGCCATTTATTTTCTATCATTCTTGAATGACATAAATTTGTATTGTAACAAGTCGAACTAACACAATCTCCATCAATCAATCTATCTCATGTGCCTAGGTGCAACATATTTGGAGTGAGAAAAAAAAAAAAAAGAATTATGACTATTGTAAGTTTAATGATCTTATATACAAACTAGCGGCAAAGTTCATATTACATATACAGATGTAGACTAAGATGCCACTTCAAATTTGGATAAAGAAATGATAGAAAATATTATTTTCAAAATTTTTTGTGAGTTGCTTTAAACGATTTGGTGTTGGTCGTGGTTTAGGCATGGCGCAAAAGTTTGAGATCATTTACGCCAATTTCCATGACAAATATGCATTGAATTTGAGTATGTCGAGGGACTCTTAAAGTATATTATACCTGCAATGAGTATATACTACTCAAGTTCAGCGTATGAATACATACATGTAGGCCTTTGTAAACCCATCATGTGTATACTACACTAAATGAGAAGATTGCTTACCATCTTTTCATATAACAAGCACAAATAGATATGTAGGAACTGCCAAATCCGTGTACATTTGCAAGGGCTTTAACATTCTTGCATAAAATTAATGTTCATCTCCAAAAAATAATGACGCTCGCTAATGCGATAAATAAGTTCCGTCGATAATAAGTGTAGGTGATAATTTCCTTTATTGATTGTTAGTGACAAATTTAGCAATTCACGCAAAATTCACTAGTAGAATTAATGACTTTAATACCATATAAACATGTGTTGTGTTATAAATGTAGGACGATATATCAGTTAATATATTTGATATACATGTCATAATGAATAATTACGTTTGAAAATATGTGAAAAGGAAAAATTGTGGATGTGAAATTTCTTCATCCACTCCAAAATTGTCAGAGAAACTACTACAAGTGAGTATAGTTGTATAGAAATATATACTTGTCACATTTCTTCTTTACCGGAGGAAGGACATTTTTGTCTTTCTGTCACTCTATCTTGGGAAACAACCAATAGGGACATTACACGGGGGCCCATATTTTTATATTTAAATAGTAACATAAAATTCTCCGCGTATGCAGGGTAGTAGGAAGTGATGATGAACCCGGTGGGCCCTAAGAAGTATTATGGATGCCGCAATATCATTGGTTGAAGTCAGTTACAGCAAATGAAATTATGCCACGTGTACCATGATGTTATATCTATGTCATGATGAAAAATGGGTCCCATATACCCCAAAATTCTCCCCATTCCTCCTCATGTTTTCAATATTTTGTGGGGGCAAAGAGTTCCTTTATGCACTTCTTGAGACCCTTGTATTGTCCAAGGGCTTGTACCTTGTATGATACTCCAAGTCTACGGTTTAGTATTGGATCAAACTTATTTCCAAAGTAATGGACAAGGTTATTGTCATGGATACTTTGAGGAGTTTCAAAATATTGTTTTAATTATTAAAAATTGATTGGGTTTAATTATTTTTGGATGAAATCGACTTATAGAATTAAATATTTTGAAATACATTTACTCGTCTTCCCTGCTCCTTTAATAGTACAAATCGATGTCTTAATATTTTAACGTCCATACGAAATACGATACTAGTATTTCACACTATTCTACACGGCGTAAATATTGCTTTAATGGTTGTAAACCTAACTCTTGTAATATAATGCAGGCTCAAGACCAAAAAAGATAATATTGAAGTACCAAACATTTTCGACAAATGTGAATTTCGGGTTAGCTAGTCTCACCATTCTACTGTGGTATCAATCACTAACCTTACTAGTGAGTTTTACATTCAATCTCTTTTTGCTTATGTACACGAACACCAGACACGTACAAATGGAAGAGATATTTAAAGGAAATCATCTATTGCAAGATTATATAGAAAAATAGAGAAACTAACTTTGCTTTTTCGTAAAAAATAATTACCCATTTTAGTGATAAGGAAAAGTTACACGCGGAATGAATAATTTACCTTATTAACAATTTTAACTAATAAAATTTATTTATTTTAAACTTGTCAGTTATAAGCCAACTTCCATAAAAGTAAAACATTTTAAGCTGGAATAAACAAAGACGACTTATAAAACACATTTCTTAAAGCTCTGCTTTGATTTTTAATAACAAAAAATTAAATTGAATATAACAAAAAACTATCTCAAGCTAAATTATCATTGATCACCTCATTATATGATAAAAAAAAAAAAAGCCTCTTTTTTTCTTTTTGCTTTTTGTAATTCACATATAAATCGATACTTTTCGAGTTATGGTATATATTTGTCTTATTTGTAAGTATCCCAATCTTACCTCGGGAAAAAACATAAAGACTCTGCCACGATAGGATAAAGCAAATTCTCCCATTAAAAAATAATAATAAAAATGCAAAGACAATTTGGAAGGGCAACATGAACAAACTTGAATCCACGAGTGCTCTAGCAAGGCGTTATTAATCCAAAAGAGTCGAACCTTGAATTTTCTTTAAGCATCTTAAAATTGCACCACCTCCTCTTATTATAATGTGCTCTTTTAGATAGTCGTATTCATGCTTATTTGGCACTGGTGAGCTCCTTCCCTATCGTGTAACAAATTTTATTACAACATGTTGAATATGTTGAACGTTATTGGATTAAGAATTAAGGCACCATTTGATTCAACAAAATTTTCTCTAGAAAATGGAATTTGGATTCCAACTTCCACAAAAAGGGTGTTTGATAGCTTATATTTACCATGGAATTGAATTTCTTAGATTTCTTGGAAATTGCACTTTTTCTTGTTTTCAAGGAATTTGAATTCTTACCAATATGGTGAGAATTCAAATTCTAGTCTACTGTAGTATTTTATTTTTATTTTTCATTTTTTTATTTTTTATTTTTGCAATGAAAACAAATTTTAAGAATTATTGTAAAAAAATATTTCCCTTTAATTGACAATTTTCATGTAAAATAAAGTAAAACGAACACCAAAAGATAGATGAAATTCTTGAATTTTTTGTTTTTTTGTTGGCAATGGAAACAAATTTCATTCCCATACCAATAAAATCTATCCCTTTAATTGAAAATTTTCATGTTAAACAAAGTCAAACGAATACCAAAAATACTTTTATTTCAATATTTTTCACGTGAAAAATTATGCCAATCAAATATAATAATTTACAATTCTCAAGAAAACAATTTCTAGGCAATTTAATTTTCTGAAATTCGTTTTCAATTAAATTCAATTTCATCTTTGCAATCAAACAGACCCTAATATAATTGGCAATGAAACTGAAGATAGTACTCTCAAATTGGAGCACTAATCAAATTGTCTACCTGGAATTGTTAGGGGCCCACTAGTAGGAGCCCACAATACAACTCAGCCAGACAGTACGCCTAGTTGCGAGCTTAATGATATTGGCTAGCCCACGCCAGACAGCAGAGCCGCCAAACTGAACTCCAACAACAAGACACATCATTTCTTTATTTGGGGCCCACATTTCACGGCAGCCACCCTACATATCATATTGCAAAACCTCTAGTCCTCTCGGCTCAGTCAAGCTCCTCTTATTCTTAGTCGGCTTGATATGTATTTGGTGGGCTGTCACTCTCCTGATGGTATAAGCCCGGCCCGGTATCGTTGTGGGATCAGCAGTTTTTATCACAAATAAAGAATTGTAAACCAACCTCCCATAGGTATCCATCTGTGGTCATTGGACATAGAAAAAATACCTAAATTTCAATTCAGCCCTAATAATTTATTGGAAAATAGCTTAAAGCCATTTAGATAGATTTAAATAAATCAAACTGCCCATTGAGCTTTTTAACTCTGATATTATATTGAATTATAATATTTTATCTTTAAAAGTCAATCTTGTTAAAAATAAACTAAGTTAATCAAATTTAATAATTTCACTCTTGAATAAATATGAATGAGGACATTCTAAAGTAATTTAACTCATTAGAATTTTGACTTGGATTGAAATTTGCTCGACGTTTCTATTTTATTACAAATTAACTTACAAACTCTCGAAACATTAAAAAAGTAGATCAAATTAATCAATTATTCAAATTTTATCGATCTACATGTAAGTCATATTCTTTCCACATTAACTGATCCAGGTTTATTTGAATTAATTAAATTGTATTTTCATTTAAATTTGATTTTAATGTATATAATTCCAATTGAAATTAATCAACAACCTACAAAATTAATTTTAGCTTGACCACTTCAAAGTCTGGTAAAAATAATCAACCAAAACATCCATAAATGTTAGACAATAATAAATAAGAGTTTAACCTCTTTCTATTTAATACTATCTAACCGTGTTCAATATTTAAGCCCCGTTATAGATGG
Source organism: Olea europaea var. sylvestris (assembly GCF_002742605.1). NCBI lineage: Eukaryota > Viridiplantae > Streptophyta > Magnoliopsida > Lamiales > Oleaceae > Olea > Olea europaea. Next base: position 10,205,771 of record NC_036248.1, on the reverse strand, counting down.
GATTCAATATTTAAGCCCCGTTATAGATGGGAGTGAAACTAGCTAGGGATGTTTCAACAGGCTCGAGCCCCGTTTTAGTCAGCTTAACTCTCATGTGTTAATGCATCTCTCTCTCTCTCTCTCTCTCTCTCTCTGTATAAAGATAGGGTAGGAAGACACACACTGATTTGTAATGATGACAGTCGGTGGTGGTGAAGAAACGTATAGGTTACGAGCAAGAAACTGGTACGTTGAATGATGTGGTGGAAAAATATAAAACGGTGAATTTGGTACCAAATTTTTATAGCTTTGGACCATACATTTATAGATTGTGAACCATGGTTGCATATTTTTCACAGAATTCCTCCTTCAATCTGCAGATATTTGAAGACTCATTTTCACCACAACTCTAATTGAGATCTTACTGATACGATGACTAATACATAACAATTATCTTGTTCGATATCAAATACATCTATATTTTATTATCGATTATCATTTTCGATTGATAACAAGTTTTAGTGAAGAGGGACTAGCGCATCATTCATAACAATCTGTTAAAGCTTTAATTGGTATAATTCTTTATCAAACTAATCTCGAATTAATTTACTTGTGACGTCAAATCAATGTAAGAATTTCCATCATTTAAATTGTGCGAGTGATTAGAAGTTTTTTAAAAACTAAATGTGCATTTAACTCTCCAAGATGGAGAATCATGGGGGTAATTATTGAGACAGTTAACAAACTAACCACTTCAATTAAATGAGATGAGACAAATATTAATTAATTACAATCATTAACATAACAAACCAGTTCTTTTCCACACTACAAGTCTTTCTTTATAATTACCATCATATTGTAAAACCATCTTACCAAAAATTAGCTTTTAGACATAAAGCAAGCTTATCTATTAAAAAGTTCGTGTATAACACAGCTCTTCACGTGCATATCAGATTCATTGTTGTTCTAAAATAACCTTTGCCATGCAAAAGTTTGTCATCAAGAATTACCTCCTTAAGCTTAAATACCATGTCTAATAATAGGACAAGGTTTTAACGCCCGATAAAATAATTTTCGATGATGAAAAAATTTGAACATAAACTTTATTTACTTCAATGTAATATTGAACCACATTTGAAAGTTTAAAAAGATAAAAGAAATGCGTAACCAATGTAATGAAATATTCATGAATCAAGTGTAACCGTGCGCAATGGGGTCCCAAATTTTCATTAGTAATGAACAAGAAATGGTAGGGACAAGAAACATGGTAGCGAATGGTTGGGCCACCTTACCCCATTTAGACAGATAGGTTTAGCTTTTGGCTTCAGACTGTTCTGCTAAGTCACCATTTAAAGGGGAAAAAAAAGTTAAGAATTATTTATTGTCCCTTTTTGGTCTCTTATGGTCTCTAAGACAGACCTTTTGCAGTTTGATGATTGGTCCATGGCGTGACATTCCCTTCAACCCAAAAAAGTAAATTAATTAATAAATATGTATTACTTTCAAATGAATTATTCCAAACATGTTAGACTGTTTGGCCTTTTTAGCGGAAGTGTTACATATTACCAAAGCATATAAATGTTTTGAATTAAAATCCCTTGAAATTCATGTATGACATGTACATTAGTTATTTAAACTTGTCGAGGAGAAAAAGAGCGAACGTTGGTTTGAATGAGAGTTATATTTTTCTCGTTTAACATCATTTATGATGTAAATTATCTTTTGGTTTAGAAAATTGTCAAATTTAGATTTAAAAAGAAAATGGTTTAAACTTGAACATCAATTAATGAACAAAAAATTTAACATTTTCCTTTCTTAGACTACTCATTTATTATGTATTAATCACACACTTCTCTCAATATCTAACATCTAAATTCAAATGAAAAGTGACCATTAAACAGAACATTCTGAGAGTAGATGTCTCTCTCAGTTGCGGGTGGTGGAGGTGGCAGTTGCCCACACGCTGCTCCTTCTCTTTCTATATCTATATATGTATCTGTATGTGTGCCTATTTTTCGCCACCTTTTTTCGCGCCCCAGAAACTTTCCCAACAATTCAGCCCACTGTTGATGGCGAGAGGCAATCAAATAAATCTGAGCTAGCTTACATGATCTATCATCATTAGGTTTTTTCTCTCTCTACTTTTACATTCTCTCTCTGAATCTTCTCTTCATTTGATTATCTTTATATATAATCCCGTTTGTTCTCCATTCTTCCATTACTCAGTTTGACAATCCAGGTTTTCTTTTCTCTCCTTCTCGGGATCCGATCCAGTTACGGACAAGAAGAAAACATTAGGGTTCCTAGCTGTTCTTGTTTTTGAGTACAAGAGCTGCTAGGGTTCAAGTCCCGAGAAGTATAAATTGTTCTTTCTATAATTGTGTTTGTCTTTTAGCTGTCTGAACTTGGCCTTCCTCTAGTTTTGAAGCATTATCGGAATATGTATCCCTCTCTCTAGTCCAAAATCTCCATTCTCGAAGAAAAAGTTCTTTCTTGCTCAGACGATTTGGTTCTGCCAAGAATTTTAGACGGCTTTTTGATCTCAGGTTCTTTCTCTCTCTGTGTGTGTGTGTGTGTGTATATATATATATATGAACTCCATTGAAGGGTGCTTCACAATAGAATTAGGATGCTCAATTTCTGCATCTTGATTGTTATAAGATGGAAGCTGATTTTTGCATTAGAAGCATGTTTCAACAGATCTTGACCTCAAGAACCTATATGTATAGATACACTCACACATACACATATATGTGTGTGTATGCGAGCGCTTCTACCATTGTACGCTAATCAACCACATTTGTTCTTTAAAGAGACCTAATGATCCACAATGAGTGGATCAGTGTTCATATATAGCATTTTCATTTGATTCTACAGTGATATAGCATATATGTCTTATTATTGTTTTTATAATGGTATTAATTAACATAATACCATATTAGCTTTCGAACGACGAATTATTTGAAGATCGCTGAATAATTCATGGTCACATATATCTATAAAAAATTCTGTTTTTGTAAGTTATTTACATATCACAGCCCTAAAGGCTGTGAAAAATTCCGTTCATTGGCTTTGAGACTAATGATTCTTGAAGCAAGAGGCCTTTTTCATTTTAAAAGAAAAAATAAAAAAAGATTATATCAGTTAGTAAATCTTAAAGCAAGAGGCCTTTGCAATTGATCCTAGGTTTAATCACATTACATGATGATTCACATCCAATTTTTCTTGTACATTTTGTTCTCTTACCTTTATGATATTAGTTATTTCTGTAGCACAAGCCTACCAAATTTTTTTGACACGTTAATGAGACCATTGGATCTATGAACTTGTGAGCTAAATCGATGAAATTTCAGATATTCTATACAATTAAATTTTATGACCAGATGATTGACAAATGTTTATATGCCTAATTTCATTACTTTTTTACGTTAGTGTGTAATTTAACATATAGAGCATAGCTATGCAGTTGATTCCTATCAAATTTAAGCTTTTGGAAACATAGTTTCAACTGAAAAACTAACATTGTTTTAATTAATACAATGAATGTTTGTTCGACATCCTATCTAGTAAAGTGTACCAACCGTGTTGTAAAAAGTGAAAATGCTTTACAATTTTGATGATATTCCATGTCAAATGGTTTCCCAAAATTATATTGAGTGCTGTCCTGAAGACTTGGTTTCTTTATACTTTGTCCCTTCATGTTTGGTACATAGAAATATATTATAGGAAAACACTTTGAGGAGATACCATCCTTTTGATGTTGCAATTTTAGTAGGTATGTGATATATATGTTGTCCACCACAAAAAGTTGTTGCTAACTAGGTTGCAATTATTAGGATTTGATGCTTCATTACAATTAAAACATGTTTTAGACTGAATTAAGATTCTATCTTTCTTCTTCCTTTTTTCCTCATTATTTGAAATGAACGAGTATCGCATCAAATTTATCTTTCTTATTTGTATAAACGACATCTCATGTGCAGCAATAAATGATAAATAATGACAATTAATCCTGCATGTGTTTTTGTTCATAGTAAAAAAATATTTATTAATATGATAAGAAGAACGTCATATTTTCACTTAGTTTATATGATGGTTTGCTAATTTTATAAAATAATATGTACACTGAGCTTGTTTATATATATTGAAATTGTGTTGACTACGAATTGCAGGTTTCAGATTTGACTCTGGACACTATGAATACTTTTTCACATGTTCCCCCTGGTTTCCGATTCCACCCGACTGATGAAGAACTTGTCGATTATTACCTTAGGAGAAAGGTTACTTCAAGACGGATTGACTTCGATGTTATCAAAGATGTTGATCTGTACAAAATCGAGCCTTGGGATCTTCAAGGTAGATCGAAGATAAAACATAAATAAATATATGCTCTCTTTTATTGGCTTAAACTTCTGGAGAAGCAGTTCTACTTTGTCTTGAATTTTTTTTAAAATGAGTTATGGTTCAAAAACGCATAGAAATTCATGGTAACATCACGATTCTTATTACATTTTTGTTCTTCTTACAGAGCTATGCAGAATAGGAACAGAAGAGCAAAATGACTGGTACTTCTTTAGCCACAAAGACAAGAAATATCCAACTGGAACACGCACAAATAGGGCAACAGCAGCAGGATTTTGGAAAGCAACTGGAAGGGACAAGGCCATTTACTCAAAGCACGACCTAATTGGCATGAGGAAAACCTTGGTGTTTTATAAAGGTAGAGCCCCAAATGGTCAAAAATCAGATTGGATTATGCATGAATATCGCCTCGAAACAGATGAAAATGGGACTCCACAGGCAAGTATATACATATATTTTTCTGTATGTTATATAACGTTATTCGGTTTAGGATGAAATAAATTTATCTCCTTCAAAGTAATATTAGAGTAGGCAAAGGCCTAAGATTCAAGTAATCCTACTGCCAGCCCTTATGAAAATTGTGCATGTATCTAATTTTTGATGGAAAACTGAATCTTGCATGCATGTGAAGGATTGTGTGAATTACGAAATATAAGTAAGTAAATTTTTATCGTATCTAATAGTTTAAACTTTTAGATACCGTTCTTCAACAAACACTACTACCCCGGCCTCGGCAATTTTCTTAATCATTGCATGGAAAAGACTTCTTAATCTATGGAAGCATTACCATATTTATCGACATTAGCACATTCAACTTAGCTTCGTTTGAGTTATATTAGTATATGTGTTTAATTGATTGTATTTATTACCAAGTTGTTGTAAAAAGAAAAAAAAAATTGGAAAAGAAAAAATATAGATGTGAAAGAATAATTTGAATATTGCACAGGAAGAAGGTTGGGTTGTCTGCAGAGTGTTCAAGAAGAGAATAGCCAGCATGCATAAAGTCAGTGAGCATGACTCCCCAATTTGGTATGACGATCAAGTTTCATTCATGCCGGAAATTGACTCGCCGAAGCAGCAGAATCTGAATTACCACTATCCTTATAATACTTGCAAGAAGGAGCTTGATTTGCAGTATCAAATGCCACCTGATCAGCACTTTCTTCATCAGCTTCCACTTCTTGAGAGTCCGAAAATGGTGCAGCCACCTACCAGCATGAGTTGCAGCTCAATTTCTCCCTTTGGCGACCTTCACATAAACAATTTGTCAAACACCTTGCAATCATCAATCCAAAGCCATGAGCAGCATAACTTTCACTCAGTTTACGGAAACAGTACTGAACAGCCTGCCGGAGATCAAGTGACAGATTGGCGTGTACTTGACAAGTTCGTCGCATCCCAACTCAGCCACGAAGAGGTTGTTTCTAAGGAAAATCACTATTCCAATCCAGCCGAAGCCGCCTTCCATGGAGGCACCGATGAATCCAATCTGATGGTGATCACACACTTGAACAAGCAAGAAACAGCACCAGAAAATAATGCCTCAACCTCATCCTCAAGTTGTCAAGTTGATCTGTGGAAATAATCCAATAAAACCAGTCTGCAACCAGTATGAAAGGGTAAACATCATTAATTTGTCCAGTTTCTTGTAAATAATAAACCTAAAATTATAGTATAACCTAACTATTGAACCTCGGACTACCCACATAGGATTAAGTTAAGGGACTGTTTGGTAAGCAGGGCTTGATAGAAGAGCGGGCAACATTTTAACTTCTTTTTCTTCTTTTAATCCCGTCCGCTTCTATCGAGCTCAACATATATAGTATATACTAAACGTGCCATACGAGTACAAAGTATGTAGCCAAGATGTCATTCTTGTAAGATAAAGGCTGTAATTTGCTGCATCAGTTGGAAATGCAGCATTGCCAATATGTTTTCATCTGAAAACTACAGACTCTTCATGTTACCTATCTGTGGATATTTGAAGATCTGTTCAATTGTTTGTACTGATAAAGTACTAAAATTACAATATATATGCATTTTGTTTGTAAAAATAATCCAGAATTGTTTTTATAATCATGATTTTTTATGTTGCACGTACCCAAAAAAAAAAAAAAAGCATTTTTGGATTCAAGAATCTCCTTATTTATTCATTTTCTTCTAGGATGGATTTTTCAATTTTATTTTTTTATTTTTATTTTTATTTTTATAAAGTATCATCGTACATTGAGGTTGCTTCCCTCCAGAAGGTGTTTTAGAAAAAATTATTCATCTCTATTCAGTTTCTACACATACTTAGATTTAAGAAAATAGTTTGGTATATTGCTCAGAGGAACATGCCATAAGAGGTCGGTGCTGCTGAGATTTGAGCAAAACAATATTTCTTTAAACATTATAATAGAAAAATTTTTAATTTGTGGAATACATTTCATGTAGCTTAGAATGGCCGGTAGTGTTTGAATTGTGAAGAGCTCTATTGATATTAATTAGTCCAAACATAGGTTAACGGCAAAAGATCCGCTGCGATTATGAAAGTAACAATCTGATTAGCCAATAAATACTCCATATGAGTGTATCGCACTCCTCAAAGTCGACCTTAATAATCAGACTCCATCCAAAATTTTATTGAACTTCATAATTTTGGAGTGCTTTTTTTGGCTTTGCGGTCCACATACCACCACATTAACGTCACTTTGAAGGTTGGCTTGGTAGTTAGCACAGTAGATTCCAAAATCTTTTCAAAAGGGATTTTCTTCTTCTTTACATAGAAGTTAAGTTGTAATAATTCCTATGAAAAATGAGGATGATGAATATGGTCCTGTACTGAAAAAGACTCCACAGTTAGTGTAAAAGGCTGAATCATTTTTTTAATCAAACTTTATCTGCTCGATTAAATATCATTTCAGATCACTTGATCATCTGATTTTTTTACTTACAAATAAATTAATAAGGTTTCGAAAAAATAAATAATTTTGTCTAGAGAGTTAACTAAGATCTTCTTATTTAAATAGAAAATTAGTGTTTCATGGAACATAGGTTTTTTTTCTTGCTCCCTATTAAATATCTCAAACAAAAGAGCCAAGATTAATTGATCATTAGACAGTAAACTCTAATAAATGTGCATATAACGTAACATTTATGCATAAACACAAGAAGCACGGTGTCAGCCCTTTTATGGCTGAAATGGCGATGGCATGGGCTACGCCTTTTATTTCCCATCAAATTTTAATTTTGATTTTAGAATTATCCTTCAAATTTCTACTCTTAAGTACACTTTCTCAATTAGCTATCCATAATTAACTTTTGAACAATATAAATGACCCTTGCCTCTTGACAGAACCAAGCTCAGCATTCAGTATCCGAGACATGGTCCGATGAATTTGGATTTGTATATTGTACAGTCCATGTAGTCTGCTGTCAGTATTGGTTCGTGCGATTATATCAGTATGATGTTGTTTGAGCTGTTTATTGACACTGGACTATAGTTATTGAGCTTGATACATCTTTATGACTTGCTAGTACATTAATGTTACTTATTTCAGGTTTTATCAGTTTGAATGTGTACTTAAATCTCTTTTATTTATTTATTTATTATTATTATTATTATTATGATGACTCGGGTACTTGAATTTCGTCCAACTAATCCTGATGAGTGGTTGCCTTCCTTCTTAGTTCGCCACTTGGGTAAATCCGGATGCGATTCAGTTTATATACACTTGGGCCTGACATTTGGAATATGGTTCTCTTTTTTGTGGACCTCCCTTTGCAACATACGGACAAGGCCTCTGGAAGGACGACATAGTGCACCATAACTTTGTCTCCATAGAACCACAGGACATTTGCCTTCCAACATAAATCTCTTGTTTCTAGGGGATCTGGTTTTGCCAAATGTTGTCATGATTTGGCCATCATGACACTTCTCATTTGCAAGTTGTGGTGTGGATCCATAAATGTATACTAACAGGAAGAAATTAATGCATGTTACATGATTTTTAATAGGAAATCTGTGGAACTTCTTTAAATTGATTCTGTTTTGGGAGATGAAATTCCGGTTATCCGAAGGTTCACTGGAGGAGGTACTGTTATTGTTGATGAGGAGACAATATTTGTTACATTTGTATGCAATAAGGATGCAGTTCCTGGTTTACAATCATATCCTCGACCTATCATGTCATGAAGCAGCCTAGTGGATCAAAAAGTACTTCACGGAATTGGGGAATTTAACCGTCACGAGAATGCTGTGTGTGGCAACATGTAGCCTCAATGATTTCTCTAATATTCTAGTTTGAATTATACCTATTTGCACAATTGTTGTTGACAATCATGATTGACAACATTGATATTGTCAAAATCTAGATCATTGATTTAAAAAATAATTTTTAAAATGGATGAATATAATGTTGTCAAGTGTGAGTTATTAACCAAGATTGTAAAAAAAATTGTATTATTATTTTTTAAATTGTAGCCTCGAAATGCATGTTGCATTAGGTAAAAAGTCTATTATTTTTATTTTTCCGTCTTCGAGGTTATAATGGTCATTTTGATCAATTTGGCCATTTCAATAAATAAACTACATTTTAATTGCATGAAAGGTTTATAACCTTTACATATTTTCACATTTATGTCTCGAACTTTTTTCATGTCATTCTTATGCTCAAACTAATATAAATTGTTTGTGATTGTAATTTCTCTCCAAAAATTTTTTTAAGATAAAGTAAAAAAGACTCATTTATCCATTGTATTTTTAAATAAGCAAAACAAATAATAATGTGAAAGTACGATTAAATATTTGGCCTTCATTTTAAAGCACGTTAACAATATTTTTGGATGAAAATCTTGATTAAGGACAAGATTACTCAAGATTTGTTTTATCAATGAAATATTAAAAATAAAAACGTGATGAAGAAAAAAGTTACGGATATGAGCGTGAGAATGAATAAATGTTAATGACTATTAATATAATCAAAACATGATGTATTAATTAAAATAAGAAGTGTGATTATAAACATCCTTCTTTGCAATGGTTATCAAAATTAGACACATTTCAATTTACAAATCAATGTCACATCCAAGCTTGAGCAATCGTAGGAAGGAAATCATTTCACGTTATTGGAATCGACCTCGATACCAATCAGAATTAATTGATCCATAATTAAGCAACCATTGTTCTTCACGAAGATTTGTCGATTCTGGATTACAATTAGGTATGTGATTCCAATTTTGAAATTCTATGACAGCGTCTGTATTCATCGTGTGGGTTCGAAATCAACCAGTTGCTTATGTGACTCAGCTACATTATGATTGTGGACGTGAAATCATTACGTTATGGACAATTGCTTATGTGACCGATCTTGATATGTTGCATGAATTTCAATGTGTGACCGTCATATGTGACTGGGATTGATTGCATGTGGTAGTGTTCTACGTATGATACTAAATTTTTTGTATGTGACTTTGAGTTGTATATGAAATCATAGTTTTCGTCAGAGCCAAGAACTATATAAATGTGACCATAACAGATACCTTAAACTGATATGTGACTGATTTTCTCATCTAAAGCTAACAGTTTTCCTTTGGAATTTTGTAGAAATGGGATATGTGCACGTTTGCTTGTTATACGAGTCACAGTTAGCACTGGTGATGGTTAATTATAATTGTTGTTATATAAAGCTTGTGGAAACAGCAGTGAAAGAGTTCAGTCTAGATCCTACTAAGGTAGCTGGACTTACACACTGAATGTTGATCTGCCTTCAGTAAGAATAAGTAGTGACAGTAATTTTCAGACATACGTGACTCTAAAAACTGTAGAGTGTGACCTGTCAAAGTACTCCATAAAAATTGAGGTGACATCTACAGAAATAGGACATGAATCGCCCAATTCTATGTTGGCCAATCCAAATGCACTTAGTGTACAATCTAGCATAGGGGTGTATCCGTTGCAGAATATAACAACCGATATATGTGATGTAGTTGTAGAAACATCCCATCGCACGGATGAAAATTTGGTCACAATTGTTTCCATTCCTGATGCTATGTGTATAGAAGAAGGCAGTGTGTTTCACAATAAGGATGTTTTGAAATTGAGCATGTCTTTCTTTACCATACAAAATATGTTTGAATACGTGGTAGTTCGATCAGATAAGAAGGAGTATCTAATCAAGTGCTCACATGATGACTGCAGCTAGATATATAGGTCTTCAAGGTTGGGAAAAATAGAGATTTTCAAGATTCGAAAGCTAACTAATGGTCACACATGTGCTTCAAACATAGTTTTAGGACCTCATAGGCAAGTCTCAATGTCTGTGGTGTCCTCATGCATCAAGTATAAGTATACATTATCGCGTACTGTATACACTCCGAACGATATATGTAACAACATATTGCATACATATGGGGTCACAGTGAAACCGGGAAAGAACTTTGAAACTAATCAGGGGCATCCAACGGAGTCATATCAGCTAGTGATGCAATGGGGCGGGCCCAAACATAACCCCCCCACGTACGGGACGGAGTCATGCCCATTTACTGCCCCCCTTTTTTCCCTCCCTTCCTCAAATTCACAATTCGAAAAAGCTAACATCCAAATTAAGTACTCGAAACAAACAATATCCAAAAATAAACAATTACAAATACCATTACATTGTAAGTAAATTTCACTTCTTTATCCAAAAATAAATTTGATATTTTTCCATCTTTATAACTTCATTCATCGGCACGTTCAGAGATTGTAGAAGATGGATCCTGAAAAATGAAAGAAATATTATACTCAATATCATCATAATAACTATGATTAAAATTTAAATTATGTAATAAATAAAATTGTCTTCTCATCAACATCATTATCATTCATCTTGGAGCAACTTCCAAAATATGCAGACGGCGCATAATTCACTATCAATAAAATAAAATAATTAGTAATAAGAAAATTAATAAAAGAAACAATATAAAAAGCAAATGTTTATAAACATCGTAACGTAAATATCGGCCCATGACCAATTTTGAGCACACATTAAAGCCTCCAAAGTTTTGGGGTGAAGTCTATTTCTGTGTGGACTAACAAATCTACCGCTAGTACTGAAAGCAGATTTAGATGCCACAATAGATACCAGGATGGCCAAATATCTTTTGCAATTCGAGATAAAGTCGGATATTTGATTGAATTTTCTTTCCTCCATGTCAATCTATCAAAATCATCCGACCGAGGCAATATAGGCTCATCCAAAAAAGTATCAAGTTCGATTTTCACACTACTAGGAGCTTCAACATTAGAAACAAATTTATAAAAATCCTCCATGCGATCTGATTTATTATTAGCACTTGACGTCTTGATTTGACAAGAAGAAGTAGAAGACTGAGCTATAGACCCATTTGAGTCATTCTTTTTCTAATAATCGTGCACCAACTAGCCACAAACTTAATATATTTTGTTAATCCCACTTGCAGCATTGTGATTAAAAATACGAGGATAATAAAACTTAACTAACATCATCTTATACCTCGGATCCAACACTGCTGCTAAAGCCAAAACTCCATTAATATCGATCCAATACTTATTAAACTTTTCCATCATACTGGTTGCCATAATTTGAACTTCCATATAAGGAGATTCAAGCTACTCATACAACGACAATTTGATATCACAAACATTTGCAAAGAAGATATTAGCAGTTGGATATTTTGTTCCTGAAAATAATTCAGTAACCTAAAAAAAAACCTTTAACTTCTCCCATATTTCTTTTGCTAAATCCCAATCATCATCACTAGGGAAACATTTATATCGTGACTCCCTCTATTTCAAACGTGGAAAAACATAAATCAAAGCAGTACTAAACATCAAATACGTCGAATTCCACCTTATTTTACAATCAGGCACCAATTTTTTCTCACAATCAATTTTCAATTGACATGCAAAGAGCTCGAATTTTTTAGATCTCTTTGGCATGGTTATCCAATAAACAACACTATCACGAATTTTCTCAACACTACCACTGATAATGTCCAACCCATCATTCACAATAAGATTTAATATATGTGTACAACACCTCATATGAAAAAATTCGCCATTCAATACAAGAGAACGAGTACAAAGTTGACTTAACACAATACTGATCATTGCATCATTTGTGGTGCAATTATCTACGGTCAAAGTTAGTAACTTACGATCAATATTTCAGTCCATCAAGCTGCTCAATAGAGTTTCTAAAAGCACATCAGTAGTGTGTGGGCACGACATATATATAAACCTGAATTCATTCAAGAACAAATTAAATCAACTAAAAGAATATCATTTTGGTACATTATGAGAACAAGTGAATGTAATGTTTTACCATACCTCATGATTCGACTTTGTAATTTCCACATATCATCTATAAAATGAGCAGTGATAACCATGAATCCTCTCTTTTGATTTGAAGAGGTCCACATGTCAGTAGTGATCGAAATTCGACTCTCAATCTTCTCAAGTGCAATTATATTTTTGGCTCTCTTGTATTCATAGATTTTCAAAATGTCGCTTTTCAAAGTGTTGCGAGAAGGAACCTTAAACAATGGTTTTAGGTCGCGCAAGAACTCTCGAAATCCAATGTGATCAACCATAGACAAAGGATACTCATGCAAAATCACCATTTTCGAAAGACTATATCTACACTTATTTGGATCGAAAGAGTAAGTACCCATTGTGACCTTGCCACTCGTGGCATCCTTTTTGAAATTTAATGTTGCTTGGTGAGTATTATCCTTATAACGGAATACACATCTCTTCAAATGATCATGCAAATACTTTGTACCATTTTTTGTTTCACTCCCTAACTGTTTCTTGCAATGATTGCATATAGCCTTCCATTTTTCACTAATTTTCTGTCTTTTGTAGTGCTCCCACACAATTGAAGTCAATTTCCTCTTTCCAAATGATATTTCTCTAATATCACGCTCCTCGTCACTTAGATTTATTGTTCTTTCATCCGCATTTGGTAACAGTTCAACTGGATCTTCTTGCGGGACATTGCTCTCCTGTACATCGGTTGTGCTATCTTCCTCGCGTATTGTTCCTAATCCAATACTTCCAGTACTACTTGGACCAGACATCTGTGCAAATAAAAAACAACATCAAACACAACGAATTTTCTACTTTGACGTGAAAATCATATTTATGTACACATAATAAACAAAAATAAAGCACGTGAATTTCCTTCACATTGGCTTTGTCACAGCAGGGAGCTCTCCCCATGTCTGCTGGAGGGTTTATTGTTTTGAAGTTGGTGTTGGGTTTTCTTGATATCACATGCAAATGATAGTATTATTATATTATATATAATACTGGTAAGAAAGAGAATGTGGGAGACTATAATAGCTAGAGAAGAAAAATAATAAGAATCTATTAGATTGCATCTCACTATTCAATTTCTTTGCCAGAGTTCTACAAACATCGTCCAATAGTATTTTATTCTTCAACATTTTCTTTCACAAGGTATAGTAAAACATTATCCCATCCCCTCCGAAACAAAAAAGAAGGATAAATGCAAGACCACAATACACAAAGTGAAGGAAAATTAGTCCTCAGAAACCTTATCCCATCCCCTTCAAAACAAAAAAGAATGATAAATGCAAAAGATTATTAGATTGAACTTTACTAAACTATGATATGCAAGGAAAAGGAGAATTAGGCCCTAGAGACCCTATCCCCATCCCCGGAAACAAAAAAGAAGGATGAATGCAACAGATTGTTAGCATCCCATATCAATGAAATTCAAAATCAAATGGACTTTAGTGCATTATAGTGTAATATCCCCATCCCTTGGCACAAAAAAAGAAAGAGGAGAACCTTGAGTTTTTCTTTTTCGGTAAGATAATAGTTGAGAATTTTGTGCCATGTTACATTAGTCATCTTCATCTTGGCTCAAAACTCACATATAAAAATGTTTCTACTTTATAATAAGACTTCCTATGATCCTCACTACTACAGTGCACTCTTCTTGAAGTAACCATTGTATAACAAATTGCCTCCACCCCCACACATTAATGAATGCTTGGATATCATTACAATTCCATTGATGTCAAAAGAAAAAGTGAAAATCCAAAAACCCCTTGCATAAGTAGCCATTGAGGGTTCAACTATTTATTCAATAGACCAAGAGTAACAAAATTGGCTTAAGGAGAAAAGAAAAGAGTAACAACATCAAAACCACATGGCTAAGCCCCAAATAGCTAAGCAGTAGCAGTAACAACACCCACATGAAACCAACAACATTTAACTATATTAGATAAACTTAACTATTAGTAGAGCATGTTTGGCAAATGAGCAAATGGCTTAAAAGCAATGGGTCCACAAAATTTTGTGGGCTGAAATAAGCTACACGAGTAAGGCTTAAATTAATTATTTCTAATTTTGTGGGCTGAAATAAGGACTAATTCTTCAACAGATGGAAACGGGTTAAACTCAACATAATGCAGACATATTAAAAAAAATTGTATCAACAACCAAGTTTTTTATAACAAGTAACCGTACTCAACATTACTCTAGGATTTCAACTTAGAAAACTAGATTTGTGCATATTTCCTATAAGATAGCAAATTTTTTTCACACAACAGTATATTATTCCAGCAAACAACATAGACATGAAACAATTTCCGGAAATCTAGAATCCAGTGTTATGAGAAATAACTCACCAAGTTCAGAAGCTATAGATTTTGCAAATTCTTACACCATCCAATTGAACCTATACTCAGGAAAAAACTGGGAAAAGAAGCAACACAAAACCTTTCAAACCTGAAGCCATATTAGGATTTGGCTTTGTGATTTGGGTCGTGGATAATCGTTCTCGCATTTTCAACTTTTGTATTTGCAGAAAGGCTCGAAATTGATTTGGTCATTAGGGTTTGGCTTAGCGATTTGGGTTGAATCTCATCATTCAAAATTGATTGGCAGAGATTGGCAGAGACGAGAGGAGACTGGAAAGGAAATAGAATTATAAAAGTGGAAAAGGAAAAGATTAGGGCAACCCTTTTGTATTTTTCTATCAACCCATCGGGGCGGGACGGGACGGGGCAATTTGCCATCACTAATTTCTGCAACTACCATGCTACTTTTATATGTTTGAACAAACAAATCCTAGAACGGTTACAAAGTTGGAGGTTGATGGTCACAACAGATTCAAGTACTGTTTCATGGCACTTGGTGCATCGATTGAAGGATGGGTCCACTGTAGGCCTGTAATTGTTGTAGACGGCATGTACCTGAATGAGCACTACGGAGGCACTCTATTTACAGCTTGTACACAGGATGCTAATAATAGCATCTTTGTGCTCGCATTCGGTGTTGGGGATAATGAAAATGATGCATCTTGGACATAATTTTTAGAAAACCTGAGGAGTGCTTATAGTAATAGAGAAGGACTTTGTTTTATATCAGATAGGCATAACAGTATATAGACTGCAATCGAAATTGTATATCCGGGTACAAGCCATGGAATTTGTACGTACCATTTGCTACAGAACTTGAAATTATATTTTGGTAAATCTGGTCACAACATAACGCAACCGTTCAATTTGGTTGTCCGTGCATACACTTTGTCAGATTTCGAGTACAATATGCAACAATTGGACACAGTCAACAAGAAGATTAGAGGTTACCTGATATGGTTTTACTTTTGTACATGTACATATTGTCCGTGAAAGGTGTACGCCTTCCAACCTAATAATGTTTTGGCTTGTAGGATGAAATTGGACCAGAAAGGTGGTCACGGCTCCACATGCTTGCAAATAGATACTCCACGATGACCTCTAATATAGCACAATCTGTCAATGCAGACACAAAAGCAGCGAAGAACTATCCTATTATAGAGTTGTTGGATTCATTGCGACAAACAATACAATCTTAGTTTTGTATGAATAGAGACACAGCAAATGACACATTCACAAAGTTGTCTACCAAGTACGAGAAAATGATAAGAGTAATGAGCACGGCTTTGAGGAATATGAGGGTGACGATTATATTTGTTACATTACATCATATACATATATATGTGACTTGGTGGAATATCTAGTATGTAAGATATGTGACATATCATTATCCTTTTCTTTGTCCACAGGTTTCTCTAGCAAACCAGATAGTATTTTCGGTTGCTGATGAGGGATCATCATTTTTCGTTGATATAGAGAAATGAACTTGCACATGTTGAATGCTTCAAGTTGATCAGATGTCATGTCCACATGTATTAGCCGTAATAGCAACAACTAAACGGGATCCATACGATTATTGTTCGTACTTCTACACCCGTGAAGCGCACATGAATGCGTACCAATACATAGTATACCCAGTGGAGAGTCCAAATGAGTGGATTGTACCCCCGAAAGTTGAAGACGTAATTGTCCTGGCACCTAATCAGAAAAGGAGCTCTGGCAGACCTGCTGAAAAGAAGAGAAGATCGTGTATTGAGGGAAAACAAAGGTAAAATGTGGATGTTGTGAAGGTAGTGGTCACAATCGCAGGACATGCAACAACCTGCTTCCATTAACAAAAAAATAATCCAAAATTATGTGAAATGTTAACGGTATCGACATTTTAGCATTTATTACTTTGGTTCGATAAGCCATTACATGTACACAATTTAGGCTTGCTTTGAAATTTGATAAGAACACTGTGATAGTTTATAATTGATCTGTGACAGTTTATAATTGATCTGTGACAAACAAAATATGCAGATGAACTTCTCACATTAACATTCGTACATTAAATAATGAAACTTGTGACCTGTGACACACAATCTAACGTATATTAAATTCTACGACCTGTGACATGTAGTCATGTGACCCAAATTGTGACCGACAACCTGTGACCAAGGAATACAGGTCAAAGAATATGACTGCAATCTAATTACCTATGCACGGAGTGATGTGATTCTGTGACATGTATACATAGTCACTTGGCATGTAACGTGTGATCTCTGCACATAATACTATGACCTGAGGTCAGTGACACATATCAAAACAACTGTAGCTTGTGTACATGATATAGTGACCCATTTCACAAACATATGTGACCTATGCAGAAAAAATAGTGACATGTGATCTGTGACCTATGTCACAGATATATGTCACCTGTTTCACAAACATTTGTGATCTGTGTACATAACATAGTCACCTGTGATTTGTGATCCATTTCACATATGTCTGTGACTTGTGTACATAATATAGCGACCTTTAATCTGTGACCCATTCCATAAACATCTGTGACTTGTGCAAACACTTATGTGTCTTGCGACCTGCGTCTACAACATTGTGTCCAATGCACATGAACATATAACAAATCAACACTATTACCCAAACCATTCACCACACATCTGTGACCTATTTCACAAAACATCTGTGACCTGTGTACATAACATAGTGAACTGTCATATATCTCATTGTCATAACCATAGGCAAGCTGTTTTGTTTTCATTAATACACTTAAACAATAAGCAATTTGAAGTTACATGAACAAAATAAACTACATCCATTGCGGAAACATAAACCACCAAAAAGTATTTTAGCCACTACACAAACTTTCTACAGTCACTCTACGACAATGCCCTCTCCCCTCGACTGTACCAACTGAGTTGGCTTCTTGATATCCTTGTGCTTAAACAATCGGGTGGCAATGTCCAACCTAACTCGGCTCGCATCAAAATTCATCGGCATAGACTTAATGTCATCACGTAGCATGTACTCTGCGTACTTAATAACGAAGATGCCACAATCATGACTGCACAACAAATTCAAGAGGTAGCATATGAGTGGCAGTATGAATGAAAATTTGGAAATCAAAAATAAATCACAAAAAGAAATAATAAGTCACAAAGTTGTACCCATTTTGTTGATGCGGAGTGTCATCTACAAGCATCACCCTCATCACAATTGGATCTTTACCCGGATCAACAGAGGTTCTATTCCAGATGCCCAAAGTAAACAACAAATACGGGATAACTCTAACAAAGGGGTCAACCCCGACAAAAACCATTTTCTCACAATAAGTCTTGTAGCTTGAGTTGTATACGTACATCTTATGATTTTTTATGTCAAGTCTATAGAACATCCAATGTGCATGATTGATGGGCAAAATTAGCAAAAACACATAATCAACTTCAGACCAAGGGCGATTGAATTCTAAACGTCTACCGGTAGCAACGTCAACAATGTATTTATCTGTCATTATCACATTTGGGTCTTTCTGAAACTGGGAAAATATGTTTTTTTTATATTAGCCTAGAACAAACAATCAGTTGTGGTAGCAAACAATCTTGCATCTTGACTTCTCAGTGCAAACTATCGCAGATAATAAAAATAGACGTCCATATGCTATAAAATGTGACAGAAAGTTAAAAAGCACGGAAAGATTAACTTATCAATGTTGTAATTAGGCACACGTTTAATGTGCCTCACATAGAAAACTGGTGACTTGTGAAAACCATAATATTGTAACCTCAGATCTGTAACTCATTTCAAAACAATTGTGACATGTGTATATAATATTATGACCTAAGATCTGTGACACAGTTCGAAACATCTTTGACTTGTGTGCATAATATTGTGACCTGTGACACATTTAACGAACTTCAGTGACCTGTGCACACACTGATGTGATTTGTGACCCCATTTCAGTAATTTGTGACCTCTGCATGTATGATTTGTGACCCCGTTTTAGTGATCTGTGACTTGTGAGTGTGTGACCTGTGTACCTAATATTGTGACCTTGTGATATGTGAGCAATTTCAAGGATCATACCATGCTACTCAATGAAGATTTCGAATCTATAAGTTGATGCCACCAGCTTTTTGACCCTACGGTAATTGAATCGAGTGCAAAAGATGGATAAATGACATCATCGGCATCGTTAAACTTCTTTCTGAAACGGGAAGATAGCAGCTAAATATAAATTAAATCCCCAGATTATCCAACTTTATAGATTAAAGCATACGACATCAAATGTACGTACTTGTTCCTTAGTTTGTAACCTCTGTTAAACCAGTTTTGAAATGCAACAACATCAGCATCGTCCGCTTTCTTGTCATGCTTGTTAAAAACAATAGCATAATCGGAAAGCTTAATTTGTTTTCCAGCACCGGTAATAGACGGGGACTGTAGTATCCGTGTGGGTCTAGGGGCTCTCTTAATTGGCAAACCCGATGTCGATGAAGAAGGAGAAGATCCCTACATGCATGTCGGAAAACAATGAATGCATTGTTTGAATAAATATATTTGTTCAGACAATATGTCATGTGACCGCATAGTTGTGACAAGTAGATAAATATTTGTGACATATATCATATATACAAGCATCTAATAATATCACGTGTAAGGATAAAAGGTGATCTGCGTGCGTGCCACATTTTCAAGTCAATATGTTAGTGTTTGTGACCCATAAATGTATGCAACGCGATATGAAGTACTTGGTCCTCATTTATGGTCTTCGTCGCTACATCAGCCTGCTCCTCAATTTCACAGTCCTTCACCACACCAGCTATAATGGCATCAACCTCATTAGAAATGATTGGTGTTGAAGCAACACCCAAGTCGAAAGATGGGGTCGGAGGAAAGAACGGATATTCAATTTCGTCAGCTGGGTCCATCTTGCCCTTGCCTTTCCTATCAATATTTTGTCAATGTCTGTGACCTGTTGTAACACAAATATTAATAGACAACTTAAGGTAATGACAGCAAAAAATAATTTCGATTGTAGAATTACGTACCTTCTCCTGCTGTAGTGCATCTCCAACGCTGTGAGCTTCACTCTTCTCAGATGCTTTTGCTAAAATTGCATCCATCTTACTCAATATTAAAGCAGTAACGGAATAGGACAAGAATGTCATGCTCGACCGTATTTTCGTCATGTCCAATCGAATTTCACCTTGGACACGGATAAGTTGATCAGTCGACTGTTCCTATATTGTTTTAAGTCTAATAGTTGTGACTTTAGATCCTTGAGCTGCACTGTGAACTCTTTATTATTACACTAGAGTTTGGTCATTTGTCCACGTAACTCCTCTCTCAACTTGTCAAATACCTGTAATTCAATAATTGCAAAATGGGTATGTCACATGGTTGTGATTTGTAACCAGTGCAAATCTATATGACATATGTTTGTGACTTGTAACACAGTAATGTGAGATAAAAACATATTTCTTAGTAAACTATGACTAAACATTAGTCTGCGACCTTATTTGGCAAATCTGTGACATGTACACATATGTCTACTGCTCGTTGAAATGTGTGATTTGACAATATAACACATTTTTATGTGACCTGCGATTGTGACATAATATCCGAAATTGTGACTCCAGAAATAAATATACTAGATAACGTACAGCTGGTTGTGGTTCATCATCTGCACGGGTAGCCTGCGACTGGGCTGAAGTGTGAATGTCATGCCCCTCTGGTTCTGTAGGATAGTATTCCCGCGTTGCATGCTCCTTAGTAGGTGGGTGGAAATGGGAAGGTATCTTTTTCCTTCTCGGTGGTGTATCAACCAAATCGTCATCGTCGTCATCTTCAACATCACTCGAATGCACTTTACATCCATCTATAATAATTGACAACCGTGGTCTGGGTATGTGAGATTGGACAAGGAGACTCGTGCCTGTATCGCTCGTATCTCCAAATTGCATATCCCCTCACGCATGTGGTTGCAAAAGTTTCTTGTACAAAATGCCTTTCATTTATGGAGCTACCATCTCATCATCAGACGGAACAATGTAACGAACTTCGATCTGCAACAATGATATAATTAACAATCATATCAGTTATCTAAGAACATATTGATTATCAAAGTTTTGTGACGTAAGCATGTTAAGTATCATTATCGTGCGATGGAAACTTGATGACCTCACATGATGAATGTAGGATATATTTCATGTGTGTGATCTGTGAAACATGCAATGACTAATTCATGTGTTGTTGATGTATACATAACTGTGACCTTTACGCTATATATTATCTATTGTGACCATTAACATGTGACTGCGGTAGCAATGAATAACAACTAAGAACCAAAAGTTTCATACTTACGTCAGGCTTGGAGAAGACCTCTTCATCCAATTTAACTATAGACGGTTGTCTGTTCGACGCCCAGTTCACAATGCAGGGGTGCCTATTCCCCACCCTATTGGTGACAGGTCCAGTAAGACTTGGAATTGATTCGTAAATCTAGACTTGAAATGCAATAAAAAAACCCTTAAAACCTGCAGTGGGGATTCCTATAACACAAACCCTCTTTTAGAGATTTTATAGACATTTCAAACAACTCTTTACCCCAGAGAAACCGTTCCATCGCAGCAAAGTCTTCTACTAAGACAAACAAGTAGTTTTCAACCACCTTCTTATACAACGTGGAGAACAAGAAAGATGTTATCAAGTACAAAATCCCGATACTTACAACATCATGATATTTTGCATCTAACAAGTTCAAGAATACATCACACACATCTTCATTTGTGACTAGTTTCAAATTCTTGAAGTACGTTCCCTTAATCCTAGAAGGAATATGCTCGAGATTTTTCCCGACATCCTTACCGTTACATCTCATACCTGTGACTACACAGAACTCAGACAACGAAAATCGAACATATTTGTTTGCAACCTTGAACCACATCTCATTGGGATTCGGTTGCTTCACCTCCCTCAACAAAAAATAGTGTATCAGTTGAGGCTGGGCCACAATTTCCTGGCAATCCATGTAAAAGGAAAAACAAGTGTTTGCCAGAATAACCTTTTGTTCATCTATGAACTTTGATTTGAAGTTGGTCAACACATTCTTGGTTACATTGGTTGTAATTTTACCAGGAACCATAGGTCTTAGGAGATTATGTAATTCCATTCCTGCAAGACATTATGAAAATTGGAAAAAAAATGTCAAAAACCTTTATCATGTACACATGCAAATCAAAACATAAAACACATAATCACACAGGTCACAACCATTTCGCACAACACACTGATTGAGTCACAAGTGTATTCGAAAAATTGTAACACACATGTTACCAGTATGATTTCAAAAATCACTCAAAACATGTACAACAATCATATCCAATAACATAGGCCAATATCCATGGTCACAAATCTACATGTCACAAAAATTGGTCACAATCCCACAGGTCACAACCATTTAGCACTTGACACCGTTGAGTCACAAATGTAATCGAAAAATTCCACTTCACACCGTTCAGTCAGACAAGGATTACCAATAAACCACGTCAAAAATTAAAAATTCCCCCATCAATAAAGCACTACTCCGTTCAAAGTCAATTAGCGAGTTCAAAAATAAATTACCCATATGCCCATTTAACTCAATAAACTACAGAGAATACTTACATTGTTCAATTTTCGTCTTCGAGATTCGGTCGAGGTTTTCGGGGTTCCATCGCAGTCACGTTTACCGACTTGTGGACTTCTGGCATTCTGTTGATGGCTTCCAGAGGGACTTATCTGTTTTCTGTTGAGATTTTCAGTTACAACTCCGGGTTTTCGCCATTACCAAATCCTTGGAGTACTTTGTTCGACTTCGGGTCACAAATACGGAAGCGAGAGGATAAATGAAGACCGATTTTAGATTTAAGGTACGTATCTTATATCACGGTTAATCGTGGAGGAATGTGGAGTGTGGTTGAGCAGTTTAGAAAGATTTCTTTCCCTTATTTAAATTTTTTCTCTCTCTACTATTAACGTAAAAGTGGAAATGGTTAGAGATAATAAATATATTAAAATGTTGATAAATAATTCATTACGACCTGATTTCTAAATTAAGAAACCTAATTGCTTAATAATGAAATATGAACTTAAAATACCTCAGTGACTCTAATTTCCACTTTTTCTATTATAGTTTGTAAGGTATGGAGATGTCAATGGGACAAATCAGAGTCAGGGTAACCTTCGCCGCTCCCCGCCTCATACTCGGCCCATTACCCGTTTGAGGCAAGTCAAAGCCTTTACCCCGTTTACCATTTTTTTTCTTAGTAATTCAATTTTTAATAATTCATTTTATTGCCATCATTCATTACAGTATGACAATAATATATTTGTTAATTTTTTTATTTATTTTTAAAATTTTAAATTATTCAAATATATTTGATAACCTAAAGCTTCTATTGTTTTTCAAATTCCTTAATCTTAATTGCTATCTTCTATTAAAACGAATAAAATTTCGTGATTTTTTTTATTAAAAGAATTGAATTCTTGAAAAAACAAAAAGATTTAAGATAAAAAGGGGCAAGGTGGGACCCTTGTTACCCGTCCTCACCCCAAAACGAAATCCCCCACTCCCTCCCCGACCTGAATACCCAATGACGTAGGTAACCCCTACCACGTTCATGGAAGGATCCCACGAATATCGGGTTTGACCCTTTTTTCCCCCCATCCCTAGTAAGGTAGCCCTAAAAGATAGGTACCCAAGGCATATCCATACATGAAAAGCCCCAAAATTGCTATAAACTGATGATAACACATAACAACTTCAAAAAATAATAAGAATAATAATAAATAAATAAATAAATAAAAATAAAACAACCGATGCATCTCATGATGTCCACATAGAAAGGAACAATCAGCGAACAGTGCAATGAAAACGAAAAAACGAAAAATAGTGATTAGTTATAGCATCCACAGACAGAAAAGCACAGGAGGAAGACTTGAACCCCTTTCAGTTTGTAAAGAATATCTCTTCAGATGATATCCATCGCCGGAAATAACACAGTACCGATACTTAAAAAAGATACATCTTCCTACAAACATGCTTCAATTTCGGAGCCATTCGCCTCTTGATCAATCATTTGAATCACCTGAGCAACGCCAGCTGCAAGTTCCTTATTAATGGCACCATCAGGCATATCAAATGTCCTCTTCATGGACAGTGTCTTTCCACGAGACTGGGGGTCCACAACATCAAGCATTGCTTCCAGCTCGTCCACCATAGACTTCTTTGCAGATCGAACCATCAAATCAGCTCCCTAATAGACATGAAACAAATGCTTGTGAACAATGCTTTTCCCGAAATAAGCGCACAAATAAATTTAGTGCAAGAAATTAGGAGATGCTTATAATTTATAAACCAAGGAACCTGTATAAAACGAAGCAAATAACAAAAGTTGCAGTTTCCAGGAGTAAGAGAGCCATCTGCCAGTATCACATTCGTACTAGGAGCATCATGCTGACAAGTAAGTATAGTCGGTTTATTTTGATAAAGGCATTTGACACAGAAACTAAAATGGCAAATATTGATAATAAGGTTCGTCACTATGTGCAGAAATAATTCATAAACGGGCACAAGGCAGATCTAGGCCTAGAACTGCACTGTTGTCAATTCCTAAATGAATGTACTGTCATAGAAGTTGTAACGTAAATTTAACTTGAATTGTTTCACACATTATCAACCACCCAAACAACAAACAATCATGAACTCGCGATGTTAGCTTCCTAATCATCCATCTCTTATTGTCTATCACATGCATAGCAACTAGTCAGCCACAGCCCACAGGCGTTGGAAAACTCTGAACTCAATAATGTCTTTGGGCGTGGTTGGCTAAGCTTAAAAGGAAGTAAAAATTACAAAATTATGTTTGGTCAACTTATTTTTCTTATTTTTAAATAAAGAAAAATTACTTATTTACTTGCAAGTGAATTTTTAAGCTTAGCCAAATATACTTTTTGAGCATGTGAAACACAAACACCATATCCATTCTTAAATTTCTGAAACAAGGACCAACGAGGATAGACATTTCAATGAATTATGACTACATTATGCTCATTAATAAGTAATTTAAGCTATGACTCATAAATTTGTAAAATAACAAAATTTGTCACTTTATGCTACCTCAATGGCATCAACAGTGAGAAGCAGTACAATGATCTTCTCCGAGAACCTCTGGCGCTCTTCTGCATTGCAGGAAATGTGACGACGATAAGAGAAGTTGTTGAACAAGGCCCTGATCTCCTTCAACTTGGTCTTGGCAATAGCCAGTTCCCGAAGTGCACGCAGAGCCTGTGACCTACGAATAAGGTAAGCCCTGAAGTTCAATTGTATCAGTGTCGCTGCATCCAGTGGAGACAATGTATTCCTCTTCCCTTTGATTTTTTCCACTCTCTTGGCAAATGCCTGTGACCACAAAAATCAAGAATATACTATGGTTAAACTTAACATTGATCAGGATCAATTTAAAAGAAAAAATGACTATGACTTCGTAAACAGAGAGAGAAAACATCATTAATTACATTTCATTAAAAACTTGAATTGAAAGAAGTCTATTCAGAATGGGATAGGCAGAATGTAATCTTGTACATTGCTTTCTTCCATTCAAAGGTCTCTATTTGAGACTCCATTCTTGAAAGTGCATAAAACCAATGCACATCTCCCACGGGTGCAAGCTTAAAATATAAAAATCTGCTCTCATAGGACAGAAAAATAACTTGATAAAAAGGTGTGGAATCTTCACAAAATCAATTCAGAAGAGATTCAGGAAGTCTAAACCCTCATTCTGGGAATCCCCTGTTGGGAACTACTCTGGCTTTTTATTTTCCGATGGAGAAGTAATATGGCATAGTAAGGTTGAAAGGATTCCTGTAGAATTTTGATAGATAGTAGTGATGGACCAAATAGAGCTGCAAAATTGATACATACATCTGGACGATATTTATTGTAACTACGGATTCGTTTGTTGCTGCTGTTCATTGGAGCAAGCACAGACAATATTCTTGACAAAATTTCAAATCAAGTTCTTGCTCTTGCATGCAATCTAAAATTATTATCACGTTTCATAGCTTAAAAGATATGAATGCACATGTTTGCAAGGAAATGATATGCGTGTAAAATACAAAAATAAGCACTAGAATTTTTTTCCGAAATAACCCTATAATAATTAATACACAAAGGAATTATTGCTCAATTACAAGGTTCTTCTAAACATGTAGCTACCGAAAAAGTCGATGAAATAGCATCCACCATAACATTCTAATCATACATCTAGAGTACATACCATGGAGAGAAACTTTTGTTACAAGCACAAATGAGGCATTCAAGAGCTTATTTGTATTAAATTAGATGGGAGAAATTATTTTAGTATTGACTAAAGCTGGAAGAACTGGTTTGTCTGTCATTTGGCGAACATCAACTTTCGTACAGCACAACAAAAACCGCTCATACTCTTCTTTAAATTCTTAAATGGTTTCACCATAACCATTTGTCGCCTCCTCCGATTTTTACAATGTTCTCTAACACATCAATCGGCACCTCTTCCATTTTTCTAACATTTACATAATCGAAATTGTACAACATTCTCAACAATAAATGATTAACGTACATTTTTTCATAAATCAGAGACCTAATCCTTTAAGATTCAATATCAAATAGTGATGATCATATGACCCCAAGAATCAACTTTTACCAATTATGCTGCTGACTTATAGAGCTTTAAAATAGACAAAAACAATTAATAAACTAACATAAATAAGTGAAAACCCCAAAAATAAGGTCCCACAATGGATGAACTATAATAAAAAATGAATTAATTAAGGTATTGTTGTCATTATCATAGATTATACCAACCTGCCTTAAAACAATGCCCCCATGATCAGATGGTTCTTCAATTTCAACAATGCGAGTTGTGGGCCCCGCAGATCTTGTCTTCCCTTTCGCTTTCTCATCTTTCTTCTTCTTCTCCGATCCGCTAATGTCACCTGCATTGGACACTTTAATCGTGTATATCCGATCAATTGGGGAATCCCGGCCCTTCCCCTTAATCTCCGCCTTCCATTTGTAACCCTTCTCCAAACCTTTCTTCTGACCCTTGGAATCGTTGATCTCCGCCGTCCATTTATACTTCCTATCGACCCCTTCTTTCTCTGGACTCTTAATCTCCGCGGTCCATGTGTACTTCATCTCCCCGATCTTCTTCTTCTTCTCCTCCGCCTTCACCAGCCGATCAAACCCCAGCTCCAAAGCTGAAACCCGATCACAGAGAGATTGCAAGTACAAATCCGAGGCAAGCCCAGTTCTGCGCTTGACTTGGCGAGTTGAGGTGTAGAACGGGGCTTTATCCATCTGGATCAGATTGGTAATGCTCTCAAAGTCACTGAATGGTGAAGGGAGATCAAAAGGTGGGGATGCGGTAGGGTTCAAAAGGTCGAGAGTGAAGTCAAGCTCGTCCTGTTCAAAGACAGGAAATGGGGGAAAACATGGGCTCGGCATAAGAGTTTGTGGGCATAAGAAAATGGAGGTTTCTTTGAGAAAGTAGGATGGTGAACGTTCAACAAGCTCGAATCTTCTGAATCTGCTCATTTTAGCTTCAGCCAAGAAAATTAGTGAGAAATAGGTGATGCTGTGTAATTATGAAGAGAGACGGCGATGAATGTAGAGAAGCTTTTATTGGTGGGAGTCAAAAGGAAGAGGAATGAGGGGGTGATTGTGACGTGGATTTGGTTTAACACTAGACTATCAATAATCATTCATGATTGGATTCTTTGGCATAAGATGATTTTCGTTATTGTAATGGTGGCAATTGAATTGGTTTGTGTCGGATCGACTTGCATTTGACACGAGTTGTGGGAGCAAGTGGAATAGCGAATCACTCATGCGAATTGACAAGCAACTTATAGGAGTTGACTCGTCAGCTAAATGAACTAGCTCACCTATGTTCAAGAATCGATTGTCGTATTGAAAAAAATGCAAATTTTCAATCAAGAATATAATAATTATTATTATTGACGGATGTGAACCAGACTCTGATTGACCAACCACCCACATTTGTTGGGGACATGCATACAGCTCTAATAAATATTAGGGAAAATTGCAGTCGAGATATCAAATCTTTCGTTTATTAACAGACTTTGTTCAAACCTTTAGTTTGTGTCCACCACAGTCCCAAATCTTTCAAAAATATGCACCGGAGGTTCAAATGGATGGAAACCGTCCGCTTGACCGTTAGTGGCGTTAATTGACTAGAAAAGTCAAAATTTGACCAATTTGGACCAAATTAAAAAGGGCAAAGTGGTACTTTGCATTTTTTCTTAATATTAATAATTAAAATAATTAATAATAACAATAGAAAAGTAAAAACAAAATAAATAAAAATCAAAAAAAGAAAGGGAATACTGTTCATCTTCATCTTCACCCCACCCCGCCCTGCCCCATCCCACCCCACCCTTTTACTCAAAACCCAAAACCAGAATACCCCATGGCCACCATCACCGATTCACCTAGCCCATTCACACTGTCGTCGAAAAAACTAGCTATCAAGTCTGGACACTGCAAATCTGGAGACACCCAACCCCAGTTGAAAAGTAAATTTTGAAATAGCTATCAAAACTTCATCCAATCCCAAACTTAAAATCTCAAATCGTCAAACACGGAAGTCAAGCTTTTTATGCAATAGAAGTCAAGCTTCTGTGAACTGAGTTCGAACTCAGTTACCTTATCCAAAAAAAGAGTTCGAATTCGGTTCTTGACCGATAATGGAGACAGTGTTTAGGGAAGAAATGTTGGTATAGGTGGTCATTTCTGGATTTGGGCTTATGTTATTTGGAGTAGATGTTATGGCAACAATGATGGTGGGTGATTTGCAGGTGCGACGGCGTGTTGGTGACTGGGCGATTCGATTTCTGGTTTTCATTTGGGTTCGGTGGGATTTGATTTTCCAATGTGCCGTAGGGATGAGTTTTGTTGGTTTGATTTTCGCTGCTGCGAATGGAAGGTGATAGTGGTGAGCGGGAGTGCTGTGGCGACAGTTGTGGCAATTTCCGATGGATGTAATGCCGGAGAAGACGAGCTGCTTTGGTGTGAGGATGGTGTGCCGGTGGCAGACTCGTTTCTGCTGCCTGTTGGTTTGATTTCGGGGTGGGGTGGATGACCGGTTTTCATTTGTTTTTTAATTTTTTTTTCAATCTTCTCTTTTTTTCCTTAAATTTTTTATTTTTTGATTTTTTCTTTATTTTTTTATTCTTTTTTCAATTTATTTAATATGATAATTATCAAGTTACCATTTTATCCTTTCCAATTTAGTCCAAATTGGTCAAATTTTGACTTTTCTAGTCAACTAACGATCAAACGGACGGTTTCCATCCATTTGAACCTCCGGTGCATATTTTTGAAAGGTTTAGAACTGTGGGTGGTACAAACTAAAGGTTTGGACAAAGTTTGTTAATAAATGAAAGGTTTGGTACCTCGGCTACAATTTTTCCTAAATATTAAGCCCCTATTTGGTGGGATTATAATTTATTTTTAGTAAATTTTGATAAAAGTTGATATAAAATGTGGTTGAAGAGTTGTAGATTTCATGTATGGTTAAAATTAATTATAAATTTTGATTTAAATTAAAATTCCAATTTTAATCAATATTTCTGATTTTTCAATTTTAGAGGGTGTTTGGGAGCCATTTTTATATAAAAATGCATTTTGGAATTGTATATTGATGGGAAATGTGTGGTTGAAAAATAAGGAAAAGTTTTTTTTATTTATGTGTAATATTATTTTAATGAAAAATGTGTGGTTGAAAAGAAAATAGAAAAAAATGCATTTTAAGAAAAATAGGTATCAAACGGAGCCTTAGTATACAAATATCAATGTTATCTTTCACTTATTCAGATAATTCACAAGCTTGAAAACTCATATCATGTTTGGATTGACTTAATTTATAAATTGATAAAAATAAATTATGAAAATTTCATGAATCCTATTAAACGTGTGTTTAATAAGTGAACAATAGTTTAAAGTAATTATAAATCTTACAAAATGGGTATTATAACTCGGGTTTATGCTATGGGGACATGGCCATAGAGGGCTGCCACACAGACCCCTGTTTGGCAAGCAGCTTAACCCCTATTACTCAGCTAGAGTCTGTCCTGGGTTGGGGAGCATAAGATAAGGGTAAATTAACGAGAAGACTACAGTAGATTTATGGGCATGTGGGTGCATCAGTTCTCACAGGTATAAATAGGTTTCTATGGACAGGATGGTGTTAAAATTCAGTCCTCTAAGGCATAATGTATGAAGGTCAAGTTATGGACTATACAAGTTTAGACGAGACATAAGCATAAAAATGCTTTTTTATTTTAATTTTTAATTAATCTAAAAATCATTTAATAATTAAAAATAATATCTACCAAACATCTAAAACAAATTTATAGAAACTTTATACATTTTTCCAAAATTTCCAATAAAAAAAATAAGTTTCAAATGTAAATACTAAATAGTAAATAAATAGAAAAGTTTGGGAATTTTCCTTTGTTTAATACTTCAAGCGACCGTTTTGAATCTAGAGTAGACGAAGTGAATAAATTAGCCTTTAAATTTTAACTTAAAAGAATTGCAGAAAAAATTAAAAAGAAAAAAGAAGAAGAAGATAGTAATGGGCTCCTAGGCTCAAATAAGGAGCACATTAAAATTGTTGACTGCTATATAAGGTGCCATGCCAAGTGGGTTGGTGTTTTCATCGAACATAATTTAGGCTCGTCTAGATGCACCCTTTAGAACATTAGTTAAAATGAGTCAAGTCATCTAATAATTTTTTTGAAAAAAGGTCTAAGCTATCAAGATGTTTGATCGTGCTCGCTCTTGAGCTCAGATCCTGTCGGCCAGACCATTTTATCAAGAAATGAAACAATGACAAGCAGGGAAAGGGGCATGCTTGGGCTTTAGTCCAAGCCTGTCTCGAGCCTATTAGATTTTTTTAGGTTAAAGGTAAAAGGGAAACTTACAAAAATGCCCTTAAAATTAGATGTATTTTGAAAAATCATATGAAAAGTTTTTAGAAAGTAAAAAATACTGTGTAAAATGAAGAAAGTGACACAATGTCACTTTTTATAAAAATGGTTACTTTTGTTTTTGTTTTTTTAAACTAAAAAAAAGTGACACGAACACTAAAAAAGTGAGAAACACCAAAATAGCGCCATCCATATAGGCAGCACCCCTAATCACATTCTTAACATAATCAGCATATCTATGACAATTCACGCGAGCGTAGTAGCAGTTCTTAACATAATCAACATGTGGATTGTTAATGTCCTAATTATGTTAGGAAAATATAACATATTATGCCACTTTTTTATCTTCTTCAAAAAGTGACAAATATTTAAAATAGTGACAAAAACTTAAAATGTGACAAAAAACTCAAAAAAGTGACACAATGTCACTTTTAAAAGTTTGGTGCCACCTTTTTATTAAAAAATGACATACAATCTCCCTTTTATTTAAAAAAAATGATGTTTGTTATTGAAAAGGTGATAAAAATCTCAAGAAATTGACTTTAAAGAAAGTAACGAACAATAAAAAAAAAAAGTGACAAAATTTCAAAAAAGTGACGAACACTAAAAAGTGGTGAATTTAAAAAAGAGATAGAAATCAAGAAGGTGACAAACATTAAAAAGGTGACGAAAATTCAAAAAAGTGACGAAAATTTTAAAAAAAAAGTGACGAATTCAAAAAAGTGACACAATTTTTTAAAAAGTTACACGGATTAAAAAATAACAAACACTCAAAAAGTAAAAAAAAAATTCAAAAAAAGTGTCAAATATTTAAAAAAAAAGTGACACAAATTCAAAAAAATGACAAATCGTAACCACAATTTTCAATATAGACAAATTATCTAATAAGTTCACAGCTAATGAACAAATTAAAAATTTTTGAACTAACAACTTGGACAATATGATCATAATCCAAAATTTAACTGCAACCAAGTTTACAGTAAGCTCACAAGTCACAACTAATGAAAATTGATGACTAAACTAAGATGTAAATGTCAAAAAATCATATAAACGCTCATCACTGTTAATCGAATAATATTTTTTGTGGTCTTCAAATCATAACATATCCTACAGTTTGAATACTGACCGAACGGTTTACCAAACTCGGACAACATTTTGAGTACCCAGAAATCACTGTGATATGAGAAACGTTGTTCTTCTGGGGCGCCGCATCAAAAAAGTTGCATGCTAATTCTATCTTCCTACAATCTAGATACCCACAGATCATAGCATTCCAGGAAGCAAAACTACTCCCTAGCATCTATCGAAACAATGCATATCCTTGCTCCATAATCCTGCCCATTGCATAACTAGAAACCATTGTATTCGAAGATATCACATCCTTATTTGGCATTTCATCAAACACACTTTGAGCCATTGCTAAAGTTATTATCTGAACAGAAATTTAGCTTTTACCTTTTAGCAAACTGATAAAAAGAATATATATATTGCTAAACAAGTTGAATAGATGAGAATTTAGAATGTATTTCTGGACAGAGAAAGGCAGAGATGTTGAGAGAGATGAGGTGCTCCAAAGGGGATGGTGTATTGATGAAACCATTGCATTCCAAGATATCACATCCTTCTCTAGCATTTCATCAAACACACTCTGAGCCATTGCTAAAATCTTATAGATTTAATTCCAAGAAACAACGCTCTTCCCTTCAATTCCATCGAATACCCGATGTGCAATGTCCATATGACCCATTTTCGAATAGAAGTCCACCAGAGTAGTCTAAACAAACAACATTACAAAAACCATATTTGTATACAAAAACATAATCAAGTGCTAAGTGCTTCAGGTGCTCGTGCAACATATTTTCCAATTTTTACCCAGGACCACGTCGCAGCAGCCATTTCAAACGATAGTGCGGCGGTGTTCGTTTAGAAGGGTGAAACACTTCACGAGTACAGGTGGTGTAGCGAGTGGGCTCTCAATTGGAGATCTGGTGGTGGAACCAATTTGAGTTGTGAATGATTGTGGCGATGCTACTCTCCTCATTCACACAGGCTTCAGGAGTTTGGAGGTTTGGGGGAGGTTATAACGTATTAATTACGTTGTTGAATGATTTTATTAATTAAATAGGGTATTAATCAAATTAGTAATTTTTTTAGGGCATTGGGGCTAATTTGCTCAAGGTAAAAAATATGTTGTCCATGAGTCCATCCTAGCTCCGCCTTGGCTGGCAGCCTAACCGAGCTATCTAACTGTAAAAGATTAAGAGCTATCTAACACGTAGCTTCTCAACATAGAAATTTAATTGAAATGATCAAGGGTAGTGTTTAAAAATAAAAAATAATAATAATAAGGGCAAAAATGAAAATCAAATGTTTCTCCACCATTCACACTTCTGAAGAGTGTATGTATGTATATAGTGTGTATATATATAAGTATGTTTTAATTTTTTTGTTAATATTAAAAATAAGTAAGTTGCTTATTTTGATAATAAAATAAAGAGTAATTGGCACAAAACGTCCTTACCTTTCAAGTTTATTGTGAAAAATGCCCCTACCTTGCATTTTTTGACATTTTTGCCCCTATTTCCACATTTCTTTGAGCTAAATGTTCCTTTTTACCATTTTTGGCGTAAAATGACCAAAATACCCTTCAGAACAAAAAAAAAAAGAAAAATATTGCAACTATAAACCCAAACTTTCCACATGTGCAAATTAGCTCAAAATTGAAAAAAACACGTCTTCCACACCTTACCCCCCACTCCCATTCCACCGTCGATCAAAAATCTGAATTGCTTGTTTGAATAGTGAATTACAGCAATTGATTCACTACCTAGAGTCATTACATTTTGAATTGTATTCTAGTTGGAGCAATTTGTTGGTTGTAGATGTGAAGAAACACCAATTGAAATGGGATCGAAGGGTTTTGCATTTTCTCCGTTTTTTGAATAAACTGCCATGTCCAGGAATTGGGGGAAGACCCATATGCTCATTGGATGCACCATGAGGAGTAGGTACTTGAGGTGGTGGTCCGCGATCATTGGTCCCACAATCTACGTCGAAAAATTCGCCTGAAAACAACGAAATGGCTGTGTTCAAAGCTGCAGCCTGTTTGGTTTGATTGCGTGAATTAAATGACATTTGAGGACCATGGATAGGGATGTCTTAGTGTGTATATTCGACTAGAATGTTGGTAATGGCATGAGTCTTGGTCGAAACAGGTGGTGCCGCCCTGTATTTGCATTTGCAAGTTCGATATTTTAGCTTGCAATTTCTACCAAATATGTTAGCATGGTAATTGGATGTTGAGTGGTATGTGTAAAGGTGAGTGAGGGCTATCTGGAGGTATGGAGGTCTGATGTTTTCAACGATGGTTGGCCGGAGTTTTTTAGCTTCAAAGAGGTGGTCGAGTTAAGGTGGTTTAGTAATTTAAAAAAATAAATAACAATCATACCCATCTGTAAACCCAAACTCTAATAATCTCCCCTAAATCTACCACATCCACTGTCCCTCACTCAGAATAGCGCTATCGGGCCGTAGGACCACCTCAACGAGAGCAACCATGCATAGGGAGTGCCACCGCCACCATTTACTCCCAAAGCTGCTGCTATGTCAACTATTGCAACAAAGCGCTCCTGTGCTGTCGTTACTGTGTGAAATGATGTTGCAGCGCGATGCTACTTTTGATATGGTGCTGTTGTTGACTCCATTTGTGTGTGAACTTTAAAATGGTTCCCCGTGTTGAAATGGTTTGTGTGTGAAAATAGTGTTGTTGTTGACCTCCATTTGCTGTGCGACGTTACTATTGTAGCAATGTTATGTGTTGGAAAAATTGGCCGACTTTGGCACGAGTTTTGAGTGGGACCCGGTTGTTTAATTTGGAAGATGAAAGTTGATTTGTGTTCTCCTCCGTGAGTACATCGAAATCATATACTTACTTGCCAAAGTTGATGCTCGGGTGAATGAGAAATTGAGGCTCAAATTGTACCACTCAAAAGGGAGTTTATGTGGGAAAAATAAATTTGTCCCACATAGGAAAAAGATGAGGAATTCCAAAGGTTATTGCCATTAATGGTAGCCTAGATTATAAATAGTAGGTCATTTTTCTCATTTCAACACACACAAAAAAAAAAAACAAAAGTTTTCAAGTTTAGAATACACTAGAAATTCATTTGCATAGAGTTCTCTCTTGGTGGTGGTGTAGTTCAGGCACTAGTTCAGTTCGCTGGAGTGGTTTTTGCGGTGCTCGGAAGCTACTGGTTTTATCGTTATATCCTGAAAAACGAACGCTCGTTTTAAACCTCAAGCACGAACGGTGAGGGGGCGAATCTGTTTTAAGGAACCTGTGTGTAACACAGGCCTCAGGTTAAAATTCTATGTCTCAGTTGTTTAATTTATGCAATTTTTCGTATTAAATTTACAATCCATGTTTCATAAATTTATGATATATTGTTCGTATGTTTCATGAATTTTAAATTCTATTGGAACAAAAGTTATTTGTTGGAAATAAAACTTTCAATGATCTGGTGAAAATTCGATATACAGTTGTTTGAATTTTGTTGATTTGCATAGTTGCAAAATTGAAAGGCTTTGTCAAAAAGACCTAAACTGTCTAAAAAGAGCTTGGGATTTAAGCGGTCCGGTTGTGACCCCCCATCCTCATCTGGGAGTCTTTTAATTGCGTATTATTCAAATTGACGAGACGAAAGACAACATTTCCCGATTTTATCCACATACACTGAATTTCCTACATTATGTACTTGACGATGCGCCTAAGGCCCATCGCCTGTGTTTATACACATGCTGGCACCGTAAAGAAAAAATGGGGATTAGGGTTTGGGTAAGATTTGGGGACAGGTCCTCTAATAAGCCTTCTTGCAATTTTAGATTAGGGGCTAGTTTGCAAATGGTGGTACGGTGGTCACAAAATGGTGATGGCAGTGATACTGGCGATGGTGGTCATGACCATCCCCTACACCCATCCCAATTACCTCACCTATCCCTTACCCATTTCCTATCTCCACTATGGCACCACCATCTAAATAATTAAAAAAACAATTCAAAGTATAAAAAGTAACAAAAAAATTTAAATTACAAAAAATGGTAGTTCTTTTCCATCCAATTCTGCACCATGCCATCGCCCACCATTACCACCAATTCTCCCGGTCCCATTGTAGCACCGTTCAAGAATTTATCTAGTTTCTGCAATCAAGTTTTATATTCCAATATTGTTTTGTTTATAATGACGTTACAAATTTTTTTTAGGGATTTAACTATTTTAACAAATTCCTATTTCTATCTTCCTGTTTCTGATTATATATATATAGTAAAATGTTATGTTAGAATAGAAAATTTTGAAATAATTTGTTTAGGTTTAATAGATTCAGGATGTAGTCATTGTGTAATTAATAAAAGAATCATACCAGAAAAATATATAATAAAGTCAAAAGAACCTATAGAAGCCCAACAAATAGATGGGAATTTTTATAGTTACCAAGATATCTTAAAACCAGCAAGAATTAGTTTTGAGACTAATTGTGGAAAAAGTACAGAATATAGTTTACCTAAAGACTCAGTATGGGTAAGAGAATTATCTTTAAATACAGATTTAATTTTAGGATTAAGTTTCTTATTAAAAGATAATGGTAGCATAATAATTAACAAAGATTATATGCAATTACAAAAATTTACAATTTGTGCACCTACTTATACTAAGACAATTCTAAAGAGAGGAGGGTCCTGAAAAAGGTTAGTATTTCAAGGATTATAAGAAGGTTATAAGGCAGTTATAAATCAAATTATAAAAATCCTACTCAGTACTCTTCTTAATTGAAATATATTTTGATAAGATAATATCCCCTTTTTTTTCTTTTTACTTTTCTTTGAAAATAAAAAAATATGCCATCTGAGATATATGAACTTGGGCCTAACTCCATTTTTGCAAGGACACCACTGGCACTCCCTTAACAAAAATTCTTAAAACAGTGATCATTTTCCCCTTTCTATGCGTTTCACTAGCCTTTCCACTAGGCCTTTACGCTTTGAAGGGTCACTCAGGACTTATTTTAAAAATAGTTTAAACTTTAACTTGGAGTTAAGACATGCTCTTATCATATACTCAGCATGAAACATAAAGCTTTACAAAAGATTTACAGAAACAAAAATCTCATAAATAACATTTGTTCTTTAAAGATCTAGAACTAATATTGATTATTAGTACCATATCTTAGAATAATAAAACATACCTACCGGAATGATCCATCAGTAGTTTAAAAACATAAACATTTTTTGTAGGATATTATCATATCTAAGAATAAAAATAATTAAGAATTTCCCTTTCGGGGAAGAGAGAAAATTAGAACATGTTTCAAAGAAACAAAGAACTTTTATTATTTTTCTCTATTCTGTGTGTTTACAAGTGAAATAATGACTTCTTATATAGGAAAGAAAAAGGAAGAAAACGCGTTTTTCAAAAACAAAGAATCTTTGCTTTTTCAAAAACGTCAAAAAGAAAACAGTAAAAAGTTTAATTATCAAATCTTACTTTATAAAACAGTAAGATTCGTTACAAATTTTTCAAAAAGAAAACAGTAAAAAGCATGTCTCTAGTACAATAATTTCTGATCTTTTTGAAAGTTTGCCAAGTGTCTCTTTTCCAGCTAAGTCTTTCTTTGTAGATCTTTCTTGAATCCTTATCTTGTCTCATAATTGTGTCGGCCAATGCTGTCTAAAGATGCTCCTCCATCAGAATAGCCTTCTGAATTATTGTCCTTTTCTGTATTATCATCATAATCTTCTTTAAGATCAATTTTTTTTTTTTGCCTTTGTTTTTCTTCTTTATCTGCAACTTCTTTTTCTTTGAGGTCTTTTGTTTAACTTGTTGCTGTATTTCTTATATTTTATCAAACATTTCTTTCAATCTTTTTATATCTGATTGACTAATTTGCTCTGGATCTTGTGATGATTGAAATGATTCTGATATAAGATTAACTAGGCTTTTCTGTTTTAAATCTGTTGGACTAATTAATCTAGTAGCAGAATTTACAGTCTGCTGAGTCTGTTCTTCAGTAATTTTATTTTCTGTAACAGGATTTTCAGCCTGTTGAGTCTGATTAAATTGAAAAGTAGGAGAATCAACAGCCTCCTGAGTCTGTTGGGCTTTTGGTAAGTCCAGAACCATAAACGGATTTGTTAAGTCTTTGCCAGCTACCGTTTGAACTGGACTAGTTATAGACTTCTTGGGCTCTATAGTACCTGAAACTGTCTGAAAATCTAAATTTAAAATTTTTATTTTAATAATTTCTTGTTCTAGATCAGAAATCTTTTTTTGTAAAGCTAATTTTTCTTGTTGTAAAATCTAATTTGATTCATTTAAAATTTTAAAATTTCTAGTCATGCATTCACAATGTTAACAAAAATTTGAAGAAAAATCTAATGGCTGATCTGAAACATTTTTTAATGAAGGGACTATAAAATAATTAATTCCTAAATGCTTTCTACATTCGTCTAATGCTTCTGTAACTGAATAAAAACCTTTATATAAAGGGTTTGGAAAATTTTTTATACAGTCTGATACTTCTATCCAAGTATGATAAACTCCTGGAAGTCTACCTTGAAAAACAACATAACATTTAAATTTCTTATGATCTTGACTAAAATGTTCTGAAAGAGCATTTAAACATGTTAAAAAGTATTTTTGATCTTTAGGATTCTTATTATAGGAAATCCATAGATTATCTAAAATACATTTTTCTGATTTTGTAACTGAAATATGAGATAATGTCTTAAAGCTAATATTACTGTTTGGAAAATAAAGTAATTCTACATTACCAAATCTTAGCTTGTCATGAGTCTGTGCTAAATTAGTCTGAGATAATGATGAACTTGAACTGCCAATTGTTGGCAATCCTGGCTTGGGACCTCTTGGTCTTTACATCTGCAAATTCTAAAAGAAATAATCAATCATATTCTTTATTTTTAATTATTCTACTTAAAATATCTGCTATCTGATTATCACTACCTTTAATATGTTCAAAATTAATTACTAATCCAGTATTAGTAATTCTATCTATAAAATTTAACCATCTTCTTCGATTACTTCTTTTATTTTCTAATTTCATTTTATTAACAAAACTTACTATTGCTTCACAATCTGTTCTTAAAGTAATTTCTTTTTTAGAAATAATAAATAATTCAAAAGAATCTAATGCATAATTAACTGCAAGTAATTCTAAGTCTATGCTACTTATATTACCTTTTTCTTTATAGTTTCCACAATTATATCTTACAATTTTTTCACTATCCTTATCTGCATATTTATTGGGTTTTGCAATTAAAATTGTTCCCCATCCTGTTATACTTCCATCTGTTTCTATAATTAAATAGTTTGTTTCTAATGGCATAGATAATTTAGGTAAGTCTTTTAATTTCTCTTTTATTTTTTGGACTAATTTAATATCTTCTATATTAAAATATCTTTGACCTTTTGGTGAAGTTTTTCCATATAAGGGTCCTGCAATTTTTCCCAAATCTTTAATAAAGGGTCTAGCATAATTAACTAATCCTAAAAATTTTTGTAACTGCTTAAGATCTTCAAGTTTATCTGGAAAATCTAAAGCTTTTTGAGCTATATGAGGTTGTAACTCTATTTTTCCTTTTCCTATATTTACTCCTAAAAATTCTATATATTCTTTAAATAAAAATATTTTCTTTTTATTTATAATTAGAACATGTCTAATAAATTCTGAAAAAAGAATCTGTAAATGACCTCTATGTTCTCGCCTATTTTTATTAAATACTAAAATATCATCTATATAAACTATAATAAATTTATTATGCTTACTAAAAATACTATCTATTTTTCTTTGAAAAATACTAGGGGCATTTTTTAATCCAAATGGCATAACTAACCATTCAAAATGTCCTTCTGGGCTAATGAAGGCTGTCCATTCTATTGAATCTGGGTGCATTTTTACTTGCCAAAAATCAAATTTTAAATCAAACTTACTAAAAATATTACAATCTTGAATCTTATTTATTAAAACTGTCTTATCTGGAATATTATAGGCATCATCTATTGTATTATCATTTAATCTTTTATAATTAATTACCATTCTATTTTTTCCTCTAATAATTTCTG
Source organism: Olea europaea var. sylvestris (assembly GCF_002742605.1). NCBI lineage: Eukaryota > Viridiplantae > Streptophyta > Magnoliopsida > Lamiales > Oleaceae > Olea > Olea europaea. Next base: position 10,165,582 of record NC_036248.1, on the reverse strand, counting down.
AATGTTTTCTAATTATAAAAGTTGCTGATTTATGTGGACTTTTCTGATTTTTTAATTACTCCTAATTTTAATAAATCTTTTATATGCATCTTAAAGTCTTCCTGATCTTGATTTGTAGTTTCAATATTTTTTGTCTTAATTATATATTCTGGATTTATTATTTTTATTTCACAAAAAAACTTTATCTTTTTCTCAATATTTTAATACATTTTCTCTTAAAATTTCTAATTTTTCTAGTTTACTAATCATGTTTTCTATATCTTGTTCTGTTACTAACAAATTATATATTTTTTCAATTTCTACAAAATCTAAACATATTTCTTCTTCTTCCTTAAAGTTTTCATAATATTCTTCTAAAAAAATTTTTAATTCTTCTTTTTCTATTAATTGACAAGATAATATCCCTTTTTTTTTTACTTTTCTTTAAAAATAAAAAAATATGTCATCTGAGATATATGAACTTGGGTCTAACTCCATTCTTGCAAGGACACTACTGGCACTCCCTTAACAAAAATTCTTAAAACAGTGATCCTTTTCCCCTTTCTATGCGTTTCACTAGCCTTTCCACTAGGCCTTTACGCTTTGAAGGGTCACTCAGGGTTTATTTTAAAAATAGTTTAAACTTTAACTTGGAGTTAAGACATGCTCTTATCATATACTCAGCATGAAACATAAAACTTTACAAAAGATTTACAAAAACAAAAATCTCATAAATAACATTTGTTCTTTAAAGATCTGGAACTAATATTGATTATTAGTACCATATCTTAGAACAATAAAACATACCTACCAGAATGATCCATCAGTAGTTTTAAAACATAAACATTTTTTGTAGAATATTATCATATCTAAGAATAAAAACAATTAAGAATTTCCCTTTCGGGGAAGAGAGAAAATTAGAACATGTTTCAAAGAAACAAAGATTAAGGGAGTGCCAGTGGTGTCCTTGCAAGAATGGAGTTAGGCCCAAGTTCATATATTTCAGATGGCATATTTTTTTATTTTCAAAGAAAAGTAAAAAAAAAAAAAAGGGATATTATCTTATCAAAAGATATTTCAATTAAGAAGAGTACTGAGTAGGATTTTTATAATTTGATTTATAACTGCCTTATAACTTCTTATAATCCTTGAAATACTAACCTTTTTCAGGACCCCCCTCTCTTTGGTATCAGAGCCTTTGTTCCTGTGCTGATTATTTCAGTATATTTCTTCAGATTTTAGAAAAGGTATAATTCTTTGAATCTTTAGAAAATTCTTACTTGTTTTATGATTTTTAGAATTTTACTTGTAGATCTAGAAAAAATATCCTATAGTTTTACATTTTACAAAGAAATAGAAGAGATTTTTGAATACGGTATAGAATTAATTTCTTTTGAAAAATATAAGCCTATAGACTATTTATTTGCTATCTTACAAGTAACTAAAGATTTACACCCAGAATTAAAAGAACAGATTTTATATAGATCTTTAATTTCAGAATTTAGAGAAGAATATTTTATAAATAGTTTTGACCAGATATTGATATCAGATTTAGAAGTAAGGATTGAATTAGATAATATAGATAATAATTATTTATCAGATCATACAAATTTTTCATTAGATTCTTTTTATTATTCAGATTAGAGTTTTAAACTGGATCTTTTAATAAAAGAGGTTAATAAATTAATTGGAGAAGTAAGTTCTTTAGGAAAAAGAATCTTTAATATTGAGAAAGATATTAATAAAATTCGTGAAAACTTAGATTTTATTAAAGAACAAAATTTAACTATTTTAAACAAAATTTCTAGAGTAGAAGATAAAGAAAAATTTCCAGATCTTAAGACTACAGAAGCAATAAAAAATATAAATAAAAAATTAAATAATATAGAAAATAAACCAACTCAAGAAATAGAAAACATAATAAATAAGTTAGATAGATTAAGTTTAAAAAATACAGGTAAAGAAAAAATAACTAGAAAATTATCTACAACATTTTATAAAATATGAATAATTTTCCTGGCAGATCAAGAACTATTAGAGAAGTAGGACCATCTTCAGAACCCTATGATAGAGGTAGACATAGTACTCCTACGATAGAGGTAGACATAGTACTTCTAATATAAGTACAAATATAATAGAAAGAATTTTACATAGACAGCCTCAGTATAATCAGAATATAGAAGAACTTATAGATCATGAACAAGATTATAATAGATTTCAAACTCATGGTCTACAATTACTTAATCCAGAAAATCTATATAATAGGGGAATTTTTGAATCAAGAACTCAATTTTTTAGACATACTAGAGAAGTATCAATTCAATGTTTAGATGGTCAAGTAAGACAATTATCATTAATATCAGAAGAATCTAAAAAAGAATTAAGAAAAAAGAATTTTAGATTTATGCATCTAGGATTAATAGTAATAGGAATTAAAGGATTAATGAGAAAAAATTTAGGAAATAAAGTTTTATTAACTATTTATGATGAAAGAATTCAAAATATAGAAAAAAGTATGATAACTAGTACAGAGGTAGATATGAATGATAATAATGGAATTATATATTGTAATCCAGATTTTTTATTAACTATAAAAGATTTTTCAGAAAAAATTAAAATAGGAATCCAAACACATGGATATGAAGTGTTATTTCAGGAGAAAATTTATTAATAAGTATAGGATTTTTAGGAAGATGTAGTAATAATTCTCAAACAAAATACAAATTATACATAGATAAAGTAATAAATTTAATGAGTAGTAAAGGAATAAAAATGATTAAGCCTAAAACCTATGATTCAGAACTTTTCGCAGAATTAGAATGGGATTTAGAAAAAATTTTGGAAACTCAAGAACCAATTTTGCTCCTCAAGAAGCTATAACATATAAAGATTTGAATGGAAGAATTAGTCTAAGGTTTGGAAATTATAGTCATATAAATAGAAATAATGATTCTGAAACAGATATAATAATAATGATGAAGAACAACAAAAAACAGAAGAATTTCTTATTGCAGTAGAAATAGAAATAGAAGACAGAATAATTTATCCTAAGGAATTAGAAATGAATTTATCTCCTACAGAACTTTTAAAATTAGAAGATCATTTGTTTATAATTAAACAAATAGGAGAAAAAGAATATTTATATTATGATAACTGTAAAAATATAAGAGTAGGAATTAATATAGAGGAAATTGATAATAAAACAGAAATTTCAAAGGATAGTAATTACAAAGAATTAACATATGAAATTATGCAAATTAAAACAGAACCAGAACAATATCAATATTTAGGTGGTCATCCTCCTAGAATAGCTTATACAGATTATAATGATAAAGAAAGAAATTATATAGCTAGAGGAAAGGTTGGACCTTTAGAACCTAAAATAGAATTTCAGACACCACATAAACCACAAATATTAAATATTACAGCACATGATCCTCAAACTTGGAATAATATAATAGAAGTATGGAAGAATACAATATTAGGTCATTATATTAGATTAGCAGATAATATGGAATCATTAGAAATGTATAGATATTTAGAAACATTTTTAGGAGAAAGTGCTAAAACTACATGGGAAGCTTTTAAGAAAGATAAACAAACAGAATTTGAAGCATTAGTAGCATTAGGAAATAATCCTTATAATTTTGTTAGTAAGATACATGAATTATTAACAGGAGCAGATTCAAATAGAGGACATTTATTAATTCAACATAAAGCTATCAGAAATCTTGAACAACTTAGTTTAAATAGATGGACTAAAGGAAAAGAAGTTAAACAATTTTTAAATGAATATCATTATCTTGTTTCTATATCAGGTAATACTTTTAATCAAGAATTAGGTAAAAAATTATTCCATAAATTACCAGGTCCCTTAGGATTAGAAATAACAAAAAGATGGAATGAAAATAAGAATGTTATAGAAAAATCAGATCATTTATGGAGTATAGGAATAAGAACACAATTCATAATGCAATGTTTAGAAGAAAAATGTGTTGAATTACAAATCCAGAATCAACTAAAAAAGAAAGATTATAAATTTTGTAAAGATATTTTCACATCTCAGACTTATGGTAATAAGTTTAGAGAAAAGATTAAAAGAAAATATGATAAAAGGAAAATTAGTCAACCTTTTAAGAAAAGATATTATCTTAGAAAATCTAATAGAAGAAAGCCTTATTTAGATGAAAATAGACATTTTAGAAAATTTAAATCAGAAAGAAATTATCCTAATAAACTAAATTGTTATGTTTGTGGAGAAACAGATCATTTAGCTAAGATATGTCCAAAAAAGATAAATAATAATGACAAGAAGTACTTTAGTAGAATGTACTAATGAAGACTTGTTAGAAATAGATGAATATGTTTCAGATAAAGAGTCAGTATATAGTATTATATCAATAGAAGATTATAATAATAATTGTAATTTAGAAGAACAATCAGATTATGAAAATTTTATACAAGAATTTTCAAATATTAAAAATTTATCAGATTCAGATGAAAAATTAGAATTTATGGATATAGAATTAGAATGTAAACATAAATGGGTAAAAGAAACAGGTTCAGATAGTATACCATGTTTTTTATGTAAATGGTATCCTAGTAAAAAATTAAGAGTTAAATGTAAAAATTATTTTTTAGAAGCATGTAAAAAATGCTTAATACAAAAAGACTTAGTAGAATTTGAAGAGGATAATCAGATTGATTCAATTCAAATAGAATTATCAGAAATAAAAATATTAAGAAAAAGAATAGAAAACTTAGAAGATATGCAAAGATATATTTTACAAAAATTAGAATCCTTGGAATTAAATAAAAAAGGAAAAAACCCAGAAATTACTCCTGAACCAGAATTAGTTCAAGTTTTTTGCAATTCAGAAAAATTAAAAAGTATTAAAGTAAAATGTTATGTTAGAATAGAAAATTTTGAAATAATTTGTTTAGGTTTAATAGATTCAGGATGTAGTCATTGTGTAATTAATAAAAGAATCATACTAGAAAAATATATAATAAAGTCAAAAGAACCTATAGAAGCCCAACAAATAGATGAGAATTTTTATAGTTACCAAGATATCTTAAAACCAGCAAGAATTAGTTTTGAGACTAATTGTAGAAAAAGTACAGAATATAGTTTACCTAAAGACTCAGTATGGGTAAGAGAATTATCTTTAAATACAGATTTAATTTTAGGATTAAGTTTCTTATTAAAAGATAATGGTAGCATAATAATTAACAAAGATTATATCTTGTTCAAAATTAATTACTAATCCAGTATTAGTAATTCTATCTATAAAATTTAACCATCTTCTTCGATTACTTCTTTTATTTTCTAATTTCATTTTATTAACAAAACTTACTATTACTTCACAATCTGTTCTTAAAGTAATTTCTTTTTTAGAAATAATAAATAATTCAAAAGAATCTAATGCATAATTAACTGCAAGTAATTCTAAGTCTATGCTACTTATATTACCTTTTTCTTTATAGTTTCCACTATTATATCTTACAATTTTTTCACTATCCTTATCTGCATATTTATTGGGTTTTGCAATTAAAATTGCTCCCCATCCTGTTATACTTCCATCTGTTTCTATAATTAAATAGTTTGTTTCTAATGGCATAGATAATTTAGGTAAGTCTTTTAATTTCTCTTTTATTTTTTGGACTAATTTAATATCTTCTATATTAAAATATCTTTGACCTTTTGGTGAAGTTTTTCCATATAAGGGTCCTGCAATTTTTCCTAAATCTTTAATAAAGGGTCTAGCATAATTAACTAATCCTAAAAATTTTTGTAACTGCTTAAGATCTTCAAGTTTATCTGGAAAATCTAAAGCTTTTTGAGCTATATGAGGTTGTAACTCTATTTTTCCTTTTCCTATATTTACTCCTAAAAATTCTATATATTCTTTAAATAAAAATATTTTCTTTTTATTTATAATTAGACCATGTCTAATAAATTCTGAAAAAAAAAATCTGTAAATGACCTCTATGTTCTCGCCTATTTTTAATATATATATATATACACATACACTTGTACATAAGGGAGTCAACCTAATTATTTACATATAGATGAAGTGTCAAAAAAAGAGTTGGGAACTTTTATTATTATTATTATTATTTGGTTAAATAAATTCTAATTCAATCATATCTCAATACATCATGTGTTTGTGAGCTATTATGTATATGTCACACAACTGTTTTTAAATTTTGCTTTGATTTTGTTTAAATTTCTTTTACCTTACAAAGCGATGTTTGAAGATAGTTTTGTTTCTTCTATCATTAGAAGTCTCATTCAAGATTTTAATCCAAATCACAATTTCAGCTATTCTAATTCAAACCCAACTAAAAGGAAAATAAGTCCTTTTTTTTTTTTTTTTTTTGAAGATGGTTTTTTTGTTAATACCCATTCTAAATTATTTAAAACAGGACTTGTATGCACTGTTCAAAAAATTTAGGACTTTGATTACAATTATTTTTATTATCTCTCTCTCTGTGCTATATTTTAATTTAAAGAAGAAAGTGAATTAGTCATTTTATAATGTTTTAATGAAAAAAATAGGTGATAAGGACCTTTTGCACAGAGAAAGGCCGATTTGAGGGTCAAAATATCAAATTTGCAACGATGAGGATGATTTACGCAATGAAGGCAAACGATAAGGATATTTTGAGCTAGTTACCGATATTTGACAGAAGGATTTAACAAAATGAGTGGAAATGACCAATTTTCGCAAGGAAATGTTGAGATAAGGGTGCAAATGTCAAATTTGAAACGATGCGACCAATTTGTGCAATGAGTGCAAACGATGAGGACGTTTTTGTGCTAATTACTCTATTATTATTATTATTATTGCTTGTGGATTTGGTGAGTAATGTTTGAAGCCAGGAAGGCAAGCCACAGTTTTTCAGCAAGTAAAAGACGATAATTTAACGCATTTGTTAATGCAATAACTTTCTTTTGAAATATTTATCATTCATAAGAGTAATGTAGTGGGTTTTACAAAACATATAGATAATAAATTAATAGTAATTATGAATGTCTGATTGAAGTTAATATTTGATAATGATTGAATTTATAAATCATTTATAATATTTATTTTTTAATGTGCTGCTATATTAAAGCTGGAACCTAAACTCAATTTGTAGATGACGTATGTTTGACATTGGCGTGGACAGTATACATTCCTATATTATAATAATTACCGTATAAAGATTTCAACTGTATATTCACTTATTAATGTATTACTTTTAAGAATTGTCCTTGTTTGGTAGAGCTATAAGTACTTATGTGAAACTCTTTTTTACCATATATTTCGTAAAATTACAATATAACTACTTTTTAATCGCATATTTTCTTAGAAATCATTGTTTATAAGCAATTAAATGTTTTGACAAACATATATGTAGTACTGGTACTCAAAAAATTCAAACAAGCAATTACATATGTCTAAGACTTAAATGAAACTCAGATTTCAATATAACGTATCAATTACATCCAATAATACTATATTGAACACAATTTAACTGGATTGATGAAGAAGACAATATTGATTATATGTTGTCCCATCGATATAATCCTAATGGCACATGTTTGGTTATGTAGCATTATGAAACAAGAATATAAAAAGCATATATTTTATTCTTATATTATATAAACTATCTAGTACAATGAACCAAACATGTTCTAAATGTCCGTAGAGTAAAATCTATGTATTAATAAAGTAATTAACTTTAATAGAGTGATTATTTTATTTGTTATGAATAGGTGCTTTACGGTGTGGAGGATGATAGTCTGTATCCATTATCTTATCTTCTTGTTCAATATCAATGGTAAAAGTCGAAACCTTCTCTTTATGATCCATTAATGCTTTCCATCTTGAATCCTACACAAGAAAATGATTGCAACATATTAATAAAATCAGGTCATTTAAATTCCATTTTATGAGTATATTCTTTGAGAATTCTCTACAAATTATTGCATATTGACAATTTTTTAACCTTGTTACTGATATTATAGTCAGAAGGCAAATGTTAAATTTAGGCACAACTGCACAACACATAAGAAAAATGAATCTTAAAGATATAAATATTTAATTAAACAAATTGTTTTCCTATATGTTATTTTATATACATGCTTGCCAAAGCGTAAATTTTTTTGACCAACTAAATTGGCTTTTTTTTTAGAGTAATTCTGCCATTACTGTCAAAATAAACTTTTACTAATTAATCAATTTGGAGAAATTCTGTAAACATGGAAAATAAAAAACCAATATCAATAATTTTTTTTTTTTAATTTAAACATTTTATGCTAAGCCATTAATGCCATATAACTTATGTTTTTTGTCTATAGTTTCATGGGATTAATGTACACAGAAGTCTTGAATTCAGGTATATAAAACAACTTATGTGTTAGACCTTTAATGAAAACACCATCCAAATATGTTTGGGTAAATGTAGCTGACATGACAATACACAAAAATAGTGCACTGATCAATGCTTTCTTTCATAGAAAACAAAAGACCTTTCGTGCTTGCAAATGTTTGTATGCACGAATGTTGGCAGTAACCATTTGCTTTGTCATTTTCAGGGTATGTTCGGTAGGGATTCTGAAAATTGATTTTTTGATCATTAGAAAAAAAGTAGGAGCCATCTGTGAGAGAAGGAGTCAAAAATTACGGCTGAAATAATGAAATAACGGGTAAAAAATCAATTTTTTTGGATAAAAAATCACTCCCGGCGGGGTCTAGATTACGCGATGTCTATGTACAACTGAACCAATGACTATTCATGATTCCATGATTGAATCAATTCCATACCAGGCCTCAATTTGAACATGAAGAAATTGATCGGACCGAAGGAGGATGCATGATTGGTATGTCTCATTAAAATGATTTGACGTGATAATTAATATTTTTTGTGACGTATATATTTTATTTACCCTAGGTTTGTGACGTATATATTTTTAACTTTTGAAACGAAGAATGTAGCTAGGGTGAGGGGGATTAATATTGAATTATTATGAAAGTATATATTTTTGAACTCGGTTAATACTTTTTGGACATATACACCATAAAACGAGATAAAAAAAAAAACGCTGTTTTAATTACCTCAAATTTTGCTGAATTTAGCAATACCTTGTGGGGAGAAGAAGACTCACAAATTTCACTGCCTGCATGTTTAAACCCATCAATAAATACGTAAGAAAATGTTAATATTTGGCACGAAATATTGAAACTATAATAGATAATGTTTTAACTTTATTTTTTCTTTAATATTATTCAATCCCATTTCAATTAACCTAATCAAACATGTCAAAATAGTACATGGTGGCTTAACCAATATATTTCCCTAACAATTATATTTATTCCTTTGGAAGTTTTTCTCAATTCACCATTGCAAACGTGCGAGGAAGAGTTGAAGCATCTCGTCTAAACACTTATAAACTATCTGAGTAAAAATTAGTTGTGATTGGGACGGCGGGTCATGGGTCGAGGATATGGATTGAGGAGACTTGAATGAAGTTAGACCTGATTTTTTCGCTTCTTTGCAGCCTTTCTTTCCCTCGTGAAGAGCTCCGGTTTCTCCTGAATTGGGACTAATTGCATTACTGGGAATCCTGCTAGGCAATCTGCGTGCATTTGTATGCCGTGTACGATCTTCAATTGAATTCACGTCGAGTTTAAATTTATCTTCAATCTGCACAGTATAACGAGATATCAGAATAGTCGTATCTCATATAACTCCATTTATGAAGTTTAACTTAATTGACGAAAAATAAACTCGACTTACATGGTAGGTAACATTGTGAAAATATTACTCCAAACAAATAAACCATATCTATAAAACTTATTTTTTTCAAAGACTGGCACATGAGATGGGGTAATGAGATATAGACATAATTAAAAATAAATAAATAAAAAAAATAAAAAAAATATAATATACTAGCTTTAAAAACATATTTTTTGAGGATATTTTTTCCATTGGTCTACAACCTATTATCTCTGTAACAAGTTGGTCTCAAACTTTTCAATATTGTTGCCCTAATCTTCTTTAAATAGTCGCATGAAGATTATAAGTTCTAACAATGAAAATATTGACGAGAATGTGATCTTACATGGCTGCTTAAGACCTTAGTGGATCGAATCTATCGATAATTTGTTTCATTTCAAACCTCACCTACCCTAACCCCCCATCCCAACAATTAATTTCTCTCACCTCTCACATAAACATTTGCTGCATATATAAGTGTTATGGAACTTTAGAGAGAAAGAGATCAAGAGTGGAGAGGGGGTAAACAAACCTTGTTGACATGAAATTTCTTGAGAAAATCTGAGTCTGTAACCACAGAAATATGACGAGCATTACATGCATATGAATGCATGATAAAACCCAGAAATAGGATGAGAAAATGTGATTTTACAGACATTTATATGATCAACAGGAGAAATTATTCTCTGAAAGATAAGTTGGAGAAGTAAAAAAAGCGATGGCAAATTGTATATATTTTGAGAGTGTTGAACACTAATGGATGAAGCATTAAATAGAGGGGTGGGTTGTGAGAGACAAAGGATACTGTAGCAATTGAGGTTGTTAAGTGTGATAAGACTATGAACAAGTAAAAATTAAAATCAGGTGGCCTACACTTTTTCATGTGTCCTCCTTTGATAGAAGAAATTTAACACATATAATGACATTATTCAAGATGGCAACAAATATTTAGATAGAAAAGTTGTCTGCGTTTAAAATGACCTAATGATGGCATGTCATGTGGCAATATGTCAAGGATTATGTCAAGTAGTCTGACGCTATAGCCTGGTTGTTCCTCCTTAGAACGAGGGCAAAAAACCCACCTTCAATTATAATATTACAATATATATATACACACACCTTTTGTAAAGTAATAATATTGTATTGAAGAACAAATGTAGATAAGCAAACGTATTGTTTATCCAAACAATTTGAATTTTAAATAGACGATTCAAAGTGTTCTAAGTATCGTCGTCAACTATTTATGAAAATTGTTTACCATTTAATAAAATATTGAATTAAGCATATGTGGATATGCATGGTGAAAGATTAATAAATAAAGTAATTCTATTGAATTTAACAAAAAATTGACTCTTAGCTCTTTCAAGGTGCATTCTTCTATCGCTATCATTTAATAAATAATTCTCTTGTTCCATTGTTACAAAATGTTTCCATAAGCAGCACAATTTACATTTTCAATTGAACTGTCAATTTTTAAAATAATAAAATTATAATTTATTTATAAAATTTTCACTATTATATGGTTAAAGTAATTCCAGCTATCAAAGTTTATTTGATTCTGAGATGTAAAATTATTGCACATATATTGTAGACTTTTTCAGAATTTATTTTATAATGATTTTTAAATTAATTCGTAATCCACCATTCTCCCTCGCACATTTTGGGGTTTAATTAATTAGTGTACATTTTATTAGTTTATTTGATATGAGTTAATTATATTAGGCGATTTTTTGTGACAAATGAATTTAATCGCACTTTGAATTTATCTTAAAGAGTTAGTTGTTAATTAAGGATCTATTTATTTTATCCTAATGAATCTAGTAATAAATTTTAGCCTCGATTTGACAAATTTATAAATAGAAATAATAAGATAAATGGTAGTAGATCTCACAAAATATGTATAAATGGATTGTTAAAATTAATTTTTGACTTTTACTGAATTTACAAATCAAAATATAAATTGTATCTAAAAGGGGACTAACTGTCTCCCTTAATATATTAATTTTTTTTTAGTATACCTAGAAAGATATGCATTTTATTCCTTGATATCTGCTGCCAAACAAGTATAATTAAGCCCTTGTTTGAACATCATTCTTTATTATTTTTTTAAATTCATTTTAAATCAACATCCTTATAATAAAATAATTTTGTACGTAAATTCAAAATTTTTCTTACTTTTTAATCACACTTTCTTTTTAAGAAAATCACTATTGCAAAACTTATTTTATCCTAGAGTGGGGTTCAAACATAAGCTATATATAATTGAATCCAATTCCCAATGTATATACGCAAAAAGGTAGCTTTAAAATACAGAATAGTGCATGTTTAGATTTTACAGTTCTCTTATTTTGGATCCCACGAAATTATTTTAAAACTTATTTACTTATAAATAAACTCTTTCAACTAGACGGCTCAAACAATTTGAGAACTTTAAGCAAAATTGCCTAGGAGCTTTCGATAGATTGGAGGCCTTAGGCGGACTGACTATCTTGTCTAAATACTTGAGTCCTAATTGTTTTCAAGTTAGTCAAACATGCTCTTAAGTGGGAATTTGAGATGCCGAAGATTATTATAAAATCATTTATGAGTACTAAAACTTAAAAGATAAGTAAATTTGTCTCAATTTGTTTTGAATTCCAACAAACTTGCCTTGCTTTGAATCTAAACAAGAGTAATTAGTAAAAATTTACACGACATTCAACACTTAATTAGCTCCACAAGTTAAGGTTAAAGAAACTACAAAATATATTAATTATATTGGAGTTGTAAAAAGATACATTTTCAACTTGTTTTGACTAGGTAAATTCAACAAGTCAAACATTAGAGGACAACAAACAAAAATTTGGGAGTTCAAGGACATGGCACAAGAAATTAACTAAAATTGATTAATCAATGAAAATGTGTCCCCCCTTTAAGTAAAAGTAGGATTAGTAAGATCACAAAACTTGGAATTTGGCTATGATTTTCAGGACAATACTTCCATTTCTGTTTGTTTGATTTCAAGATTTCAGGCAGGTTTCTGATTCCGTGTTTCTTGCTTGCTATCTCCTTGAAACTATATACAATTTTAAAGCAAACGCAAAATTTGCAAAACCCTTGACTTGAAAGTGATCAGAAGCATTTTTATTTTGACTATAAAACAAATATTTTTGAAATTAACCCGTCCATGGATAGTTAATGACACGTTTGATTATATGAGATTGAACCGAACTCGAACCTCAGGTGAGGTTCAAGATATGGCTGCTTCAACTCTAGAATTTTTGTGGGTCCCAAAATTTTCTTTTTCCATTTTTTTTTTGAAATTTTAAATTATAATAATAAAATTTATTACAATAAACTCTTCTTTGATTTTGCTTATTTGAGAATTATTTCTCTTCCACACTCATTTTCAACTATACATTCTTTTAAAAAATTATTTTACATATTTTCTCATAACTTTTCCTTAGATCTTTTAACTACCCTTTCACCAACAAAACCTGGAATTCAAAGAATCACTTCTTAAAAATCTGGATCAAGCAAGTGCTATTGGTGTAGTGGTAAAGGCGTCAAATTGGGCCAATGTGTATGTAGGTTTATAGCCCCAAGGTTATGGAATAAAGGATTATTCCAGACCTACACAGAGGTATTGAATATGCTGCGTTCGGGAAAGTTGAATCGCTTCCAAACGGAATCTATTGATTCTTGTAAATTATAGTCAATACCGAGTATATAAGCAGTGATTTCAAATACAGAGATTAAGCAGTCGAAAAAAGGATTCTTCACTTCTTTCTTTCATTTAAAATCGTGCATGAGACTTTCATCTCAGATCCTTCTGTATTTATATATAAATGCTAGTTTGGTGTTTCTAGTGACGGACGGGTGAGCAACGCATAAGAACACGCCCTTGAGTCTTCGTTAACACTTAGGCCAGTCTTTAATCCCCAATTTTGTTTTCAATTTCAAAATTAAAAGAATAACATTTATCATTTTTTACGCACAAATAACAAATAAATTTGATTGAATGCAGGACTATTTTACGAAGAAAACAGCCTTGTGACAATTTATTTGCAAAATATACCCAAATTTATTTTCAATTTATTTGGATGAGTAACTATGAATTTCTTTATTTTCCTCTCTCTCTGTGTGCGCGCGTGCGCATACATACACATATATATAAAGGAAAATTTTTGAAACCATACAATTACAAGGTCCCAACATTTAGAGTTGAACTTAAGTAAGAAAAATCTCATGTCTTGCCCTAGATTGAACCATACTAAGCCTTTATTTGATTCTCATTATTTTTAGTGACATTTTTCTTTTTTTCTTTTCAACCATACATTTTTCAATAAAATGATATTACATGCAAACTCAAAACTTTTCTTTATTTTGCAACCACACAATCTCCATCAATCTGTTATTTCAAAATGCATTTTTAAAAAAAGAATGGGGCTCAAACATATATTAAGTTCATATTGGGCCCTAATTTTTTTTAAAACTCATTTCCAACGACACATTTATAGAGCCTACAGCTTTTATTAATTTTTCAATCATACATTTCATCAAATTTTTGTCAATATCTATTAAAAATCCAACTTTAACCAAATCAAACAACGGCTAAATAGAATTTGGAAGGAAAAAATTGAAATTTTGACCGTTGTCTTGTGTAATAAACATACTTTCGTATAAATTAAGCTATTTGATTTTTGATTAACTAATGATCAGAAGGTATATCAAAATCTTATACGAAAAAAGGTATTCGAAAACAAATTATTCATATGATTCATCCTTAATTAACTTCGAATAGTTTGTCCCAGTAAGAAAATTTTGAAAAATAAAGGATAAAATTATATAATAGTGTTACACATTATTGTAATTCCATCAAAAACTTTACTTTATTCACATGTTTATATTCTTCTTTATTAACGAAATGCTGGAATCAGAATCATAGCATCACATAAATTGATAAGATGAATTAGATCGGCCGTCAATACATTCAGTGAAATGGTTTTCATTTTCTTGAGAGTAATTATTTCATGTTTTCCTCAGCCAATGATATATAAGCAGCTTCTATATACACAAATGAAGCTTTAAGAAACATCAGACTTGTTGTCCACGTGTGCATGTACAAAAAGCGAGGGGCGAGGCAATGTATGTGCACTCCGACGGTCAAGTGTGCAAGAGCAAGCTTACATGGACGTGAGTGGAGCCGAGATCTGCTATTGACTTCAACTGTACAAAAAAACGAGGTCAACAAGACTCGTTTGACACCCCAGCATAGAACTGTTACGGCCTTGAAGGGGGAAAAGGAAAAAAGAAAACTGTGCCCCCTAATATCACATCTGCAGAAGATTATTCACGGTGACCATCACAGAATTTGTCCGTCGCAAATCCTGCAGATTACAGTAGAAGATTTAGAAATTATAGCATTTCTAATTGTAGAAAATGCAAATCGAATAAATCTGATGAAGTTCTAAACATGTTTTGACTTCAACTATTGGAAAATATTATCGAGGATATGCGTGTTTAATTCAACTATCACCATTCCTTCCGTTTCAAGAACTTGAGGTTCTCATCAGTTCTCTTATTATTATTACTTAATGGGCATATATATCAGGATCAGGACGGAGAATTCATGGCGATAATCATTATCATAACAGATGTTTTGATCCAAAAGACGAACAGCTGAAGATGCAAGAAATTTAAAAACCATCCTTCACCCATAAAATTAAAATTTTGAAGTATACCTGGAAAATTATGTCATCAGAGGTGTGGCAGTACTTCTCGCACTGTTTCAGCCTAAGCAAGTATATTTGCTAAGTTTCCATTTGCAGGTTGAGACATTGACCTAACTTGCAAACCACCCGAACCTCTTGGGTACATGACAGAACCAGGAGCGATAGCAGACCTGGATGTACTAGCGTGAGAGGGATTCGTAGGGAACAGACTCCATGAAGCGTCTTCAACGGAAGTCCGGGCGTAGGTCTCTCCTACAGCTGCAAGTTGCCTCATCACCATTTAAACTCGACCCAATCCAGATGGGCCAGCTCCTTGTGAGTTCAACCAACTGGAATCTCCTCTTCTCCTATTTGGAAAATAACAAAGAAGAAAGGCGTAAACAGTACTTAGTTTTCATCACAAGTTCAGAAAGAACTGAAGAGAAAGTTCGTTTTCTTTTAAGAATTAGAATACAATAGTACTAACTATTGTCGCTAAGGAAGTTAACCCAAATTGCAAAATATGTTTGAAACAACGAAAACTTTTTATAAGAAGACTAAAAGCTTGCTATTTCTACCAAATTGGAGAACTACACAATCATCAGTAAGCTATAAACCAAGACCAGGCACTATTCAGATAAGATTTATGTTTGGAAACGCAATTCCAAAATGAGAAATGTCGGATAAAATGTTAGGAGAAGCCTCATTATTGCCACATCATGTAATGAGATAAATGTTATTGCTACTTTCTCCCATCTATGAATTTTCCAGAAGTGTCACTTCTAAAGTGGCATAACAAAGCATTAAAAAGTATCTTGACCTCCAATCACCACTTTCTGCATCCTGCAATGGATTTGGAATGACTCCAGAGTGCATGCCATGACCAAGAAAATTTGGTCTATCAAGTCCAGCACTTATTCGACGAGCAAGCAGATCATCAGTTGAATATACTGTTGCATGGGGGGTGACTCTGTTCTCCGGTCTGGACACAAAGAGTGGCTTGTGACAAGTGGGGCATGAGTAATTCTCGTTTAAACCTTGGTCCAACCTGGTATTGACAAGTCATGCAGCATTGGATTTTACTTCCCATAATTTCAAGTTAGAATGAACATGCTTTTTGATCTATGATATAGGCCATACCAGGATCTCAAAGTCAAACACTAGATGGAAAAGATGACTGCAGGACAGCTTCTTAGCTTTAGCCATTGGTTCTACACAGTGGACCATAATAGCAACAATAAGGATACATATAACCAGAATTGCAGTATAACGCAGAGAACTTTTACACGGATATTCAAGAAAAGGACTGCATCCACAAGACGAAATGCCATGCCATGAAGCCACCAAATGTACACATAATGGGCTACAGCCATCAACAAAGTCATCACATCAAGGTAAAACCCCAGAGTTCGAATAAGGGTGCCTTTCCATTCCCACAATGAACCTACAATCACAGCATTTTTAAAAATATAATAATAACAGATAAGAAACACTACAGGTATTCATATAACTAAGAAATAAGAATTATAGGCCCCAAACACCACAAAATCCTCGTTGTTCGCATAATAACAAAAGATTCATATGTGGAGACTTGGAATGGAATATCAGTCAAATATCCAGTTAATGTGCAGCCCTTCATAAAAAGATGAAACACCGAGACGTATGACAATTGTGAAAATGTCTAAAAGTATGCTCAACCAATAAAGAAATTATTTTGGTATTTCTTTCTTTCATTCATATTTCATGGCTAACACGCTTTCACAATTGAATCAGCCATGATTTCTAATCGAAGGAGGGATACTTTGTCAATCTATCAGATGTACAGGATCATGCTTAACAGAAAAATGTTTTATTTGCAAAGATGCAACGTTCAGGACAAAGAAAATCATCATCAAACCTGTTATGGAACCACGAAGAAAAATCTTTATAGAACTCACAATAGAATCATGAGGCCTGAATACCCAATCAATATAAAACAAGAATAGTTACAATAGAAATAGCATGTGAAATTAAAATTTTTAAAAGCACCTGCAGGGGATATATCGGCGAGTTTCAATAATCAGCAATGCACTCTCTCCTACAGAATGATGAAGAAATATCTCGAGCAACTGAAATCCATGAACCATAAAATGGCCTGCAGATAACAGTTTGTCAACCATCAGCTAGATCTGTGACCTCTATGAGGAAATTCCATAAACATCATTGATAGGCTATAAATAGCTCAACACTACCTGTAATCTCAAAAGTAATGCTTGAAGGCACAAATAACAACGAGAAAAACATTGATGAACTTATTGTTCCATATGTTGTCATAAATATACTTATCCTACAATGGCACGTCAAAAATTATGTCAGAAACTTCTGATGATATTAACATTTAGCAATAAAGAGTTCCATGAATATTAACTCAGAAAATGTTGATTAATATTGCATGAGGGAAAATTTTTGATATTGGTATAGAACAATCTTATACCTCAATAACTTCATCCCATTGTTCAAAATTGTAAAAAATATCAATGTGCAAATTTTTTCCCGGTTCTCTTTCATACATAACCGTATAACACGGCTCCACTAAACAACCTCATCATAAAAAGCAACCTTCAGCCTGAAAATATAGCGCACACCATTTTTTCCCGGTTCTCTTTCATACATAACCGTATAACACGGCTCCACTAAACAACCTCATCATAAAAAGCAACCTTCAGCCTGAAAATATAGCGCACACCCTCTCTTAAGTAGAATTCAACTAGAAAATATGGTCAATATTGGGTTTGCCATACAAGGAAGTGGAAGGCAGAATTTTCATAATTGAAACAGAAGTATCATGCCTAAATTACATTAAGAATATAGCCTGACTGCAAGTGCAAGGCAACCAAAGGAAACCAGGGTGGCAAGCGTCATGAACTCGCTGAATATTGTCTCAAACATGAACTTTGATGGCCGTTATACAGACAGACTTGGATCATTGTAGACAATAAGAGCGTTACAAAAAGGCTTCCAGATACTGATAGGGAACAGGCGTGTTGAAGAGTTCCAAACTGAGATGACGACAGAGGTCTTGAAATGATCCGCAGGGAGATGAGATTGAAGAGCGTTGTCCAAGTCTTTAAGGTTTGTTAGTCAGTTGAATAAAGACCTAGTCCTTAGGATTAGGTTATGCTTTGATATTGTCTTTACTTTTTGTTAAAACACGTGGCTGCGTGTAGCCGATACGTGAGCATGTTTTCAGTTCAGTTTGTTAGAGTCTGAGGCTATATAATAGCCAGAGCTGTAGTTGAATAATTGTTGGTTGCATTCAATCCAGTTTCGTAAGTTTAAGTGTGTTGCAAAGTTCTCATTCCCAACAAATTGGTATCAGAGCCCCCACTGGGCCTGAGAATAGAGTAAAAGTCGCAACTTAGAGAGAGAAACACAGAGAGAGAGAGATGAGTGAGGATAAGAGTTTGACAAAGATCCCTCATTCTGATGGCGTCCACTATGACCATTGGGGTGAGCTGATGGAAAATTTCCTCAGATCGAAGGGATTATGGAGTCTCATAGAGAATGGTTTCGAGGAACCAAGAACGGAAGCAGGGTTGACGGATGTGCAGCTATCGTTGTTGGATGATACAAGGACCAAGGATCACAAGGTGAAGCACTACTTGTACCAGGCCATCGACAGAGTTACTTTCGAGCAAATTCTGGACAAACACAACTCAAAGGTTGTCTGGGACTCACTGAAGAGGAAATTTGGTAGGAATGCTCGAGTTAAGAGGTCTCTTCTTCAAGCTTTAAGAAGAGATTTTGAGGTGTTGGAGATGAAGAAAAGCGAGACAATCACTGAGTATTTCGCTAGGGTCATGGCTGTGGCAAACAAAATGAGGAGCAATGGTGAAACCATGCCGGATTCCAAAGTGGTAGAGAAGATCTTGAGGACGTTGACTGAGAGATTCACTTATGTGGTGGTGTCTATCGAGGAGTCGAAGGACACAGACACCCTCTCAATTGATGAGCTGCAAAATTCACTCGCGGTTCATGAACAGAAGTTCCACAGGCTGAATCGAGAAGAAGAAGATCAGGCCTTGAAGATTGAAGATCGAACTGATGCTAGAGGTCGGGGGAGAGCAACTCTCAGAGGAAGAGGTCGAGGGAAAGGGCGACAGTCCTTCAATAGAGCAACAGTAGAATGCTTTAAGTGTCACAATCTTGGACACTTTCAGTATGAATGTCCAAAGTGGAACAAAGAGGCCAATTATGCACAACTTGATGAAGAAGATGAATTGCTCCTGATGTCGTATGTGGAGATGCATGAGGCAAAAAGAAGCAATGCTTGGTTCCTAGATTCTGGGTGCTCAAATCATATGTGTAGTGATCGAGGTATGTTTTTGAGTTTGGATGTTGGTTTTACACATTCAGTCAAACTTGGAAATAACACTAGGATGAGTGTGGCTGGGAAGGGAAGTGTAAGACTAGTGTTCAATGGTGCTGCCTTTGTTGTTGGAGACGTGTATTATTTTCCAGATCTTAGGAACAATCTTTTGAGCATTGGGCAGCTACAAGAAAAGGGCTTGGCAATCTTGATCCGAGATGGAACATGCAGCATTTACCATCCACAAAGAGGGCTGATTATGTACACCCTGATGAGTGCTAATCGTATGTTCATCATCCTGAATAAAGCTTCAGCCTCTATGAGATCCCTTCCTCAACCAGAATAATGTTTTCATACAAGCTCCTCGGATTTGACATACCTGTGGCACCAGAGGTATGGACACTTGAGTCATAAGGGGCTGAGGACATTACAATTCAGAAAAATGGTGCACGGTCTACCTCAATTTAGAGCTTCACAGGCTGTTTGTACCGATTGCTTCAATGGTAAGCAACACAGGAATGCCATTCCAAAAAGAAGTTTGTGGAGAGCAAGTCAAGTGCTGGAGCTGATTCATGCAGACATTTGCAGGCCCATCTCCCCTGCATCCAATAGTGGCAAAAGGTACACTATGTTTTATAGATGACTTTAGTCGTAAATCATGGGTGTATCTTTTGCTTGAGAAGTCAGAAGCACTGAATTGTTTTAAGAAATTCAAGAAATTAGTGGAAAAGGAAGCAGAAGTATCTATCAAGTGCCTAAGGACTGACAGGGGTGGAGAATTCACTTCACATGAATTCATGTTTTTTGCAAAGAGCATGGCATCAAGAGGCAGCTCACTATTGCATACACGCCACAACAAAATGGCGTCGCCGAAAGAAAGAATAGAACAGTAATAAACATGGTACGCTCTATGTTATCTGCCAAGAAGATGCCGAAGCCTTTCTGGCCTGAAGCTGTGGTTTGGACGTTCTATGTTTTGAACCGGTGCCCTACCCTAGCTGTGAAAGATGTCACACCACAAGAGGCATGGAGTGGAGTTAAACCATCTGTTGCTCACTTTCGAGTTTGGGGCTGCGTTGCACATGTCCACATCCCAGAAGCAAAACGAGGTAAATTAGATGATAAAAGTTTTCCTTGTATCTTATTGGGAGTCAGTGAAGAGTCTAAAGGTTATAGGTTATTTGATCCTAAAACAAAGAGAGTGGTTGTGAGTAAAGATGTTGTGTTTGAGGAAGATAAGCAATGGGATTGGGGTGAAAACTATGAAGAGCAGATTAGACCAGAGTTGGATTGGGGTGATGATGGTGAGTTCAGTGATGAAGAAATTGAGGGAGAGAATAGAGGTGATGATGGTGACGGTGATGTTGAGGTGAATGGTGAAAGACAGGGTAGAGAAAACTCTATTGAAGCTATTGGGAGCACTAGCGAGGTCAGTGGCAATGAGGGTAGAGAAGTAGGTCACTCTGAGGGTAGCACAGTTGAAGGGAGAGAAAGAAGACCACCATACTGGGTAGAAGATTATGTGAGTGGTGAAGGTCTGAGTGAAGATGAGGAGGCAGTGTATATGGTGCAAGATGCTGCAGGTGAAGATCCTACTTTATTTGAAGATGCTGTAAGAGAAGATAAATGGAGAAAAGCCATGGATAACGAGATCAACTCCATCGAGAAGAACAAAACCTGGGTTCTAACTAAATTGCCGGCAGGAGCTAAGAAGGTTGGTGTCAAATGGATTTACAAAACAAAACGTGATGAGCATGGTGAAGTTGTCAAGCATAAGGCTCGTCTCGTAGCCAAGGGGTATTCACAAAGAGAAGGCATTGATTACTCAGAAGTATTTGCACCAGTGGCAAGGTTAGATACGGTGAGAACCATCATTGCTCTAGCAGCTCAAAAGAAGTGGAGGATTTCTCAATTAGACGTCAAATCAGCATTTCTTCATGGAGACTTGAATGAGAAGGTCTATGTAGAACAGCCCAGAGGATATGAGAGGAAGGGAAAGGAGCATATGGTCTATCAATTGTATAAAGCCTTGTACGGTTTGAAACAAGCTCCCCGAGCTTGGTTCAGCCGCATTGAAGCATCATTTGTCAGTAAAGGTTTCCAGAGATGTGAAAGTGAGCAAACTTTGTTCACTAAGAGGAGCAACAAAGGCAAGATCATCATTGTAAGTTTATATGTTGATGATTTGATTTTTACCAGTGATGATGCTAATCTGTTGATTGAATTCAAGACTTCCATGATGAGAGAATTTGATATGACTGATATGGGGAGCATGAGTTATTTTCTTGGGATAGATGTGTTACAAAAAACAGGAGGCAATTTTATCTTTCAAAGAAGATATGCATTGGAGGTGTTGAAAAGGTTTGGAATGTTGAAGAGCAACATGGTCACCAGTCCAATTGTGCCAGGGTCCAAGATAGGAAAAGATAAGCATGGTGTCACGGTTGATGAAACTTACTACAAGCAGCTTGTAGGAAGTTTGATGTACCTAATTGCTACACGGCCTGATCTGATGTTCGTTACAAGTCTACTAAGCAGATATATGGCAAAACCCACTGAACTTCACTTGCAGGCTGCCAAAAGAGTCCTCAGGTATCTAAAAGGTACAGTAGACTACGGCATTTACTACAAGAATGGTGGTGATGACAAGCTAATGGCATTCACTGACAGTGATTATGCCGGAGACATGGAGGACAGTAAGAGTACGAGTGGATATGCTTTTCTGTTAAGCTCAGGAGCCATTTCATGGAGTTCGAAGAAACAACCAATTGTGACTCTATCAACAACTGAGGCAGAGTTTGTCGCAGCAGCAAATTGTGCGTGCCAAGCAATCTGGATGAAGAGGATACTGAAGGAGCTCGGGCATGAAAATGAGGACTGTACTTGCATCAAATGTGACAACACGTCCACCATCAAACTTTCAAAGAACCCAGTGTTACATGGACGTAGCAAACACATACGTGTGAGGTACCATTTCCTTAGAGATCTCACAAAGGAAGGTTCAATTGTTTTGGTTCATTGTGGAAGTACTGAACAAGTAGCTGACATAATGACTAAACCCCTGAAGTCTGATACATTTCTTAAACTTCGGAGCATGCTGGGAATGTGTGAAGTTAGTGAAGTAAGCTAAATTGTTTCACTGAATTTAGCTTAAGGGAGAGATTGAAGAGCGTTGTCCAAGTCTTTAAGGTTTGTTAGTCAGTTGAATAAAGACCCAGTCCTTAGGATTAGGTTATGCTTTGATATTGTCTTTACTTTCTGTTAAAACACGTGGCTGCGTGTAGCCGATACGTGAGCATGTTTTCAGTTCAGTTTGTTAGAGTCTGAGGCTATATAATAGCCAGAGCTGTAGTTGAATAATTGTTGGTTGCATTCAATCCAGTTTCGTAAGTTTAAGTGTGTTGCAAAGTTCTCATTCCCAACAGAGATTGCATTTGTTCTGTCTGAATATCATAACATGATCCGTGTAATGCCTCAGGAAGCCAAAGCATACTAACTTAAAATATTAGTTTGTTTACATGTGCAATTAACAATTCTTAAAGTTTCCATTAACTAAAAGGTATATTAGATGTCTTATCTGGGGATTTATCAGAAGGTGTCAAAATTCAGACCAGACATCTACGGGCTCTGATAGAACTACACAACATAACAGGGAGTTTTGCCAGGAACGTTCAGCATCTATTTACAGACTCCGATCTTCATGTGCTGTTGAACACACTGAAGGTGATCTACCTTCCTTATGAAACTTTTAAACAAAGGTATGTGTATGTGAAGTACATTTACATGGGAATTTGGTGTTGACTTCCATGTGCTTTTAAAAATGATTTAACTACCTCCTACAGTAGAGTATGCTATACTCTAGTGGACTTCTTAGGAGTTTTAATTGCTTAGTGATGAACGACATGGAAAAAAAGGATTCATATAGACAACTCAAACTAAACTGGTAACGAGGCTTTTGGTGTTATAGTATTTTGAATGCTTCCATAGACATTGCACACATATTTAATGTCGATTTCACAATTGTTCTATCCTAAACCTTATTATTTTCTAATATTATCTCCATCCAAAAGAAGAATGTAGTCTATGTAGATATATTAATTTGGAATCAATTTTGAGTAAGCATCCATGTGGTTCCATGGGCATTGGGGAGTATTGAATTTGAATTCTGATAAATTTGATTATCATTCTTATGACCCTCTACCCTATAACACATAAATTGTACGTTTCAATAGTCTTAGTGTTTGATTATGCTAGTTTTTTTGCTAAACAATGAGTTGGTGTATTATGGACTCTGCTATGCAGGAGACATTGTGTACGTATGATCCATCTGAGACATTGTGTACATATGATCCATCCGACTTACAGATCATTTCTGAATCAATATAAGTTGATTTATCAACTTCGTTTATTTTTAACTTGTATTCAAGGTATGGGCAAATGGAGCGTGTAGTGCTATCTGGTGAGATTGCAGGACTTGATCATAGAGGAGTTACTACTAGCATTATTCGCGTCCAGGTTGTCAAACTCAGTGAAACAGTTCGAAGGATGGAAGAGTCCATCCCACATGTCATTCCACTTCTTGAAGCAGCTGCTGAGAGATGCATTACCTTCACTGGTGGTTCTGAGGCTGATGAGCCAACTCTTGTGCTCGATGACACATTGCTACAATACATTTCCACTCTTAAGGGTATCCTAAAATCACTAAGAGCAGTAACTGGAGTGGATGTAACACCTGATGGTGTTGGTGTAAAGAACAAAACAGAAGCAGATAAAAAAGGAGCTTCACATGCACGTAAAGTCGATTTTATGTCAAACGAGGAGTGGTCATTTGTCCAGGGTGCTTTACAAATTCTCCCGGTCGCAGATTGTTTGACAAGCCGATCTTCAGTCTTTGAAGCTTCACTGAGGTCAACTCTAGCTAGCTAGATTGAGCAATAATTTGTCTCTTTCTGTATTTGGTACAGGTATTGATCAAAACCTATTGAAAGTGGCTGATGCTACAAATTACAAGTTTTCCTGGTTCTTGCGGTCAAAAGATCCCCGGTTTCATGCACTTCCGCTTGCTTCTCAAAGAGTAGCATCTTTTGCTGAGGCAGTTAACGAACTAGTTTATGATGTCCTTATATTAAAAGTGAGACAGCATTTTAATGATCTGCCTCATCTGTCCATATGGACTTCGGTTGCAGAACAAAATGCTTATCACCTTCCTAGTTTCAGTGCCTACCCCCATTCTTACGTGACCAATGTTGGCGAGTATCTTCTTACTTTGCCCCAACAACTGGAGCCACTTGCTGAGGGTATTTCTAACAGTAATGCAATTGAGCCTCACCGGAATGGATGTTCAAGGTAACCACCCATTTTGAAACTATGATCTTGTAGCTGTTCTATATATGCATGTGCAATACATAAATAAATTCACAACTATATATGCGCGCACGCAGATGTGTACATATCGTGTGCATTATGGCATCTTTTGGAGCCTCTAATTACTGTCAGATCTGCCGCAAGTTACTTTAATTATGTGCTATCAAATTGTCTAGGTATATTTTTGTTTTCAAACATATTTGGACCCTTTTTTCTCACTTTCGCCTAAAAAGTTGTTCATCTTGAAAGCAACTTGCACTTCCAGCTTCTGACTAATAGAAGTACTATTATGTTTAAACTTACCAAGAAACCTTTTAAACATGGCAAAACATGCTCAATTATCTTCAACTGAGGTCGATAATTTGATTATTTCCGACTTGTGCTGTTCTTTACAGGTGGCTGAGGGAGCTACCGCATTATACATTGAGCAATTGCGTGGGATTCAGTATGTAACAGATCATGGAGCACAACAGTTGTCTGTTGATATTGAATACTCGAGCAATGTACTTTCCGCCCTATCAATGACGATACCCCCGACTCTTGCCACATTCCACACTTGCTTTCAAACGCCAAGGGATCAACTTAAGGAACGCGTAAAATCAGATTCGGGAAATCAGCTAGATCTTCCTACTGCCAAGCTTGTCTGCAGGATGCGGCGTGTGAATCTGGAATGTAACCATATTAGATGGGCGGAAGATGGAGGTGAAGTTCACTGTCTACTTTCATGCCCAGTAGATTTCAAGGATCACTGGTGATAGGTTATCTTCTTGGGGTTAAATACAGGGAGAGAAAAAAGGGAGGCTGTGTATTCAAGAAGAAGCAGGACTTCGCCATTGCAATTTCATGTACTAATTTGAGAGAATAAATTCAGAACACAGATTCACGTTCACTCTTTCAAGACATCCCAGTTCTTTAGTAACAGAATTAGCATGAAGGTTTCCGTGGGCATTACGTGCACATTTCGGTCAAGTTTTAGAATTTTCCGTGTCAAAATTGAGCCCGTGTTGATGCTCATTACCTGAAAATGAAAATGGAGGAAATGGTACTTTTTAAAAAAATGAGTGGTTGAAAAAAAAAGAAAAATTTTCGATTTACGTGTAATATTATTTTATGAAAAATTATGTGATTGAAAATTGAACAGAAAAAAATGTAATATAATGTAATTTAATTTAATGAGGATCAAACAGGGGCTGAAAATAGATAACTTGCTTCTTTTGAAAGGAACTCAACATCACTATAGAAAAAGGTTTAATTGTTAATTATACATTTGACGAAATAATAATTACATTTCCAATCATGTCCGTACGAACAAGTCTAGCTTAGCTTAAAAGTTGCTTCAAACTCAGATTTAATTAACGTTTTATTCTCAAACATGATTACTTCCTTTTTTTTTATTATATTCAGATATCCCAACTTACACTAGACTAAATTTTAAATCCCCAAAATCCTTGTTCCTAAAACCTTAGATGGGATAAATCACGGGTTATGCCTCAACTGGATTACAGGTTCCCCCATTACCTATACACTTCTGCGTGCAAGGGATCCTTCTCCAAAGTAATTGCTCCATGCCAAATAAATCTTATCGTATGTTCCCACCAAAATTCGAACATCTACCCTGTCGCTGGAAGCAAGACAAATGTTAATTGATCCACCAATTAAACTGTGCCCCAAGGAGCATGATTACTTCTTTCTTATTTGTAAGGGATAGTGCTGCCTGTACAGGGGGGTGGGATAATTTTTTTTATTTTTTATTTTTTAAATAATCCTCCACCCCCACGTCCCACCCAGCATGTAAGGGGCCTGTAAACACCCTTTGGCAATTTCCTATTTGTAAATAAAAATAGTTACTTATTTTCACCATGAGGTGACAGATTTTTTCAAAATACTTATTTCAATGAAAAAATTATTTGTTTTAAGATTAATTTGCTCACAAGTATATTGTTGAAGCTTAGCCATACACGCACTAATTTGAATTTCAGTCCAGACCTAGACGGTCGAAAGAAGCCAGAGAAAAATAAACGCGAAACAAAGTTAGAACATTTCTGGTCGACATTATCTGTTTGCTTTGCCATATAGCTAGCCAATTGGACGGCCAATTATATTACCTAAATGATGTTGTCACAGCTTAATGAGATCACACAATATTCGAAATGTTCAGGCAACCAATAAAGGTCATTTTACAACACCGACATAACTGATATTCCAAATGTATAAAGAAAAACATCGCAGATCAAGACGGACTTGATTTGTCAAATTCTGACCACCTGTTATTTGTTATTCAACTAATTTCACAAGCAGCAATTACCCCTGCAGAAACTGCACCTAGAAACACGATTAAAAGAGATTACCAGAGTCGAAGCAATTGCATTGCAGGCACCCTTGTTCACAATGGACATTTGCAGATTGAAGTTCTATCGATGATTTTTCACAGGCTAATACTCCCATTCTACTTAAAACTTCAATCTGTGGGAAATAACCTTCTGCTAGAGGAAGATGCAATTAAATAGAAAAACAATACACACACATCCATATCCGCGCGTATCCCAGACATGAAAAATAGTTGTTAAACAGAAGCTTTTTCATTTCTAATCTTGTATAGCGCACAAAAACTTCAAA
>NC_036248.1:10114321-10130819 GCF_002742605.1 Olea europaea var. sylvestris | reverse complement strand
ATCACTATTTAAGAATATAATTTTCTAAATAATGTAGATCAAACAAGGCCTTAGTGTTTGATTGACATCAAAAATATCACCTAGAAAATAAAATATTTTTCTTATTAAGTTGTTTTGACGAAAACAAAAGTTTACTACCCCAAAGAAAATATTTTCCTTGAAAACAAACAAGTAATATTATGAGTATATTCAAAAGTTGAAAAATATATTCAATGAAAAAAAGTAGCAATCAAAACTCCAAAGTAGGAATTAAGATGAAAAGTTGATATTTTTCATAAAAAATACATGCAATCAAAGTTACCTTGATTGAATATAAAATTACCTTAGATGAATTATTATTTAATTAGTGTGTTCCATTTTCCATTCTTCAAAATTTACTGAAAATATAATTTAGGAAGATTCCAGATGGGCTCCTAAACCTTTGAACTTTGTGAGGATGGAGTTTTAGACCTTTCAGTTGCAGCACCTCAATCCTTTATATAAGTTAGTGCTTCCTCATCGATCTTTAAAAAGTTACATTCGTTGATCACTGAACTTTGTTATAGACTACTATTGACTCATCGAAATTTAAAAAGTTACTCGTTACTCCACTAAATTCTCACCCCCTGTGTTGTGTCGGTTTTGGTCCGACAGTTTGGGTTCTTACATTCTTGGTGATTTAGGGTTGATTTTTTGTGAGATCCTTTAGAATCGATGATCTATCCTGGTGTCTGAGTGTTGTCTCATTGTTGTCATTGTCTCTTAGAGGATTATTTTTGCACATAGTGGAAGGGCTAGCCTCTAAGCCCCCCCAAATTAGGCATTTTGGCTGAATTGGGTGAACAAGTTCTTGTGTTTTTTACTGTTTTCTGTGAATAATTGGCCATATTTCACATGAGCACACAAAAGAACGGTTCAAATCTCTACAAAGGCTAATCTTGTTTAGAATTTTTTATACAGACTAATGATGTGCTTCCTACTCTAGAAGAACAGGGTGTTCGTCAACTGTACCCAAAATGGCCAAATGTTGGTATGATATGCATCCCATCTAACTTTGAAAGTGTTTTTGCAATGTTATAGATATTGAAACCAAAGCCACATTATCAGTTTATTCCCATTAGAAGTCATTTCAGTGTTGCAGTTCGTTGGCCACTCTTTGATAGTTAAAGTGGAGGCTTAAGAATACTTGCCTCGCATGCACATTTTTTACCATTGATGCCTGGACCCTAGAAGTAATTTGCTTGTCTTTATCTAATGGCAAAATTTCAAGATGCAATTGACTTCTATATAGTTGTGGTTTTCACCGTCATTTTATTCTTTATATAGATGTGCATGTGCATGTTATCAAAAGCCACACTGCATATACATTACTTGGGTTTTTGTATCACGTCTCAAAACACATTATTCTCAGGTAAGGGTGTGTAAGATCTCTTTTATCCTTTTAGAGTTGTATAACTGCAAGTTGATTGGCATATGCACCATGAACAATGTGCATTGGATTATTGATCGTTTGATTACCTGCAAGTGAACGAGATCGTGAACAAGTAATATAATAGTGTGTAGAGTGTTGAACCCACGATGATTATGTGTTTGATCCTGTTAAAATTAAAAATATCCTTAATCAAATAACAAAATCAAGTTTGTAGAGTGTCGAACCCACGAGAACTATGTGTTTATCTAGTTAAAATTAAAAATACTCATAATCGAATAGCAAAATCAAATTATGACTAAACAATATTAAATCTGGCAACTAAATTGAAAGCAAAGTAAAAATTTATCAAATTCGCGAAAAGTATTACTAAGATGTGGAATCCTCCTTACTAATCCATTTTTAGTTCGAAAATTTAAATTGATAATTTGAAATCATGCTTGTTGGTCAATGTTCCTATTTTAATTGAAAATTTTCTCAATAGTTATCAAATCTATTCCCCTCATGCGACCTTTCTATCCCTCGATGAAAGATGCGAACATAATAAATGCATTAAACGAGTTAGAACATCTTATAAAAATCATATGAAGTATAGAGGTATATCTCTATCCTCCATCGAAGCATTAAACGAACTAAAACATCTTATAAAAATCATATGAAGTATAGAGGTATATCTCTATCCTCCATTGAACTTCACAATATTTATTATTTTGTGCTAATGATCATACTATCTCTCTAGATAACAACAAAATCCACAAACAATTCAACTAGTGATCAATTAATTGAAAATCATGAAAACGATAATAAACATCCAAACAATTAAACAAATTAATGTCAATTAAATTATCCAAATTAAAAATTCATAATAAGGGTTTATCACATCTTAGCAAATATGAAAAATTAGCCTAACATATTGAAATTATAAGAAACAATATATAAGTGGAAAGACATAACCCGAATTTTTGATAAATTGTGAAGTTGAAGATAACTCTTGAATCTCTTCAATGGTTTCTTAATGAATCTCTACTTGCGCTCTCTCTTCTTTGTCCAATACCAAGTTTGAATCTTCATTTGATTGAATTCTTGTAATTCCCCTTCAATTCTTTCACAAAAATAATGAATTCTTCTCATTTGATGATGATAATTGATGAATATTGAAGTATATTATGTATAAGAGATATGTATGAAAGCCCCCTTCATGTATTCTTCTGTTGGGTATCTGTAGTGGTCAAAAATTGGTGAAATATCACGTCCAAATTGCTTTCCAAAAGAGTTTCAATCGAATAAGGAAAGTTACACTCGCACACGAATGTTTTGTCTCTGCACAGCAGTCAATATTTTGATCATAACTTTGTCTCCCGATATCTGATTGAGTAGATTCAAAATATATTGGAAAGCTAACTAAAAGGGCTACAATTTTCTTGGAGATAGATATTTTCCAATTGGACGTTTACTATGCCTACAATTGGTCGCAATCCTTGACAAAAAATTTAGAAGATATATAATGTAATTGGAAGTCGATTTATGGTAATATTTTAATGATATTCCATTCCTTTTTGACTTCTAATTGCATTCAATTGACTTCCATCAATTTTTAAAATATCTCTTATGGTCCAATTCAACCATTGGATATTTGTAATTTGGTCCTCAACTTTGTACTTTGCCATTTTTCGTCGTTTTTCGCTTCCTTCTTTCAATTTAACTTCCAACTATCGAGTTTTACCTTATAAATAAAATATACAATAAATTAGGCTATAATTTCTTTAAAGAATTATTAAATTCTACATTTTTAAGTGTACATAAGTGTATAAAATACACTTATTAAACACCCCCAAACTTAAACATTTGTTTGTTCTCAAACAAAACAGTAACCTAACTTAACAAACATACAAACATGAAAAATATTTTGGTTGGATAATTTAGCTTTTTACGTTGGGATATGAAATTATAATATTAAATCTACGAACGGCTTCTAAGTTGCAATTTCAAAATTAATGTCCACTTTACCATTGCAAAATTGACATATATGTGAAGAATTAAGTAATCAATCATGAATACACAAGTTTTTTCAATTCCCGACCCTCTGTGGTCAAATATATCATTTTCATCGCTCGTAAGATTCACACACCACAAATTTATTCTTTTTCACTCTTTTCCCAGCATGTAATCTAAGATTGAATTTTTCATTACTATCTCCACTCTCTCTAATTCAGGTGGATGTTACTAGTTGCAAGTCAACATATCAATAAATAAGGATTCTCCAATTATTTGATTGTTTTGACCGTCAAGACTCAACTAGGCTAATTATCATTCGTCGAAAGTCAAATTCTCTCGAACAAGTGTTAGGACTTAATAATGCATTTAGTGCTTTTTTTTTTGTTCTTTTTTATTTTTTTTCTATTGCACTTCCCCTTAAACTTTCTAGATGACTCATGTAGCAGACTTTAGACCGATGACTTCCCAATCAGATGACTTTAGGACACCAGATTTTTAAACACACTAATAACTCGAGTCATAAAGGCTTCAAAGAGAACAATTATTATTATTTTTTCTTTCAAGGGCAACTTCATCTTTGATTGCTTTCTAAATGACCCTTATAACGAGCTTTAGGTCGATGATTCCCAAGTCAGATGACTTTAGGGTATCAGGTTTTAAGATACCCTTATAGTCTTAATTGCTCGAGTCATAAAGGTTTCGAAGAGAGGTTTTAAATTTTAAAATATATGCCTTGATTAGTGCAATGCCTCTCATCATACAGATATTCAAGAAAACCGACCTCCAACTTAAGACTTTCACCCAATTTTTCCTATTTATCTCAGACAATCCACACAATTTTTTTTTTCACATTAGGAATCCCTAGCCACATTCGTATCTTCCTACAATAGTCAAATCACCTCAAACAGTGCTAAATTTGGTCTAAGGATAATTAGTTTAGTATAGTTTGAATAAAGCATTTATGTTCAGCTAAATCAACCTATCAAGAGTATGAAACAACTCGTTTCATCATAATGTCAAACTCAATTCTAGTGCGAGTATAATATCAAGTTTTGTAGTGTTATCTAGATGCAACATATCCACAGTTCATAAATTAACACTAAATCTCAATTTAGATCATCATTGCCGGTCAGACTATCCAACCCACACAAGCACACAACCTAATAAAAAAAATTTGTTTTTTGTTTTGTTTTGTTTTTTAAGTTGTACTAAAAACAAACGCACCAAAAGATATAAGCATACGAAAACAAAAAAAAAAATTAATTATTTTCACCCCCAAATTTGAACCCGACATTGTCCTCAATGTCATAAAGCAAAAGTAAGAATATAAGGGAATGGAGAAGAAAATGAAGAAAATACTCCTCGAAGTTTTCTGTTGAATATGTGAGGCACTACGGATGACGGCTCGACAATCTCTTTTATTATACTTTTCCTTTAGTTTATGTTTGTTTGAGTGTTCCATGACGTCATGTTCTTGCACATAGCAGTTAAATGAAATATGTGTTACTTAGCCCAAACAATCAAAATACCAACAATAAACTTAATGGCCTAACGAAAGTATTAAGGACGGTGATACCTTACAAATTAAAATGTGTTTAAATCTAATGCAACCTAGTAATCAAAACAAATCTATATGCTATGCGATGCAAAAAGAAAAATAACTAAAAGGGTTAGAAGATTTGGTTGCCTCCCAATAAGCGCTTAATTTATAGTCTTTAGTTAGACTGTACCAAGGAATTGATCAGGGTGGTTTAAACACGTATCTTGAGTTTTTGCACTCCTTGCAATTTCGGGCTTTGCATCCTCGTTTTGCCTTCGAATCCTTGAACCCACCATTCCCTTCTCGTCCAAGGCTTCCTAAGTTTTTAGGCTTTGTCTCCTTCGAGCCTTGTTGCACCTTTGCAGCAATATAATTACACTCTCCTTAATCTTTTTGTTGATCTCTTCATGTAATGGATTCTCGATAGTGTTGTAGATCTTGAACTTTTCTTGCTTATCTTCTACTTTTAATGTTAGTTTGCCACTTTCAAAGTCCATGATAGCTCGACTTGTTGATAGAAAAGATCTGCCCAAGATAAGTATGCTACATTATATGGGTCTTCTATATATAGGACAACAAAATCAACCGGGAATATGAATTTGCATACTTTAATGAGTACGTTCTCAACTACTCCACATGGGTATTTGATTGATCTGTCTGCCAATTGAAGGAAGATGGATGTGTCTTTCAGCTCTTCCAAACCTAAGTTTCTGTATACAGAAGAAGGTATTCGATTAATACTTGCTCTGGAATCATATAAGCAATTAAATTTTAAATCTTTTCCTATTGTGTAAGGTATTTTGAGACTCTCTGGATCTTGTAGTTTATGAGGTAATTTATTCTGCAAGATGACACTACACTCTTCATTTAACTTGATGGTCTCAAAATCTGTAAGTTTTCTCTTTTTTTATAGGATCCCCTTCAGAAATTTTGCATAGTTTGGTATTTGAGATAAAGCTTCAATTAATGGGATATTGACAAGAAATTTCCTGAAGATATCCAAGAACTTTGCAAATTGTTCTTCCAACATCTTCTTTTATAATCTCTGGGAACATGGGACCAGAGGCACATAAGGTTTGATAGGAACGGTTGCCTTGACCTGTAGATTTTCTAGCTCTTGAGATGGAACTACTTTGTCTAGTTGTTCAGATTTATGTACATACTCCTCATCTGTAGAAGATGACTTTTTATTTTCTGTCACCCGTCTCTCAACTGTAATTTCTGGAAGTTTAACCCAACTTTGTGTAGTGATTGCCTCAATCTCCTTACTCTCCATAACTTTTACTGTCATTACCTGCTGTTTAGGATTTGTTTCCGTGTCACTTGGTAGTGTTCCTTACTGTCTTTCTGTAAGTGCTTTTGCTATTTGTCCCATCTGATTTTCTAAATTCTTGATAGCAACTCCCTGAACTTGTAAAGTCTTATCTGTTCTTTGCATATGTTGAGTAGAGATCTTCGCCAATTTAGTAATAAGGTCTTTCAATGAAGACTTATTTTTAGCCTGCTGAAAACTTGGTAGTGCAGTCTGCTGTGGCGCAATCTGAACTCCCTGATTGTTGCTCCATTGAAAACCCGGGTGATTTCTCCAACCTGGGTAGTAGGTGTTAGGATTCTGATTGATTGCCGTCTTTGAAAATTTTGAGCATAATTTACATCCTCTAGTGATTGAGCAAAAGGACTATCCACGATGCAATGAACACTTTCATGATTTCCTCCACAGTGCTTACATTTTTGTCTAATTGTTTGAATAGCATTCATCTAATCCACCTTTTTAGCTAAAGTTGCCACTTGTGCTGAGATTGTTGTTAATGGATTCACCTTATTAATCCCAACTACTTTCTTTATACTTGTTCTTTCAGTATTCCACAATGCACTAGTGAATGCTAAATACTACATGATTTGATATATTTGATTCGCTGTTCTCTTTGTGATGGAACCATCACATGCGGAGTCAACATTAGCCCTGCTTGTCAGATTTACTCTAATGTAGAAGTATTGCACTTGAAGCCACTTTTACAATCCGTGCTGTGGGCACTGACAAAGTAAACCCTTGTATCGTTCTCAAGCCTTTGAATAGCATTTTGAGTCCATTTGCTGAAAAACAATGATCTCGTCCTTTAGCTTTGCAATCCTTTTCGGTAGGAAATATTTGCTAAGAAATTTCTGACTCAATTGGTTCCATGTTGTGATGCTTTGCGGTGGGCAAGTGTCTAACCATTCCCTTGCTGAGTCTCTCAATGTGTATGGGAAGAGCCTTAGTCTAATTACTTCGGTTGAAACCCCGGATACTCAATTGTAGCACACATGTCCAGAAATCTTGACATATGAGTGCCGGGATTCTCTGTATCTTTCCTAAAAAATTATAGCGCATTTTGAAACATGTTGATGACATCTGTTCTCAGGTGGAAGTTTGCCTAACCAAACACCTGATATATGATACTGGACTGACTTTCCACTATCGGTGGAACCATATACTCTCCCATGAGCCTTACATTTTCATTCACTGCAGTGATATTCGGTTGTGCTACTTCCAAATTAGCCTCGATAACTATTTGATTCGGATTTTCGTTTGCCATGTCTTCCTCTTTTTTGTTTTTGGTGTGTTTTAATCCATTGTCTTCTTCGAAAGTTGAATGTTCGTTCGATTTCTGGGTCAAATTGAGCAAGATTACAAGTTCTCGAACTTCGCATACAAAGTCCTGAAAAAGAAAGTAAGAAACAATGTAAAATTTTTCTAATATAAAAAAAATTTTAATTCAGATTAAAGCTAAAATAAACTAAAACTAGTCAAAAAATAATAGTCCTCAGTAACGGTGTCAAAAACTTGATCGTTTGATTACCCGCAAGTGAACGGGATCATGAACAAGTAATATAGTAGTGTGTAGAGTGTCGAACCCACGAGAACTATGTGTTTGATCCAGTTAAAATTAATAATACCTTTAATCGAATAGAAAAATCAAGTTGTGACTAAACAATATTAAATCTGGCAACTAAATTGAAAGCAAAGTAAAAATTTATCAAATTCGCGAGAAGTATTGCTAAGAAGTGGAATCCCCCTTACTAATCCATTTTTAGTTCGACAATTTAAATTGACAATTTGAAATCATGCATGTTGGTTAATGTTCATATTTTAATTGAAAACATCTCTCGATAGTTATCAAATATATTCCCCTCATGCGACCTTCATATCTCTCGATAAAAGATTCGAACATGATAA
The DNA here is from genome assembly GCF_002742605.1 of Olea europaea var. sylvestris. Lineage (NCBI taxonomy): Eukaryota > Viridiplantae > Streptophyta > Magnoliopsida > Lamiales > Oleaceae > Olea > Olea europaea. Next base: position 10,122,659 of record NC_036248.1, on the reverse strand, counting down.
ATGCATTAAACGAGCTATAACATCTTATAAAAATCATATGAAGCATAGAGGTATATTTCCATCTTCTATCAAACTTCACAATATTTATTATTTTGTGCTAATAATCCTATTGTCTCTCTCGATAACAACAAAATCCACAAGCAATTCAACTAGCGATCAATTAATTGAAAAACATGAAAACGATAATAAATATTCAAACAATTAAACAAATTAACGTCAATTAAACCATTCAAATTAAAAATTCATAATAAGGGTTTATCACATCCTAGCAAATATGAAAAATTAGCCTAACATATTGAAATTACAAGAAATCATATATAAGTGGAAAGACATAACCCGAATTTTTGATAAATTGTGAAGCTGAAGATAAATCTTGAATCTCTTCAATGATTTCTTAATAAATCTCCACTTGCGCTCTCTCTTCTTTGTCCAATACCAAGTTTGATTCTTCAGTTGATTGAATTCTTGCAATTCCCCTTCAATTCTTTCACAAAAATAATGAATTCTCCTCCTTTAATGATGATAATTAATGAATATTGGAGTATATTATGTATAAGAGATATGTATCAAAGCCCCCTTCATGTATTCTCCCGTTGGGTATTTGTAGTGGTCGAAAATTGGTAAAAAAAAAATGATGCCCAAATTGGTTTTCAAAAGAGTTCCAATCGAATAAGGAAAGTTACACTCGCGCGCGGATGTTTTGTCTCTGCACAGCAGTCAGTATTTTGATCATAACTTTGTTTCCCGATATCCGATTGAGTTGATTCAAAATGAGTTGGAAATATAACTAAAAGGGCTACAATTTTCTTAGAGATAGATAGTTTCCAATTTGGACGTTTACTATGCCTAAAATGGGTCGCAATCCTTGACAAAAAATCTAGAAGATATATCATGTAATTGAAAATCAACTTATGGTAATATTCTAATGATATTCCATTCATTTTTGACTTCTAATTGTATCTAATTGACTCCCATCAATCTTTAAAATATCTCTTATGGTCCAATTCAACCATTGGATATTTGCAATTTGGTTTTCAACTTTGTACTTTGTCATTTTTCACATTTTTTGCTTCCTTCTTTCAATTTAACTTCCAACCATCGAGTTTTACTTAATAAATGAAATATACAATAAATTAAGCTATAATTTCTTTAAAGAACTATTAAATGTCTATATTTTTAGGTCTACATAAGTGTATAAAATACACTTATCAATTATAAATAAAGCTATTTTCAACGTTTAGGTCCATTATATTATGAAATAGAAAAGAAAAATAAAACAATGTTTTCCTTTGCCATGATCAATTTCAAACTGATGCTAACCTTATGGTCAAATCCATGCAGTACACCATAACCCTTAGAAATATTAAAAGGTGTTGCCCTTTTTCTTCAGAATTTTTGCTTTGGTAATTATTGTGATCTTCATCTACTCGTTTGTTTAGAAATTGTCTGAAACAGCTTATGCTGTTGTTGTCCTTCGACTTTCAAGTTTACTGAAACTGAGCACGATTGGCATAATATACGAACATCCACTGAGCTTTATTTTGCACTATACGTTTATATCTAACTAAACATGAGAGTTTGAAGAATAAATCACTCCTGTGCTCTCGACTTCATGTTAAGGTTACAGGAAACTTTAGATATCAAGAGTTGGGAGAATAAATTGGGCTAGCCTCAATAGCTTACTCCACTTGTATTTATACTGAAGCAAAACTTTCGACAAAGTCAATATGCCTTTTAACACAGAGGATCTGGTATTTTGTTGTGTGCTTAGATAGAATTGATAAGTTGAGCTGAATGTTTCTTCTTGATCTCGGATTCAATATTATAATTATATCTGGGACCTGTCTTTCTTGGTGATGCTTACAATGGGGCAGAGAATGATATTTGATCTTCTCTATTTTCTTTGGGCCTGGGGTTGGGAGAGAAGTATCGCTTTTGCTAGTGTAAATTTGCAATAAAATAATATTTGGGAAACATCTAATTATCACTCGTAGATTATTTGTCTGACAGATTAGTTTTACGATTTCAAGATTTTTATTTCTTGAACAAATACCTACTAATTTTCCGTATATATTGGTGATGAATGATGATCATGGTATATAAGCACCTTTTTCCACATGGTGGACTACAATTTCCTTTTCTTATTGACTGGCTTTAATCTCGGACGAGCAATTGGAATTTCCTTTTCTACAACTGTTGAGTATTAGCCAAGTAGAACTGTGAAATTTGCTTGTTCTCATTTAAATTGTTCTTATGTTGGCTTAGAAGACGAGAAGAAGCACAAAGGCTTCTGCGGGAGGCGCTCCCACAGTAGAAGAGTGTAATGTGCTGCTGCAACATTTGATCATGAGGCCATATTCAGCTTGGCTAAAACCAAGGATCAATTGCAATTTGTCTTGAATCATTACTAAAGTATCGAGAAAAGATTGTTAGGCTCCAATTCATTGCCAAGATTCAGTTGAAATTAATTTTAAAAAATCGGATTGTTGATCACAACTTATTTATGTTATATCAAGTTTCTCCTCGACCTATTTTTCTTGACAATTCTACCTCAACCTTTATTTTTTTGGTAGCACCTTCGGTGATGTTATACATTTTATAGCGTCGTCTCGTACCTTTTTAACTTATATAAATTGGAGATTACTAAGCAAATGAATATCACGTGGATATGTTTGCACCAACGAAAAAGATGTTGACACTTCAACTAAAAACATGCGTGTAACATGTCATTGTTATTAGTGCTATGACAAAGTTATCTTTACTTAATTAAGCACCAGCAATATGAAAAGTTATGAAACTGTTGCGGCACCTGATTTAGCTCTATGTTTGACAGCTTACAAAATGTATCGTACTCACAACCACTTACACATTTGTCAATATATATACATGAGCATATTGGTTGAGAGATTATCGTAACCTTTATCACAACATGATATGGGTAACAAACAAGTCTCTCTTTGGGTAACAACTCAACTATCGAGTGACCTACAAATCATCAGTCATGGCATGCTTAAGGTCACCATTAGTCTGAGCTCAACTTCTGCTAAGACGGAGGTCATGTTGAAGGTGGTTTTGGTTGAGTTACACCCAAACTAGTTTACTTGAGATAAGGCCTCGACCGTACCCTTGTGACACTAATTGGTCTTTCACTGAGGTAAAGGCTCGAGAAAGAATGCATATGAATCATGTGTCGCATGTGGCTGGCCTTTACAAATAGGAAAATGCCAAACGAACATAAAATTTGATACATTGGATGACACCACACTCACAGCAAAGGTGTGGGTCCCGCGCGAATAAAATAATGCCGACTTCCCATGTGAGTGTATTGTGTCAATCAATATGTAAAATTTTGTGCTTGTGTAGCATGGTTGTTACAAATATCCGAGTAAGGGACTCGTACTCTAGCCCCCTTTTGCCTATGGGATGTGTACTGGCCATTGCCTCAAGACATCGAATTAGTCTATTAGTTACGCAATATGTATAGAGTTCGAAAATTCGAATCAATTATAATGCACTTGGTAGCAAAAAAAATTGTTTTCCTTGTTTGACTACTGTCCATAAAATCCTAGGGAAATGTCTAAGTTCAACTCTATTTATAAATAGGAATAAGAGTGAGTTTCACAAATACATAACGATAATAATTAGATGTTTGTTTGAATATGTGATTGAAGTCAATTTTTGACTTAATATAAATTTATTAATAATTAATGACTTGTATCCCAAATTTAATGGTTTGATGTGATGAATAACGATCATATTTTTCATTTTAATAAGGAAAAATGAGAAACAAATAGGGGCTTATAGCCCTTGTTTGGTCTCTATAATAATTTAATATATTTTTCTTTTACTTCATGTTAATTCCACATTTTTCAATAAAATAATATTACACATAAATTAATTTTTTTTCCATTTTTCAACCTACACATTAAAAAAAAAAAAAAATTCCAAAATGCATTATTTCAAAAATTCATTATACTAAAAAGGGGCTTAATAAGTTCTGTTTGAGCAACATTATTTTTCTTAGAATGCATTTTTGAATAGTATATTGATTGAAATTATGTGGTTAAAAAATAAAGAAAAATTTTGAATTTATATGTATTATTATATTATTAAAAATATGTGATTGAAATGATATCAAATCATTATTTAAGGATCTATTTTTCACTATTGGGTGGAACAGCCCATGTACCCATAGAACCTTACACAAGATAAACACTCCTGCAAGGCGGTATGGTACTTGAGACTGTATTTAAGCCCGAGCCCGCAAATCTGGAAAATCAGCCAATTTCATCGCGATTATGGGACAAATTGTCAATTTTACGTTTAAATTTAGTCTCATACTTATCTGTCGAATTACTCCTTGTTGACTCAGAATCTTCCGTAATTATATAGCAGACACTTCTTGCATTACAATTAGGTGAAGCATTGCAGGTGAGTGACGTTAGACTGTGAACACATTGGGAAATGAGCCTTTTATTTCTGATATTTGACATTTGGTTTTTTATGTGTTGATCTTGTTGTGAAAATTTTGGTTCTGATCTCTGAGAATGGCGGAAGAAAGGATTAACCCGTCGAAGTACGTGAAATTGACAAAAGATCAAGCGCCTCTAGAGGACATTAGAGCCGGCGAGCTTAATCAACCCATTGATGTCCCTCAAGTATTGTTCTCTCTCTAGATATATGTATAGACTTCTTTATATTTTGTAATTGTATTGTGAATTGATCTTCCAGAAAATTTATGGTGGTACTGACGTCTTTTATTGTCGTTAGGCTGATGAAGAGGGTTGGAATTTTGATAATCATAGTGATCGGTGGTTTGAATCGAGTAAAAATACAGCCATAGTGTAGTGCATCTATGTATAATTATTGCGCACGAAACTTATTCTATTTGAAAAATCTTTAATTTTTTGTGTTTTTCCCCGTCATTGTGTTGCAGTAACTATTTTCTGTTCTTTATGTTCTAGTACCCATATTTCTCAAACTTGTTTATGGAAAATCTTATTGGAGAAGTCAATGAAATATATGTTACTAATATTTTGACCAGTTGAAAAGTTATAAAATTTAGCGAAGTTTCACCAGACAAGCACTATTTATGATAAAAAGCTCGAGTTTTCATTATTACATTGTTGAAAACCTTAACATTGGTTTCACTGTTGAAAAGTTACTTGCTGCTAAGGCTTCATATAAAAGGCTAACTCTTTTTGTTCTGAAAGTTCTATGATTTATAGGCATTTATACTCGGCATTCATTCTTGGTGACTATTCATCATTGGGGCTGCCAAAAGTGTAGGAAATGCTTGTAGTACAAACTAAGCTCTGTTTGGCTCCCATTATTTGGATTTATAATTGGGAGAATAATATTTTTTTGAAAATTGTGTGGTTGAAAAGTTTTCGATTTGAATATAATATTATTTTATTGAAGATTGTGTGGTTGAAAGTGGGAGAGAGAAAAAATTAAGTTAAATTGAAGAGTTTTAAAGGGGGTCAAACGGGGGCTAAATGCTATTAAAAAGTCCCACTCTCCCCCAATTATAACACCAGAAAAAGCAGGAAAAAATAACCAAATCTATGTTACTCTTATTTCATTAAGAAATAATTTTTGGTGGATATTGGATGGAAACAGACTAAAAATGATTTGAAGATGAGCAACGTTTAAGTTAAGCAGGATGAGTTTTTTATTTTTTCCTGTTGGAGGAATTTTGTGAATAGTGACGCCAAAATAAGTATAATGATGGTTTGTAAATCCGTGCCGAAAATTGGACAGGGTAACGGCAAAGAAAACACAAACAAGAAGAAGAAGAAAGTAGGGACAAAGCCGAGGCAAGAGTTGGACTCTTTGTCCTTAAGTCGAATTTGCCCCGCAACGGTGTCTACGGATTTCGGCAATCGACTCCCAAGATACAACGGCTACACTTGTGTTTGTAGCACTCCAAAACACAAGTACAACGAACCAAATTTAGGTTTATGTACTCCAAGGATGAAATGAAGGAAAATCAAAATAAATGAAATGATTTTGATTTTGGATAGAAGAGAGGATGAGAGATGTTTTACATATCAAATTGTGAGGAATAGGACACTCAAAGGGTCCTATTTATAGACCATGAAAGGGTGTGGAAGAAATGGTTGAGGCCAAATCATGCACCCTTTCCAAACAATGCACCTTTATGAAAAGGTGTCTATTCACTAATGGCCTTTATGAAAAGATGTCTATTCACTAATGGTTGAGGCCAAACCATACACCCTTTCCAAACAATGCACCTTTATGAAAATGTGTCTATTCACTGATTTTCGTCATTTTTCGTAATTTCTCATTCATCCGATATTGGTTTTCGAAATGCCAAATATACCAAACAATTTTGCCTAAACGGATTAAGTCGAGCTTTTGAGTATTTGGCCGAAGTCGATACGAAGTCACTTTAATCGATTTTCAATTCTCAATTTATTTAACCAATATCCAACAATCCCCCACATGAATGGAAATTTCTCGATATGCGCAACACAATGCGAATGCAATGCAAATGAAATGCAGACTCTAACAAATGGAGTACACACGACAAGTCATAGCATCAAGATAGGTAGCTTGTGGCCTTGAACCTTCTTTAGTTGAATACAATCGGATTTACTAGGCTAGTGGGTGAACGCGATGTCTTGAACCATCCAGCCGTTCGTGTAAAACCAAACAACTGTACCAACACCATGACTCATCTAACCTATTCGGTTCTCATGGTTGAGTCCATTTTGGCCCTGGACAACTCTTGGTTTCATAAGTGCTCTAAGAGAATTAAGCCTCGAATTCTCGTAGAAACGGCCCCATTTCACACTTATATAGGTGATCTCATACCTTTCTATCTCAAGGTTATGAATCATTAAATGTATATATGTATACTTATCCTTATCCACATTTTACATAGCACTTTAAATTTTAGGAATGGGAATAAGTGCTTTATTCCGAATCATTTATGACTTAGTTGTCCCATTGAACCAAGATCTTGGGATCTCCAATCTACAAGGTTGGGTTTCCGTCATAGTAATTCTATTCAATAGGCTTTAGGCCCATTCCCCTCGAAAGATGGTATACTTGATCTCTTGCAAGTCCTTTCGTCAAAGGATCAGTCAAATTTTCTTTTGACTTCACATAGTTAATAGAGATTATACCATTCGATATTAACTGTTTAATGGTATTATATCTTCGACGGATATGTCGAGACTTACCATTATACATACTGTTTTGTGCCCTTGCTATTGCCGACTGGTTATCGCAATGTATATTAATCGCAGAAACCGGCTTTTCCCAACATGGAATTTCTTCAAGAAAATTACGAAGCCATTCTGCTTCTTCACCGGCTTTGTCTAACGCTATAAACTCAGATTCCATCGTGGATCCAGCAATACATGTTTGTTTAGACGATTTCCAGGACACGGCTCCACCTCCAATGGTAAATACATAACCACTCGTGGATTTTGAATCCTTAGTGTCAGATATCCAATTTGCATCAGTATATCCTTCTAATACCGCAGGATATTTTGAGTAGTGTAATCCATATTCAACCGTGTGTCTTAAATATCTAAGAACTCGGTTTAATGCCTTCCAATGTACAACACTTGGATTATTAGTGAATCTACTCAACTTGTTGACTATGTATGCTATATCCGGTCTTGTGCAGTTGGTAATATACATTACACTACCAATGACACGCGAATATTCCAATTGAGATACGGGCTCACCAGTATTCTTAGCTAAGTAAATACCTAAGTCAACTGGTGACTTAACCGGTTTATCGTCATACGCCTTAAATTTCTTAAGTATAGTCTCAACATAATGTGATTGAGACAATGACAAACCATCGGATGTCTTAGAGATTTTAATCCCTAATATTACATCCGCCACTCCCATATCCTTCATGTCAAAATGTTTTGTAAACATTTTCTTAGTTGAGGAAATGACTTTGGAGTTATTTCCCATAATTAGCATATCGTCAACATATAGGCATATGATTACATGTTCATTAGGTGCGTTTTTAATGTAGACACATTTGTCACATTCATTGATTTTGAAGCCATTTGACAACATAGTTTTATCAAACTTTTCATGCCATTACTTCGGTGCTTGTTTCAATCCATAAATGATTTTACAAGTCTACACACCTTCTTTTCATTTCCTGGTGCAACAAACCCTTCAGGTTGTTCCATGTAGATTTCTTCTTCTAATTCACCATTTAGAAACGCGGTTTTGACATCCATTTGATGTATTTCAAGATTATGCAATGCTGCGATTGCAATCAAGACACGTATAGACGTAATTCTTGTAACGGGTGAATAGGTATCAAAGAAATCTAGTC
>NC_036248.1:10112010-10112500 GCF_002742605.1 Olea europaea var. sylvestris | reverse complement strand
AATGTTGGCTTGGGATTGCTTCTTAGGTTTGCGACAATCAACCGAGCGATGTCCAGCCTTTCCACAATTGTAGCAATTGCCCTTGAACTTCTTTGCATTCTTCTTTGTAGATTCAACGGAATGCTTTCTCTTCTTTCCTTTGTTGTTGCTAGATTCTACCACATTTGCCTTTGCTTGTGGTATGCTATTCCCAACTCGGTTTTTCGAACTTCGGTTGTCTTCTTCAATCCTCAATCGGACCACAAGTTCTTCAATGTTCATCTCCTTGCGCTTGTGCTTGAGATAGTTTTTGAAGTCCCTCCACATGGGTGGAAGTTTCTCGATAATTGCAGCCACTTGAAATGATTCGCTCACGGACATATTTTCCGCATGAATGTCATGGAGTATGACTTGCAATTCTTGCACTTGACTGATGACGGTCTTCGAATCTACCATTTTGTAGTCCAAGAATTTTCCCACAATGAACTTCTTGATTCCGACATCTTCGGTC
>NC_036248.1:10029715-10111846 GCF_002742605.1 Olea europaea var. sylvestris | reverse complement strand
GCCAAGTTGAGGGTTGTGAGATAAAACAACATTTTCTGTTGCCACCTTTTGAAATCAACCCCAACAAATTTATCCGGCTTTTCCCCATGTGAAACGGAGTTTGAATGTATGATAGTAGGGGCACCCACAACCGGAGGAATCACATTAGTAGTAGTTGTATTCAGAACGGGAGGAATCACACCGGTAGGAACACTTTCTTTAGAAGTTCCCATGTTCGAAGTTTCATTTGAAGTAGTATCGGTATTAAGAACCGTATTCATTTCTGTTTACGTAAAACAGAAGATTAACCAAAATTAGAAGTGAAGAAGAAGTTAAACTTAACAAGTTTAACCAAACAAGAATGTCACTTTCACAAAATTTATAGAAATTCGACTTAAGATTGTTGGATGAATTTTGTGAATAGTGACGCCAAAATAAGTATAATGATGGTTTGTAAATTCGTGCCAAAAATTGGACAGAGTAACGGCAAAGAAAACACAAACAAGAAGAAGAAGAAAGTAGGGACAAAGCCGAGGCAAGAGTTGGACTCTTTGTCCTTAAGTCGAATTTGCCCCGCAACGGTGCCTACGGATTTCGGCAATCGACTCCCAAGATACAACGGCTACACTTGTGTTTGTAGCACTCCAAAACACAAGTACAACGAACCAAATTTAGGTTTATGTACTCCAAGGATGAAATGAAGGAAAATCAAAATAAATGAAATGATTTTGATTTTGGATAGAAGAGAGGATGAGAGATGTTTTGCATATCAAATTGTGAGGAATAGGACACTCAAAGGGTCCTATTTATAGACCATGAAAGGGTGTGGACGAAATGGTTGAGGTCAAATCATGCACCCTTTCCAAACAATGCACCTTTATGAAAAGGTGTCTATTCACTAATGGCCTTTATGAAAAGGTGTCTATTCACTAATGGTTGAGGCCAAACCATGCACCCTTTCCAAACAATGCACATTTATGAAAATGTGTCTATTCACTGATTTTCGTCCTTTTTCGTAATTTCTCATTCATCCGATATTGGTTTTCGAAATGCCAAATATACCAAACAATTTTGCCTAAACGGATTGAGTCGAGCTTTTGAGTATTTGGCCGAAGTCGATACGAAGTCACTTTAATCGATTTTCAATTCTCGATTTATTTAACCAATATCCAACATTTCCTTGGTATGAAAGTGTCATAAAAGATCTTTCGCTTGGTTATCCAAGATGTGATGCATGGATTTTATTGAATAATCCTTAACCCCACATGGTTGATAGTTTTACACTTTTGGTGGATTTATGGCTGGCAATACTGCTAAAAGTTTTGTTGCAAGTTCCCACCTATTGTCTGTAATTCTCCTTTTAAATTCCCACCTTAACTTTGAACAGGTTGGCTTCACTTAAATGTTGATTAAACATTTAGAGATTTATTATTTGGCCAAAACATTTCATGTTACGATTCTAAGTTTTATATTCTATAACCATGGTTTATTGTTCAGTTGCATGTTCGAAAGTGCAATGAATGTGGACAACGTTTACCTGAAAACTTTGAACCTCCTGCTGATGAACTTTGGACAACTGGGATTTTTGGATGTGCCGAAGATCCAGAGAGTTGTAAGTTCCATCCTCTCTTTATAACTATATTAAAGCTTCAAGTTAATATGTCGATAATCAATCAGTAAAATCAGCAGTTAATAAACTATTATGGAACTTGTCGTGTGCTACTCTCTTTTTTGAATGTTATGATATCATTAATATCTTAGGTTGTGCTAATGCTAATTGATATCATGGTCAGCAGCAGCAGTAATATCTGTAGAATGTATTAAAACATAATCTAAGATTCAGGGGATGTCTTTTGATGTAGTAATGTGGTATATGGGGGTGCTCATTTTTATCTATCATAAAGGACGTAGCAGGTTAGGCCCTTGAACTTGAGCATACAATATATCCTAGCATTGTTTCAATTTTTAAGTTTGACTATGACCTTTAATACGGTTAATTTATTAAAATCCTTTTTTCTAACCACTGTAGGTTGGACGGGGCTGTTTTGCCCATGTGTTTTGTTTGGGCGTAATGTTGAGAAGCTGAGAGAAAATACTCCATGGACGACACCATGTGTTTGCCATGCCATTTTTGTAGAGGGTGGCCTTGCATTAGCTGCTGCAGTAATAGGTCTACCAGGTTTTATCGACCCAAGGACGTCATTCCTTATTTGTGAGAGTCTGTTGTTTAGTTGGTGGTTGTGTGGGATATACACAGGTCTTAACGGCAGTCACTGCAGAAGAAATACCATCTCAAGGTGATTGATCTTTTTCGCCTTCACATGATGATTGTGAACTTAGAGAGCATACAGAATGCTGTTACTTATATCCTCAAGCAGTTGTCTGTATAGAGCTAGTATAGGATCAATTATAAAAAATGTCCAATATTGTCGAGTGAAATTATAAAAGGTAAATATTTTTAAGAAAAAATTATTCTAAAGATATATTAATGGAGGATCATGGTCGTCATGATAATTCTCTTGACTATGATGCTCTCATCTTATAATGTTTCTACCTAGCAGTTTGATGAGCTGGATCATCATATAACCATATACTTTGATGAACTTATTTACAATCACTATAAAACATATTTTGCTTTCTTGCATGTGTATTTGTGTAATACACGAGAAGCTGGTGCTTAATTCAGTAATTGTCCCTGAAGATTTTGAATGTAAGCAACTGGAATCTTCAGACATATTATCAGACATGAAATATTGTGAAGAATTCAGGGTCTTCTATTTTGTTTTTATGGAGTTGATATTTTATATATATATATTTTTTTTTTTCCTGAATTTATTATAGGAATAACAATTGATAGATTGTGATTGTTGAATCTAAGAAAGCCATCTGCACTGAAAAAATTTTGTAACCTGAAAGGAGCCTAGTTTTTTCATAGTGTCCTAGGATCCAATATTATGTTGAACACAGTTAGGGGACTTCACTATTATTACAATACGTTTCTGGGATTTCCAATATATATGTAAAATATTCCGGTAAAGTTGAATGCAAGTTCTCTGGGTACTGTATGCAACTTCTCTTGGATTGACTCTTTTAAAGATTGCATTAAGCTTTCAGATCGTTGACTAGTCATTTCATGAACTAATGCACATCGATATTAGGAATAAGCAGTGTTTTGCTGCAATGAAATTAAGTTTTTGATGTTCCTTCTCTACAAAAATAAAGCAGCTGGAATGCAGATTTCGGGCACTTTATGGATATAATATTGTTACCTGTACCTAAGAAGTCTTGCAATTTAGAGGCGATATTGTATCTTTTATGGTGTCATATTTTCATTTTCCTGCAGAACTCACCCTGTGACCCATGCTTGGTGCACTGCTGCATGCACTGGTGTGCCTTGTGCCAGGAGCACAGGGAGATGAAAGGACGCTTATCTGATGAGGCCATCGTGCCAATGACTGTTGTCAATCCACCTCCAGTCCAACAGATGAAGGCTGCGGGCGATAGGCAGGATTCAGCACTGACATCTGCAAATAGCAGTGACCAAGCCAACCTCGAGACACAAGCTTTATAGAGATTGCACATGCAAGAGAACAGTTCCAGAATGATAACGTACATACTTCAAATTGGGTGGGATTATGTCCTGCGTTTGCATAAAGTTTTAAGATGTTTGGTCTCATTGTCTCTCTCTTTGTGATATAGAACTAAATCGTGAAACTTCTTAGCTCCTCGTGATAGGGGAAAAGATACTTTTTTCAGTGCATACAATCAGGTTTCTCAAGATTTGCTATTCTCTCTGGATTCTGATCATGGTATGTGGAAGAACTTTGGTGGACCTGTGAAATTTTATACTCTTTAAAGAGTTTATTTATGTTTTTCATGGTCTTCAGTTATTCCTTTTATATTTGGTATAAGCTTGCAATCTAGTCATAATTCACATGAAACTGATAAACAGAAGTGCAGGCTGGAGATGACATGCATCAAACCAAAGTCCAACCTTCCTAAGCACACAAAGACGCCGTCAGGGTGAGATAACTTGCGGGGTTGGATGTTAATTGGCCATAGTGCGTTCAGATAGAGTATTTTTCTTTTGGTAGCGAAAATAATTATACCAAATGGAGAACTCTTTGCTAGTGTATGATTTTATGCTTGGTAGTTTATCATCCAGCAAAAGCATATTTACTCAAAAACATGGTAAGAGAGGATGAGATAGAAAGTCCCAACTTCTTGTCTTGAGTTCTATATTCAATTACGAAATTGGACAAGGAAAAGAAGAGTGCTCTACCAGACCCCCGACCAAGAAAACCCATAATTTAACAAAGTAGTTATGAATTCATATCATTTGTTAAAATTTATATCCACTACAATGAGAAATAAGCTACATTGTAAAATAATTATTCAAATTTCGAAACAGTAATAAATATGTTAATTGAATTATTTGGGTTACGCCCTACGAATTTTACAAACTTTTAATTTATATATACCAAAAAAGTTCCTACTTTTATCTTAATTCATTTATGTATTATCTATTCAAGATGGTGATGATATGCATGTTAATGTCACGGACCACGGTAGCCTGACATGGTAAAAATCACATGATTGTATGATACAATATTATAAATTATGCATTTTTAAGAAAATGGATAAAAAAACGTCATATATTTAGTCCCTCAGTTTGGTGAAGAGACAGACGACGACGAAGAAGAAAACTCCAAGGAAAAGAAGTTGGAGGTAACAGGGCTGTGGAGAAGGGCAACAACGTTGGGATGGCTGTGGGGTTCCCCCCCCCCCCCCCCCCAAAAAAAAAAAGTTATTTAACTTTAGTTGCATTTAAAAATATTCGTCAAATTTTTTTTAATTTATATAAATTGATGATATAATTTAAATGTCAAGAAAAATTGAATACCTGTTTGAGCTCCATTAAAAATAAATTTTAAGGAGGCTAAACAGTACAAAACCTCCTACATATTGGGCATGTTGCAAAATTTTTTATACCTTCTAGAAATAGTACAAAACATCCTTGTTTGAAACATTTAGCCCCCGTTTGGTCCCCATTTTCTAGAAATGAAAATGGATGGAATAGTGATTTTTTGAAAAATGAGTGGTTGAAAAGAAATGAAAAATTTTCGATTTACGTATAATATTATTTTTTGAAATATTGTGTAGTTGAAAATAAAAGAGAGAAAAATAGAATGTGATGTAATGAAATTAAATGGGGGCCAAACGGGTTAGTATAGAATACCTCCCGCAGTCCATTTTTTTAATAAAAAACTGTTAAATGACGAATATACACTCGTACATAAATAAAACTAAGAGGAGAAGAAAAAAATAAAAATAACAGCAACCATAGCCCCAAATTTTGTAAATCAATCTTGGAATAGTACTTTGATCCATTGAATTCATCTAGTAATTCTTCAATGAGTGGCATGGGAAATTTTTCTTTGATTTTTAGGTTATTTGGCTACATATAATCTACACAAAACCCCCATGAACCATCCTTTTCCCTGACCAGGAGGACTGAAGATGCAAATGGACTGTTGCTAGATTGTATGCTTCCACTATCCAGCATTTCTTTGACCAACTTCTCTATTTTCGTCTTCTGGATGAAAGGGCATCTATATGGCCTGATTCTGAATGGTTGAGCTCCTCCTTTTTGATGAATGTGTTGTTCATGTGGCCTGAGAAAAGGAAGACCCTTTTGGTTCTCTAAATACTTTTGAAAACTGATTAATAACATCTAGTATCTTGTTGGGGATTTTCTCCTTTTCCTCCCCACTAATGGTTTATAGCTGCCTAAGATTGCCTGTTAAACAATTCCTCCATCTGTTTCACCTCCATTATCCTAACTTGATGTTGTGGTGCTTCACTCCTCAATTTTACTTCCTCATTGTTGTACTTGAACCTCACATATCCTTGCACAAAGCCAAATATTATGGGAACAAATTGTTGAGTAGTAAACTTGATTTTTGGACTAAATAATACGGGCTTAAGGATTTTGCTTATAGGCCCAAATCAATTAAAAGGCCCAACATGCATAGTATTTCTAGAAGCATTATCTAGAAAAATCTATATAAATATCTACTAGAAATATCTATATAAATATCTAAGTAAGATATGTAGTTTTATAAAGAATATCTAGAGAATTCTAGGAAAATATCTTGATATGTGGTCTAGGTGTCTCTAGAAAATGTGTGGACTAGAATCTTCTTGTAAACACTATATAAAGGGGTAATGCCCTCCATGTTGTAACAAGCCAAAAAGTGTTTAAAGTCTTGAATTTGAGAAATACAAGTTTCCTTTTTCACTTCCTTCTTCCTATTAGTGTTGTCCTCTTAAAAGCCTTAGCCAATCCAAGTTAGTAAACCCATCTTTCCTCCAACACAAATTGGCTCTTCCAGTTCACGCCTAACCCCATGTCACTGTCCTCAAGAGTCCTTAGCTTATACTAGAATACCCAATCATGCGCTCTCCATATCATTGGTTGGTATACAGCTTTACCATCCAGTTTGTCGCCATTGGTCATTCTAACTATCATGGTTCTAGTTTCGTAATTAAGTTCTCTAACCGGCCTCTCATCTATAAAGCTGTGAGTACTCCCACTATATACCAAGATAGAGATCTTCCTTCCCTTGATTTTTCCAAGGACTCTTATTGTCTTATGCTTTAAACTTCTAGCCGAGGCACTAATAGAGATCTCCATTATCTCATTACCCTCTCGTCCATCTTCTGATTCAGATTTTTTGTCCTCCTCTGGCCCACTCTTCTCATCTTCATCTATGAACTAAAATTCAGGGACCTATTTTTTTCAGATATGTCCTGTGGTATATTTCTCATCAAATTTATGACAAAGCCCCATATTTCTTTTGGTTTAGAATTCAGTAGGTGTGATGGTCTTGTAATTGTTTGTTGATTTATTGACTTTGGGCTATGGTTCATTGGGTTTTGTTTCATTAGGAGCTTTTGAAGGATGGAAACTCCATTTGTTATGGTTTGGTGAGAAGTTTTTAGGTTTTTGGAATCTGTTAGTGGTTAGGATGGTTGATTCTTGAAGGCAGGTAATTTCAAAGGCCTTGGATAAGGTATTTGGTTTCATCATTATGACCATGGATCTTATCTGTCCTTTTAATCCACTGGTAAAAACAAATATGTAGTTTGACTCTGTTAGTGTTAAGTCATTGAGCCCAATTGTTTAATCTTGCTAAATGATTCAATCATTTCCTCTCCCAATGGTGAATGAAAACCTTCTGCAGGTCACCTCAGAGAATAAGCCCCAATCTGTATAAGGATGGCTTGCAAAGAAGCAATCAAACCATATGTTTGCTTTCTCCTTTAAGTACATATCTGCAATCCTACCTTCAGTTCATCAGGGACTTGATGAAGTTGGAAATACTTCCAGGCTTTCCTCAACCATTCCCTAGGTCCATCTACCCTAAACCGTGGGAAATCAATCTTAGATAGTTTTTTGAACCCCATTTTTGGGGAAGAGAATGGATTTTTGAACAGTGTATTGATGGGAAATATGTGGTTAAAAAATAAGAAAATTTTTTAGATTTGTGTGTAATATTATTTAATTGAAGAATGAATGGTTGAAATGATGTTAAAATAGTTTTTCGAAAAATGCATTTTTGCACAAGAATGGGGCTCAAACAAGGGCTAAGAGTGCTTCCTCTTATATTATCTATGGCATGATTAATATTCTCGTGACTACTATCACCTCGTGTAGATAATATACTAAAAGTCTCAAGTTGATTATAGATCCTTCTACCTTTTTATTCTTCTGTTCAGTTCTAAAATCTGCAGATATCTAGGCGAGCATAGCCATCAATTTTTCATACTTTTTGTTCATGTCCCTCGATTTTTTTTTCTTGTGTATGATAAAGTACTTGAAGTGTTTGATCTGTTGACTCCATCCCGATCTCTAACATGCTGATAACAGCTTTAAAAGCTACACCCAAATTAGGCATCTCCAAGTCCAGTTTCATCAAGTACCCATCTACAACTTTTGCTTTTGTGTTCATGGCTCCAGTAATTCCCAATCTAATACCCCTTCTCTGATACCAATTTGTTATAAGTTTTTCATACTTTTTGTTCATGTCCCTCGATTTTTTTTTTCTTGTGTATGATAAAGTACTTGAAGTGTTTGATCTGTTGACTCCATCCCGATCTCTAACATGCTGATAACAGCTTTAAAAGCTACACCCAAATTAGGCATCTCCAAGTCCAGTTTCATCAAGTACCCATCTACAACTTTTGCTTTTGTGTTCATGGCTCCAGTAATTCCCAATCTAATACCCCTTCTCTGATACCAATTTGTTATAGGAGGAACCTCAATTTTGCAACTGACCCTTAACTAATCAAGAATGGAAGCTTCTTCAGCTGAACAAGCTGACTGTGTACTCAAATTAAGAAGAAAAATAGAACTGAGGATGATAAAATGAACAAATTAAGAAGTGAAGAGAGTGAATGTCAATTTGCTCAACAATTTCCTTTGAATTTGCACATTAAAGACTAATACCTTTTTCAGCACACAAATATATACGTAAAACCTCTATAAAATAATAATGTTCAGATTGAAAAAAAATATTATTATTTTTTAGGGGTTATAAATTTATCAATAAATTGATAATTTATTAATTTTTCAATATATATATATATATTTTCTACCATAGCATCTTGTTTGAAAGGAATTAAAAAATCTACAAGATTCGGCCAAATGACGATATTAATGTTAAATGAAAAAAAAAATAGTGAAGATGATGGGATAAATGGGTTGTCTGAACCTAGTTCTGGTATACTCTATAGAAATGTAATGGATGTCAAAGACCTTTTAAATTATTGTAGTGAAAATAATGTGGCCATGGAATCCCCTATTGATAAAAATATTATTAAAGGGTTATTCAATACACTGTACACCTATCAATCATGATCATGATCTAGATGAAAGTTGTATTTTACCAACCACTTACTCAAAAGTAACATTTCAACCAGTTGTAAATTTTAATAATTACTTTGTACAAAATGAAAAAACAAAATATGTCAAATGTAATATGTGCATTGTAAAAAATTAGTAATGCAATTGAGTTTGGTTTATATGCAAAGAAAAAGTAAAAGATTTTAGATGCATATTTTGAATAAGAGGCAAATTGAAGAAAATATTGTCAATTAAAAGTTTGTTAATTTGTATTCGTATGAACTTTTATAAATTTAAGCAATTTTTATTTTATATATTCATTGAACCTTAAAGGATCTAAAAAAAATTATTTTATGCATTTAACGAGGTTATTAATTTAGTACACGGATCCAAGTTGAGATTGGAGAATTTTATTATTTAAGCAAGATTATTAATTAATGGGCCTGTTCGGTAGGGATTTGAGAATTGATTTTTTGACTATTAGGAGAAAAGTGGGCTCACCCATGAAAGAAGAAGTCAAGTTATGGTTGGAATAGTGAAATAACAGTCAAAAAATCAATTTTTTAAGGTGAAAAATCACTCCCAAATGGAGCCTATCTAACGTTCATCTATGAATATCTCCTTCTCACGAATTAAAGAAAAAACATTTTTTTAACTATTTACTTATTTTAAACTATAAACGATGTCTTTTTCCATTTAATTTTCAGTTGGCTTCAGACAGTGCTTTCCTTCTTTTCTTGCCCAATTCCATTTCAGCTTCATTGATACACAAAAAATCTATAAAAAGATCATTCAACTAGTGAATTTCCATCGAAGAACAGGAATTTCCCAAGAAATAATCAAGAATTCGATCAAATAAATCTCGTGAGTTTTCTTTCTAAATTCTGCTTTCTTCAAATTTCGAAGTTTCATTGTTTGTATATTCAAGGTTTATCATTGAATTCGTTTCAAATTCAAACCCTAATTTGATACCTGATTTAATTTCTTTTCTTCCTGTTGAAAGGGTGAGTTTCTCAAAACACTATTAAAATGGTGATATTTTTGAAAATTGCCTTGACTGATTATTTGGATTGTGGATGGCTTGCATGGCAACCTTCAAATGGCTCATTAGCTATGGAAAAGATTGTGCTAGTTGAGGACGGTTGATGACCGTTTGATCAAATGGATGGCTAAGATTCATTCTTGGGTTATTAACCCAATTGACTTGGCTACTAGGTATGCATGGCCTTTTGATGTGTTTCTCATTCTTGACCTCTTCGATTTTCTCTCTAGACTCTCCGCCTGTGTGCGATCTTCTTCATTCCTTCCTTTTGGTTAAAATCTTCTTAGTTTAATCCTTATTTTGATATTGATCCTTGAAAAACCATCCTGCTACAGTAACTCTAGACTTGGTTGAGTTAGTGTTGTTCTTCGTTTGAATCAAGATTAGTTAGGTTTGATTGTTAGAAAGGATTTGTTATGGTTTTGTAGATCTATATGGGTCGATGATCAAAACTAGTTTTTAGAGTGGTTTGATGTACATGATACTCTCTCTTGGACAACAGATTTGCACTAGTGGAATGGGCTCCAATCCCTAGCTCCTCAGATTGGGCCAATTGGCTAAACTAGGTCAACAATTTTTGGTGTTTTTGTGTTCAATTTTTTTTATTATGCTTTGAGATTTAGTTTATATTTGTTTTGTCAATTAATATTTCATCAAGAATTCCCAACGAAACTGGTATCAAAGCCTTTAGGGTTCTTGAATGTGTTTTAATGAATAATTTTTTTCTTGGGTCAAATTTTTTGAAATCTGTCAATTTCTTAAACATCGGTTAAAGTGATCTCTGATTAATTTCTTTTAGGTGATTTCAGTAATAGATTGTGTAGCAGTACGCTAACTGTAGTGATCTCCGGTGATTAAGTGGACTCTTGTGTGGAAATTAAGTTTATTTTGCATATACATATATCTGCTTTGTTGACATGTATCTTTGAAATTCTTGACTATACTGTGCAATTCTTGACATATAATTGTTATAAGTGTTAATCACTAATACAATTATTGAATAAACACTATTGTTTTCTGCTTCAATTTATGCATTTCAATAATTATTTTAAATTGGAAAATATTTCAAAAACTTTTTCTGCCTAATAGTTGAACTAAATTTTAAGGTCATACTATGTCCATGAGTACATGTCACCCTTTTACAGAACCTGCAATGGATTCAAAGGTCAATTTGTCACAATTCGATGGAAATGGGGATTACTTAATATAGAAGCAGAAAAACAAGGATCATTCTGTTCCAAAAAAGGGTTGCTAAAACCCTTGATGATCCCGAAACTTTTTCTGCAAAACTTAAAGCAAAATTTAATGAAATTGAGGAGATGAATGAAATTGCATATGGCTCAATAATTTTATACTTATCTGATAATGTTGTTAGACAAGTAGATGAAGCAAAAACTACTAGAGACTTATGGACTGTACTTGACACCATGTTTCTGACTAAAACTTTACCAAACAAAATCTATCTTTTGGAAAAACTGTTTAGTTTCAAAATGGACCCTGGAGAGGATTTAGAAGTAGACTTAAGTGACTTCAGCATTGTTGTTAAGAGTCTAGAGCACAAAGAAAAAAAAATTGATGATGAAGACCTTGCTGTAATTTTATTGAATTCCTTACCTGAGTCTCATAAGGATGTCAAGAATGCTATAAAATACTCAAGGGATAAATTGACACATTGACACAAGCTATAGTGATAAATGCCCTGAGAGCTAAAGAGTTAGAAGTTAGGAAGGAATCTAGATCTAACTTTAGAGATGAGAGTATGTTTGTTAATGGAAGACCTGAGAAGAGAGAAATTCATTTCAACATAAAATGATGAAAGGAAAATCAGAAGAGAGATCAAAATCTAAAGACAAGAGTAATGAAAAGTGCTACCACTATGGAAAATTAGGGCACTTTAAGAGAGATTGTTTTGATTGGAAGAGAGTATGTTTTGGTTGCTTCCACAAATGGTAACAGTAACTAGTGATGAAACCAACAAAGACTGGATATTAGATTCACTGTACTTTTTATTTGAATCCCATAAAATCTTGGTTTTATAACTATAAGGATATAGAGCCTAGGAAAGTTTATATTGGAGATAATAATTCTCAAACTATTATTGGGATTGTTAACATTACCTTTAAAATGCATGATGGCATTGTAAGACCAATCAGGAATGTCAGATATGTCCTAGTCTTAAAAGAAACCTTATTTTCTTAGGGATTCTTGAAGATGAGGGAAGTGTTTTTAAGTCTAACAACTTGGTTTTGAAAATTATGAAAGGCTCCTTAATTGTTATGAAATGACCAAAGAGAAATGGATTGTGCTACCTTGAAGGTAATACAATCGCTTCACCTGATCCCAGACTTATTGAAAACAAATTTGAGCTATGGCATAATAAGATGGGTCATATTAGTAATAAAGGATTAAGGTATCTAAATAACCAAAAATTACCTAGGAAAGATGAAATTGAACTTTTAATTTTCTGTGAAACCTATGTGTTGGGCAAGTTACACAGATTGAGTTTTGAAACAAGTTCCCATAGTATTAATAGGCCATTAGACTATGTTCCTGCAGACTTATGGGGACCTAAAAAACATCTTACTTTAGGAAGAAACAAGTACTTTTGGTCTCTTGTAGATGATTATTCCAGAAAGATTTGGGTTTATTTTTTAAAAGCTAAATTTGAAACCTTTCAAAAGTTTAAAACTTAGCTTAAAATGGTAGAAAACCAATTAAACAAGAAGTTTAAAACTCCAAGGATTGATAATGGCTTTGAGTTTTGTAATTTTGAATTTGATAACTATTACAAACAAAAGAAAATAAAGAGACATAAAACCGTTAAACCGACACCCCAACAAAATGGGGTAGTATGGAGGATGAACAGGACCTTTATGAATAAGGTTAGATGCATGCTTATTAGCTCAGAACTATCCAAAAGGTTTCTGGGCAAAGGTAGTCAATACTGCTGATTACTTGATTAATAGATCACCATCTAGTTCTATGGATTTTAAAACTCCACAAGAACTATAGACTTGGAGACTTCCAAATCTGACATACATAAGAGCTTTTAGATGTCCTGCTTATGTACATCAATCAAAGGGAAAATTAAAGCCTAGAGGCACTAAATGTGTGATGTTGGGTTATTTTGAAAGAGTAAAATGGTACAAGTTATAGGTTCTGGGTCAGCCAGGCATTAAAATTATAAATAGCAGAGATATAGTCTTTAATTAAAAATGTCATGCCTAAAACATAAAACTGATAAGTGTGTATAAAACATAAAACTGATAAGTGTGTTGAACCTGGGAATGAGAAGGATGATCAGAGTGAGGTAAAGTTAACCAAGTTCAACCTATGTCAACCCGAGGAAAATGAATCTGAAACTGCTTTAATTGAATAACATGAACTTGTACCTGAACCTATTGAGGTGAATAAACCTCAAGGAGAAAATGAAATTGAAGAACTTAATCTTCCAATGGATAACACCTCAATTCAAAATAACCGACTTAACAAGATAAATGAGGGAAATAAAACCTAACCTTAGATATGAATCTCAAAACCTAACTGATTTTGCTTTGGTTTCTGGTGAAGCCATTGAACATTCTGAACCTCCTTATTTTGAATAAGCTGTAAATGGTTCAAAATCTAAATATTGGAAGAAGGCCATGGAAGAAGAAATGCAATCTTTAATTTAGAATAAAATGTGGAAGTTGGTCAATAAGGCTAAAGATTATATGATAGTATAATGTAAATGGATTTACAAACTTAAAGAAGGGAATAATCTTAGTGATCCTCCTAGGTATAAGGCCATAATAGTGGCCAAGGGATTTACTCAAAAGGATGAGGTTGATTATAATGAGATAATCTCTCCTATGATCAAATTCAAGACTATTATACTGATTCTTGCATTGGTTGTTCAATTCAATTGGGAACGAGGACAACATTCACCACCTACAGGAATTGTCTCACGTACCGCCTACTCTTATTCCCATCGATATGCCAGGAAACAAGAACTTTCTTTCTCTCGTGCCCTTTACCTTAAGCCTGACAAAGATAGAATGATGTTAAGACTGCATTCCTGTATGGGTAATTGGAAGAGAATATCTACGTGAGTCAGCCTTAAGGCTTTGAGGTAAAGGGTAAAGTTGGTATTGTATAACCAATTAGAGAGATCTCTGTATGGATCTAAACAAAGTCCTAGACATAGTACAAAAGATTTTATTCATATTTACTTAAGGTAGGCTTTAAAATGAGTAACTATGATGTCTGCTTGTACTATAATAACTAAAAAAAGGAATTGTGAGGTTTTACTTCATGCTGTGTATGGACGACATGCTTCTGGCAAGTTCAAGCAAGCTTGAAATCATCAAAATGAAAAATCTTTTAAAATTTGAGTTTGATATGAAAGATATAGGGAGTGCTAAAGAGATTTTGGGAATGGTTATAAGAAGAGATAGACATGAAAATAGATTAATTGTTTCTTAGGAGGCATATCTGTACAAGTTATAACTAAGGATGATATGAAGGTATCAAAATCTGTAAGTGTTCTCTTAGCAGCCCACATGAATCTTTCTACTACATGCTCTCCGAAAACAAAGGAGAAATTAAGGAAGATGAGGAACACACCTTATGCTAAAGCTATAAATTCTGTTATGCTTTCCATGATTACAACTAGACCTGACTTAGCTTATGCAATTAGCATTTTGAGCATATTTATGTCCAAACTTGGTAAGCTCCATTGGGCAGGTTTGAAATTGTTGTTATGATACATTGGTCGTACTTTAAATCTAGCCCTTGTGTATGAAAAAAGACTGATAAACTAACCTTAAAAGAGTATGTGGATGCTGATTTTGATGGTGACAAAGATAATAGAAAATCTACCACATCTTACTTTTTTATACTCGGCGATAATTACATAACATAGAAGTCACAACTGCAGTCAATGGTAACATAATCCAGCAAGCTAAATATGTTGCCACTACTGAGGCTGTAAAAGAATGTCTTTGGTTATAAGGAATTTAAAATGAATTGAACTTTTTGTATGATATCCCCACTATCTACACCGATGGTCAAAGTGCACTCTGAAAGATCAAAATATATTGAGGTGAAGTATCATTTTATTAAAGACAAGACCTCTACAAGTGAAGTTAATTTGTTTAAAGTTCATACTAATAAAAATTCCTCAGATATGGGGCCAAAAGTTTTATCAGTTGAAAAGTTTAAATCTTATTTGACTTTACTACATATTGATACAGGTTAAATTCCTTTGCAAGTATTGGGCGATGATGGTGGACTGGTGTTCTATGTGCAATTCAGAACCATAGAGAGGTGAGTGCTATTGAGAATCAACGTAAAGAATTGAAAGTGTGTGTTTCCCAAAACACTATTAAAATGTTGCTATTTTTGAAAGTTTCCTTGGTTGATTATTTGGATTGTAAATGGCTTGCGCCGCAATCTAAAAATGGTTCATTGGTTGTGGCAAAGATTGTGCGAGTTGAGGAGGGTTGATGATTGTTTGATCAAATGGATGGCTGAGATTCATTCTTAGGTTATTAACCCAATTGACTTGGCTCATTAACCTTTACCGACCAAGAAAATAAATTAATCGGCCTAGATTGAACACATTTGTCGATTGCGACAAAATTTTAATCGGCCTAAATGAGATGCATTTGCAGACCAAAAGAAAAAGTCAGTGAATGCACTATTTTTTGGCAAACTTTTTGGTTCGTTTATATTTACCAAACAAGAGATTATTAGTCAGCTTTAACTAGATAAAAGTGCTGACCAGAATAACTATTATCCAACGGGCAATACATTTATCAACTAGAATAAATTTTAGTCAGCCTAGTCATAGCATAATTGCCGACCAAACGAAATTAAGCCCCCATTTGACCATCATTATTTGGGTAAAACGGAGTTTTGAATAGTAGTATTTTGAAAAATGTATGGTTAAAAAGTAAAGAATAGTTTACTACAAAATATTTTATTGTGTGAATATGCGATTGAAAATGTGTATGTAAAAAGGTTTGAAATAAAGGTTGTCAAACAAGCTAAATTATTTACGAATTTTGTGACGAAATTTAAAAATTAAAGTTTTTTTTTTTAAAAAAAAATCTATCAACATTTAAAAAACATAAAAACCATTTACATAACAATAAAATTGTGATGAATTACAAAATAGCGAAAATTTTAAGTAAATTGTGAAAATGTGTAGAATGTCTTGGACACCGTAACTTTGGTGGTTAACAATAAATTTCTATATAGTACAAAATAATGTTAAATTTTTATCTTCTAAAATTTTTGAAAAATTTGTTCAATCTGCAAAATATTGAATGATTTTGGTTTAGTCTAGTCCAATTATTTATATGTCAAACATTAATTATAAAATGGATAAGTAAAAACTATTGTGTAAATTAATATTAATGAAGTAAACTGATTAAAAATGTCGATTGTTATTAATGCATAGTGATGCCACTAAAAATGTACATCTGTAAAATCTCAAGTATTTATAGAGATAGGTAGTACAATCTGGTAGGATTGAGTCACTTATACCTTATCTTTTTAAGAGTCACTGAAGACGTGAGTAAATCCACGTCGTGAGAAATTATTACAAGTAGTCGTCGATACACTTCTTGATATTGGAATCCGTAGACAACCAATGAAGGACGAGTCCTAAGAATTGGACAATAGAATCTTACTAAAGCTATGTTATTATTACATTTGGAGAAGCTTGATATTGTGGAAGTTTCCTAATATGTAAATTTGGAGTTCGAGCTAGGACAGCATCTCGAAGCACCTATGAAGCAACCATCTCACATGGTAAAACATCTCACACAACGATATATAATTAATATAAAGCAATATAATCATCTTATGTGACATAGGAACGTGATATGATTCCATTCCTGCTTAAGGTGCCTCACGTAGGATTATCTCATATACCTCGGGGACAAGAAACGTTGATTGACAATTTGAAGTGGAGAGCAAATTAGGTTTGCAAGGTAAATTGAGCTTGTTTAGACCATCCTCAATGTTTCACTTGAGCACCACCTCCTTGGTCTTGATGTCCTTCACTAGGTAAAGAGAATATTGTCCTCGTTCTTGAAAAATCGTCGTTGTGTAGAATGTTACAAACCTTGATATGGTTGTATGAAGTAGTGAGGAAATGTGACATTGCGCAATGGAGAATTTCGGTGCACAATGAAAACAATATAAGAAGAATTCATTTATATATTAATGGAAAGAAGAGAAAATAACTTCGAAAGAATATCTAAGTACAATGAAAATTGAAAAATGAAGTGCAGTTGTAGAAGACGAGGGGTTTATCAAATTTATGTATGATTCCCTACGGAAATGCAAGAACATCCAAGTACAAGAATATCATGCATATGATTTTAGTATCTACCCATCAACACCAAGTGTTTAGTTTCCATTAAGAAGTCGACTATAACATCCTTCGAGTACAATATCAAACCACTTGAAAGATTGTAAAACAGCACATGTGATGAGATTTCTCCAGATGGAGGGCCAAAACTCATATAGATATTTTTTCCTATCTTCAGTCGAGTGACTTTATAAACTTTATTCTTTTCTTACATGCTCAATACTCCTCTCTTATCATTAAGGTTTGCTATGTAAAGGTATGGAATATTTAAATATATAAACGTTTACTAAATATAAATAAGAAATAAAGGAGAAAATAATCTAAAATATAATATCAAATATAATATCACTCCCTGATTTACATATACTTTACCTTGCTTTTTTGTCAATTTCTTCCCCTTTCTTTTGGGATCACGGTCATGATTCTCATGCTCAGAAAATTCAGCTTTTGTAAGAAAATATTCTAAAGCATTTTGTTCATTCTTTGCCTTCTTTGTTCATTATATGTCTGTGCACACTTTTTATTTTTAGAAATTCCTCGTTCATCGTAAAATGTTCCACACAAATGGCAAAAGAAGTATTTTTCCTTATTTGTCTTCTTTTTTTTCACCCATACTATAGAAACGCGAAGTACATGATATGTAGTTAGAATCATTCTGCTTCAAATAAGGGATATAACGAAATATATTATGCCTTTCAACCTTTCTGTAATGAACAAATGTTTATGATTTAGAAGAGAAGATTATCTAAATAATAGTTATGAATTAAATAAAGCATAAAGTGTATGACGTTCACCTAATGCTTACTATAATTATACTAACCAGAATCTAATTATACAACTCAAATTAAACATCACTGAACAGATTATACAGCTTAAATTTCATTACCCCACTACAATAAATTATGGCTTTATCGATAAATTTTCCGACCAATCGAAATTTGGTCGATGAAAATACTATTTTAATTGACCAAAGAAATTGTTTAGTGGGTTATACTTCTGCCGATCGATTTTTTCCCGACCAAATCGAAAAAGTCAATAAAAATCATCATTGCCGACCAATCTCACCAACCAATGTAAAATTAGCCACCGACAACAATATTGTCCCGACCGAGCAACATTACTAGTAGGCTTATACTATACATATTCCCCGGCTACAATGAAATGGGTTGGTGGATATCTTATTATATTTCTTAGGGGCTTGGTGCATTAACATTTCTGACCAATGAAATATATTAGCTAGCGAAAACAATATTTTATCGACAAAAAAAATTTATGAGTTGGCATAGACTATACATATCCCCCGACTACAATGAAATGGGTTGGTGGATATCTTATTGTATTTCTTAGGGACTTGGCTCATTGACCTTTACCGACGAAGAAAATATATTAGTCGGCTTTGATTGGACACATTTGTCGACTACGATAATATTTTAGTCGACCTAAAATATTGTAGTTGTTGGTCTTGATGTCCTTCAGAAGGTAAAGAGAATATTGTACTCATTCTTGAAAAACCGTCTTTGTATAGAATGTTACAAATCTTGATATGATAGTATGAACTTGTAAGGGAATGCAACATTGCGCAACACGAAATTTTGGTGCACAATGGAAACATCATAAGAAGAATTCATTAACATATTAATGGAAGGAAAACAAACATAACATTGAAAGAATATCTAAGTACAATGAAAATTGAAAAATGAAGTGTTATTATAAAGCCGCAGTAGTAGAGGATGGGGGAGTTAATCAAATTTATACATGGTTCCCTATGGAAAAGCAAGAATATCTAAGCACAAGAATATCGTGCATATGATTTTAATATCTACACGTCAACTCTAGGTGTTAGTTTCCATGAGGAAGTTGACTATAATATCCTACAAATACAATATCAAACCACGTGAAAGATTGCAAAACAGCATAGGTGCTGAGATTTCTCCAGATGGAAG
Source organism: Olea europaea var. sylvestris (assembly GCF_002742605.1). NCBI lineage: Eukaryota > Viridiplantae > Streptophyta > Magnoliopsida > Lamiales > Oleaceae > Olea > Olea europaea. Next base: position 10,092,611 of record NC_036248.1, on the reverse strand, counting down.
ACCAAAACTCATATCTGTTTTTTCCTATCTTCAGTTGAGTCACTTTACAAACTTTATTCCTTTCTGACATGCTCAATATTCCTCCCTTATCGTTGAGGTCTACTCTGTAAAGTTATGGAATATTTAAATATAAAGAAGTATACTAAATATATACAAGAAATAAAGGGAAAATTATTCTAAAATATACAAAAAGAAAATACCAATTATAATATCACTCCCTGACTCACGTATATTTTACCTTTCTTTGTTGTCAATTTCTTCCCCTTTCTTTTGGGATCATGGTCATGATTCTCACGCTTAGAAATTTCAGTTTTTGTAAGAAAATATCCTAAAGCATTTTGTACACTTTTTGCCTCCTATGTTCATTATATGCCTCTGTACACTTTTTATGTTTAGAAATTCCTCGTTCGTCGTAACATGTTCCACACAAATGGCAAAAGAAGTCTTTTTTCCTTGTTTGTCTTCTTCTTTACACCCATACTATAGAAAAGCAAAGTACATGATATGTAGTTAGAACCATTCGTTTCAAATAACGGATACAACAAAATACAATATGCCTTTCAACATTTCTGTAATGAACAAATTCTTATGATTTAATAGAGAAGATTATCTAAGCAATAGTTATGAATTAAATAAAGCATAAAGTGCATGACATTCACTTAATGCATACTAAAATTATACTACCCAAAATCTAATTATGCAACTCAAATTAAACATCTCCGAACAAATTATAAAGCTCAAATTTCATTGCCCCACTACAATAAATTGTGGCTTTACCGACAAGTTTTTCGACCAACCGAAATTTGGTCGACGAAAATACTATTTTAACTAACGAAAGAAAATTTTTAGTGGTTTATACCTTTGCCGACCGATTTTTTTCCTACCAAATAGAAAAAGTCAATGAAAATCATCATTGCTGACCAATCTCACCAACCAATGTAAAATTAGTCATCGACAACAATATTGTCTCGATCAAATAACATTACTAGTTGGCCTAGACTACATATTCCCTGGCTACAATGATATAGGTTGGTGGATATCTTTTTAAATTTCTTAAGGCCTTGGCGCATTAACATTTATCGACCAAGGAAATAAATTAGCCACCAAAAACATTATTTTACCGATCAAAAAATTTACGAGTCGGCCTAAACTATACATATCCCTCGACTACAATGACAAGTGTCGGTGGATATCTTTTGATATTTCTTAGGGACTTGGCTCATTGACCTTTACCGACGAAGAAAATATATTAGTCTGCCCAAATTGGACACATTTGTCGACTATGATAATATTTTAGTCGGCCTAAAATATTGTAGTCATTGGTCTTGATGTCCTTCACAAGGTAAAGAGAATATTGTACTCGTTCTTGAAAATTCGTCTCTTTATAGAATGTTACAAATCTTGATATGGTAGTATGAACTTGTAAGGAAATGCGACATTGTGCAACGGGAAATTTAGGTGCACAATGGAAACATCATAAGAAGAATTCATTGACATATTAATGGAAGGAAAAGAAACATGACATTGAAAGAATATCTAAGTACAATGAAAATTGAAAAATGAAGTGTTGCTATAAAGCTGTAGTAGTGGAGGACGGGGGTTTATCAAATTTATACATGGTTCTCTATGAAAAAGCGTGAATATCTTAAGTACAAGAATATCGTGCATATGATTTTAATATCTACCCATCAACTCTATGTGTTAGTTTCCATTAGGTAGTTGACTATAACATTCTTCGAGTACAATATCAAACCACTTGAAAGATTGCAAAATAGCACAGGTGCTGAGATTCCTCCAAATGGAATACCAAAACTCACATCTATTTTTTCCCATCTTCAGTCAAGTCACTTTACAAACTTTATTCCTTTCTTACATGCTCAATATTCCTCCCTTATCGTTGAGGTTTGCTCTGTAAAGGTATTAAATATTTTTAATATACAGAAGTATACTAAATATAAACAAAAAATAAAGGGAAAATTATTCTAAAATTTACAAAAAAAAAAAATACCAATTATAATATCACTCCCTGACTTTCGTATATTTTACCTTTCTTTGTTGTCAATTTATACCCTTTCTTTTGGGATCATGGTCATAATTCTCATGCTCAGAAAATTTGGCTTTTGTAAGAAAATATCCTAAAGTATTTTGTGCGTTCTTTGCCTCCTATGTTCATTATATGCCTCTACACATTTTTTTTTGTTCAGAAATCCCTCGTTTATCGTAAAATGTTCCACACAAATGGCAAAAGAAGTATTTTTCCTTGTTTGTCTGCTTTTTTGCATCTATACTATAGAAAAGCAAAGTAAATGATATGTAGTTGGAACCATTCCATTTCAAAGAAAGGATACAACAAAATACAATATACCTTTCAACCTTTCTGTAATGAACAAATGCTTATGATTTAATAGGGAAGATTATCTAAACAATAGTTATGAATTAAATAAAGCATAAAGTGTATGACATTCCCCTAATGCTTGCTATAATTATACTAACTAGAATCTAATTATACAACTCAAATTAAACATCACTGAACAAATTATACAGCTCAAATTTCATTGCTCCACTACAAGAAATTATTGTGTTACTGACAAGTTTTCCAACCAACCGAAATTTGGTCAACAAAAATACTATTTTAATTGACCAAAGAACTTGTTTAGTGGGTTATATCTATGCCGGTCGATTTTTCCTGACCAAATAGAAATAGTCAATGAAAATCATCATTGCTGATCAATCTCACCAACCAATGTAAAATTAGCCACCGACAACAATAGTGTACCAACCAAACAACATTACTAGTTGGCACAAACTATACTTATTCCCTGAGTACAATGAAATTGGTCAATTGATATCTTAATATATTTCTTAGGGGCTTGGCACATTAACATTTACCAACCAAGGAAATATATTAGCCACCGAAAACAATATTTTGCTGACAAAAAAATTACGATTCGACCTAGACTATACCTATCCCCCAACTACGATGAAATGGATCGGTGGATATTTTATTATATTTCTTAGGGACTTGGCTCATCCAGCTTTACCGATGAAGAAAATATATTAGTCGGCCCAGATTGGACACATTTATCGACTACGATAATATTTTAGTCGACCAAAAATATTGTACTCGTTGGTCTTGATGTCCTTCATAAGGTAAATAGAATATTGTACAGGTTGTTCTTGAAAAAACTTTCATTGTGTAGAACGTTACAAACCTTGATATGGTTGTATGAACTTGTAAGGAAATGCAACATTGAGCAACGAAGAATTTTGGTGACAATGGAAACATCATGAAAAGAATTCATTTACATTTTAATGGAAGGAAGAGAAACATAACATCGAAAGAATATCCAAGTAAAATGAAAATTGAAAAATGAAGCGTTACTATAAAGCCACAGTAGTAGAGGACGGGGGTTTATCAAATTTATACATGGTTCACCATGGAAAAGCAAAAATATCTAAGTACAAGAATATTGTGCATATGATTTTAGTATCTAACCATCAACGCCAAGAACATTAGTTTCCATTAGGAAGTCGACTATAACATCCTTCGAGTACAATATCAAACCACTGGAACGATCGCAAAACATCATAGGTGTTGAGATTCCTCCAGATGGAGGACCAAAACTCATCTATTTTTTCCTATCTTCAGCCGAGTTACTTCAGAAACTTTATTCCTTTCTGATATGCTCAATATTCCTTCCTTATCGTTGAGGTCTGCTCTGTAAAGGTATGGAATACTTAAATATACAGATTTATACTAAACATAAACAAAAAATAAAAGTGAAAATATTCTAAAATATATATAAAAAAAAAATTACCAAATACAATATCACTTCCTGACTTACGAATAATTTACCTTGCTTTGTTATCAATTTCTTTCCTTTTCTTTTGGGATCATGGTCATGATTCTCATGCTCAGAAAATTCGGCTTTTGTAAAAAAATATCTTAAAGTATTTTGTACATTCTTTGGCTCCTTTGTTCATTATATGTCTGTGCACACTTTTTATGTTCAGAAATTCCTCGTTTGTCGTAAAATGTTCTACACAAATGGAAAAAGAAGTCTTTTTCCTTGTTTGTCATCTTTTTTGCACCCATACTATAGAAAAGCAAAGTACATGATATGTAGTTAGAACCTTTCCATTTCAAATAAAGGATACAATGAAATATAATATGCCTTTCAACTTTTTTGTAATGAACAAATGCTTATGATTTAATAGAGAAGATTATCTAAATAATAGTTATGAATTAAATAAAGAATAAAGTGCATGACATTCGCCTAGTGTTGATTATAATTATGCTAATCAGAATCTAATTATACAGCTCAAATTAAACATCATCAAAAGAATTACACAACTCAAATTTCATTGTTCCACTACAAGAAATAATGGCTTTACCGACCAATTTTCCGACCAATCGAAATTCGATCGGCGAAAACACTATTTTAACTAACCAAAGAAATTGTTTATTGGGTTATACTTTTGCCGATCGATTATTTCTTTTTTTCCAACCAAATAGAAATAGTCAATGAAAATCATCATTGCCGACCATTCTCACCAACCAATGTAAAATTAGCCACCGACAACAATATTTTCCTGACCAAACAACATTACTACTTGGCCTAGACTATAAATATTCTCCACTTCAATGAAATGGGTCAATGGATATCTTATTATATTTTTTAGGGGCTTGGAGCATTAATATTTACCGACCAAGGAAGTATATTGGCCATCGAGAACAATATTTTACAGACCAAAAAAATTACTAGTCGGCCTAGACTATACATATCCCCCGACTACAATGAAACGAGTCAGTGGATATCTTATTATATTTCTTAGGGACTTGGCTCATTGACCTTTACCGGTGAATAAAATATATTAGTTAGCCTAGATTGGACACATTTGTTGACTACGATAATATTTTAGTCGGCCTAAAATATTGTACTCGTTGGTCTTGATGTCCTTCAAAAGGTCAAGAGAATATTGCACTCATTGTTCTTGAAAAATTACCATTGTGTAGAATGTTACAAACCTCGATATGGTTGTATGAACTTGTAAGGAAGTGCGACATTGCGTAATGGGGAATTTCAGTGCACAATAGAAACATCATAAGAAGAATTCATTTACATATTAATGGAAGGAAGAGAAACATAACATCGAAAGAATATCCAAGTACGATGAAAATTGAAATGTTACTATAAAGCCGTAGTAGTAGAGGACCGACGGTTTATCAAATTTTTACATGTTCCCTATGGAAAAAGTAAGAATATTGTGCATATGATTTTAGTATCTACCCATCAGCACCAAGTCTTAGTTTCCATTAGGAAGTCGACTATAACATCCTTCAAGTACAATATCAAACCTCTTGAATGATTGCAAAATAACACAGGTGCTGAGATTCCTCCAGATGGAGAACCAAAACTCATATCTATTTTTTCTTATCTTCAGTCGAGTCACTTTTACAAACTTTATTTCTTCCTCACATGCTCAATATTCCTCACTTATCATTGAGGTCTGCTCTGTAAAGATATGAAATATTTAAATATACAGAAGTACACTAAATCTAAACAAGAAATAAAGGGAAAAATATTCAAAAAAAATACCGAATATAATATCATTCTCTGCCTTACGTATACTTTACCTTTCTTTGTTGTCAATTTCTTTCCCTTTCTTTTGGGATCATAGTCATGATTCTCATGCTCACAAAATTCGACTTTTGTAAAAAAAATATCCTAAAGCATTTTGTGTATTCTTTGCCTCCTTTATTCATTAAATGTCTGTTTTATGTTCAGAAATTCCACATTTGTCGCAAAATGTTCCAAACAAATGGCAAAAGAATTCTTTTTCCTTGTTTGTCTTCCTTGTCACACTCATTATATAGAAAAGCAAAGTACATGATATGTAGTTAGAACCATTCCGTTTCAAATAAAGAATACAACGAAATATAATATGCCTTTCAACTTTCTGTAATGAACAAATGCTTATAATTTAATAAAGATTATCTAAATAATAGTTATAAATTAAATAAAGATAATTGCATGGCATTCTTCTAATGATTACTATAATTATACTAACCAGAATCTAATTTACAGTTCAAGTTTAACATCAATGAATAAATTATACACATTTAATTTCATTGCCCCAATTCAAAAAATTATGGCTTTACCGATTAGTTTTCCAACCAATCGAAATTTGGTCGGCGAAAACACTATTTTATCTTACCAAAGAAATTGTTTATTGGGTTATACCTTTGCCGATTGATTTTTTTCCCGACCAAATAGAAATAGTCAATGAAAATCATCATTGCCGACCAATCTCATTGACCAATGTAAAATTAGCCACCGAAAACAATATTGTATCGGCCAAACAACATTATTAGTTGGCCTAGACTATACATATTCATAGAGTACAATGAAATGAGTCGGTGGGTATTTTATTATATTTCTTAAGGGCTTGGCGCATTAACATTTACCAACCAAGGAAATATATTAGACACCAAAAACATTATTTTACCAACCAAAAAATTTACGAGTTGGCCTAAACTATACATATCCTTCGACTACAATGAAAAGGGTCGGTGGATATGTTTTGATATTTCTTAGGGACTTGGCTCATTGACCTTTACCTATGAAGAAAATATATTAGTCTGCCCAAATTGGACACATATGTCGACTATGATAATATTTTAGTCGGCCTATAATATTGTACTCGTTGGTCTTGATGTATTTCACAAGGTAAAGAGAATATTGTACTCGTTGTTCTTGAAAAACTAACGTTGTGTAGAATGATACACACCTTGATATGGTTGTATGAACTTGTAAGGAAATGAGACATTGCACAACGGAGAATTTCGGTGCACAATGGAAACGTCATAAGAAGAATTCATTTACATATTAATGGAAGGAAGAGAAAAATAACATTGAAAGAACATCTAAGTACAATGAAAATTGAAAAATGAAATGTTACTATAAGGCCGCAATAGTAGAGGAAGGAAGATTTATCAAATTTTTACATGGTTCCCTTTGGAAACGCAAGAATGTCATGTACATGATTTTAATATCTACCTATCAACACCAAGTGTTAGTTTCCATTAGGAAGTCGACTATAACATTTTTTGAGTACAATATCAAACCACTTGAGAGATTGCAAAACAACATATGTGCAGAGATTCCACCAGATGGAAATCCAAAACTCATATCTATTTTTTCCTATCTTCAGTCAAGTCAATTTACAAACTTTATTCCTTTCTTACATGCTCAATATTCCTCCCTTATCATTGAGGTAAAGGTATGGAATATTTAAATATACAGAAGTATACTAAATATAAACAAGAAATAAATGGAAAAATATTCTAAAATATACAAAAAATACAAAAATATAATATCACTCCCTGACTTATGTATACTTTACCTTGCTTTGTTGTCAATTTCTTCCCCTTTATTTTGTGATCATGATTGTGATTCTCATGCTCAAAAAATTCAACTTTTGTAAAAAAATATCCTAAAGCATTTTGTGCATTCTTTTCCTCTATTCATTATATGCCTGTGCATATTTTTTTATGTTCAGAAATTTCTCGTTTATCATAAAATGTTCCACACAAATGGCAAAAGAAGTCTTTTTCCTTCATTGTCTTCTTTTTCGCACCCATACTATAGAAAAGCAAAGTACATGATATGTAGTTAGAACCATTCCGTTTCAATTAAAGGATACAACGAAATATAATATGCCTTTCAACCTTTCTGTAATGAACAAATGCTTATGATTTAATAGAGAAGGTTATCTAAATACTAGTTATGAATCAAATAAAGCATAAAGTGCATGACATTCACCCAATGTTAACTATAATTATACTAACCAGAATCTAATTATACAGCTCAAATTAAACATCACTGACCAAATTATACAGCTCAAATTTCATTGCTTCACTACAAGAAATTATGGCTTTACCGACCTGTTTTCCTACCAAGAACTCTACGTCACTTGATTCACTCGCATTGGTCTCCAAATTTAATAATCTATATGATTTGGTATTACTAGCATATCCAATAAAAGGGATATTAATGCCTCTTGGATCCAACTTGGTCCTATTCGGGTTCATGTTCTTACAATAAGCAAGATATCCCCACACTTTGAAGTATCCAATATTAGATTTTCTTCCTTCCAAAATTCGTAAGGATAAATCTTTATAAATTTAGAAGGAACCAATTTAGTATTCTACATGCACTCAACAATGCTTCATCCCACAAAATAAATGGCAACTCAACATAATGTCCAGGTTTCCCACGTACAAAACAACCATCTTTGGTCTTCTTGGACTCGATAAAATTCTTTGAAAGCTTTCTCTTCTTGGGTTTATTAGAAGGCTCGATATTTTTCACGGTATTGACCTTTGAAGTGCCTTAATAAGAATTGTCATTCTTATCTCTTGCCATTAAATCTTCCTCTATTCGAAGATGTTTCTACAATTGTTCCAAAGATAGCAATAATTACTACCACTTGGAAAGTTTTCGAAATTTTAATGTTGACCGCTTTCAACTTTTTAACAATGACTTACAATTCATGAATTTGTGGCAAAAATGGATTATTGTCAAGAAATTTGAAATCAAAATACCTTGAAATTAGAAATTTCTTAGTACCTTGTTCTTCGACTTTTAATTTGTCTTGCCATCTCGTGAAGTTAGTGTCATCAAAGCGATCCAAGTGAACAAGGTCTTGATTCATTAACTTGATCGTCTTTCATTTTTCATTGCAAAATATCGTTTGAGATTGTTGGTAAATATATGTTTATGAAGAATAGAATGGATAAGAAACGAAATACAAAACCAAGAAATCAAGAACAATAATGAGAAGCTGAAAATGAAGATGAAGAATACCTGAACACGTTATCGTCGTCCTCAAACGATATTTGCTTCCTCTCGGATTGAAATTTAATATTTATAGGGTTTTTGGCAAATGATTTGTAGGATTAATCAAGCATTGCCAAGGATTTAATACTTAAACACTTAATGTAATCCTTGAAAACTGGAGAATGCAAAATTGGGTTTTGAATAAGGATTTAACACTTAAACATTTTCAAATATCAATGACCATTGACGGCTAGAAAATCATTCTATGCGATTGCGTAGAATAAACCTATGTGGCCATATGGAGCACCCAATGGCAAACCCTCCAGTTTTTGCAAATGGCCATGCGACCGCAAGCCATTTTGGTTTATGTAGTCGCATAGGCCAAAATTTAGGCCTCCGATTCCACTTTTCATTCCATACTCAATTGATTGACTTTTGAACAACAATATACAACAAATTCTGTGTTTATCTACAGTTGAATACAAGCTGCTAGTGGAATGTTTGTACTTTTATGTTGTTTTGATTGTACATCTATTGTTGATAAATTGCCTAAAAAATGTTATGTCCCAATTTAGTGACCTTTTTGTTGAAATGTGTAAATAAATCATAACAGAAAGATTGAGAGGTTCCAATGATATTGGCTATGATAGAGATTAGTTTGAATTTAAATTAAAGTAGCTATTTTCGTGGGATTAGTTATGTGAATTCTCGTATATAACCTACATATGTATTTTATATAACTTAATGAAGTTGAGCATATTTCTCCTTCAATTGCTTCAGAATTTTTCTGTAATCACCAAATTTTTTCATGGTTTTAGAGCATTGCCTGGGAATTTTCTCTAATTAGAAGCAACCATTATTCACTCTTTGTTCATACATTATAAGCGGAGATAAGTCAACAACCTCGAACTCCATTGGAGACACCTCCACTGGAAACACCTCAGACCCGTTTCATTTGCACTCCTCTGATCGCCCAGGTGTGAGTCTTGTTTCCAAACCATTGAATGGTGACAACTATGCTACCCGGAGTAGGTCCATGAGCATTGCTCTCAATGCCAAAAACAAAATGGGAGTAATAGGTGGCTCCATCGGAAAGCCCTCTACAAATGATGAAAAATATGCAGCTTGGAAGAGATGCAATGACATGGTGTTATCATAGATCCTAAATTCTATTGATCCATCATTATCAGACAGTGTTATCTACATAGAGTTGGCTTCGAGTGTTTGGGAAGATCTGAAAGACCGTTTCTCTCAAAACAATGCTCAAAGAATTGTTTTGTTGAAAAGGGAGATTGCTTCTTTATACCAAGAAACCATGTTTGTCTCAGCCTACTACTCCAATATGAAGGGCTTATGGGACGAGCTCTCATCCCATAATGATATTCCAGTATGTACCTGTTCTACAAGCTCAAAGCTTGCCTAACAAGATCAACTAAATAAAGTAATGCGTTCTTAATGGGATTAAATGACACTTACTCAGCAATTCGTGGTCAAATATTGTTGATGCAACCATTACCCTCTATTGGAAAGATTTATGCAATGGTTTTGCAAGAAGAAAAACAAAGAGATATCACTATTTTGAGGAAAGCAATGCTAGCAAGTGTAAGAAAATCAGGGAACTATACGTAGCAGAAAAGAAGATCAAAACATCATTGTTCAGACTGCAATGGTACTAATCACATAGCGGACAAGTGCTATCATTTACATGGATTCCCTACTGGCCACAGGTACAACAAACGGTCAAACAATGAAGAAGTAAAGAAGTCATAACCAACCTTGAATAATGCTCAAACAAAAGTACCCTTCTTCACGCAAGAGTATCAACAACTATTGAACTTGCTCAATAACAAAGGTAAAAGTGGTATGGATCAACCTCAAGCAAATGCCACAGGTCAGTTTGTCCTATCTTGCTTGATTACTGGCTCTCAAAAAAATAAGTTAAACAATGGATCATAGATACAGGTGCTAATGATCATATTGTAGCCACCACTTCCATGTTTAAAACCATGTCAAAACCAAAGTACCTATATGTTGGATTGCCAAATGGTCAAAAGGCCCAAGTTACAAAAGCTGGAATAATAATAATTGACTCCAAACTCAAAACTTCAGATGTCTTACTTTTTCCAAGCTTTCATGTAAATCCTTTATCTATAAGTAAGATGACAAAGGACTTGAATTGTTCACTTACCTTTTTCCCAAGTTTCTGTATTTGCAGCACCTGGAAATGAAGAAGATGATTGGTTTGGGGAGGCAGCATAATGGTCTATATTACCTCACATCAAAGCCACAAATAAACCAAGCTAGTCAGACACCTCTTGCAAACAGCCTTTGGCGTCAAAGACTTGGACACCCTCATCATCACCCCAGAAACATCTCATGGAATCTAGTTTAGGAGTTTCTTTTGCTTCCAATAAAGTTTGTGATATCTGCCATCGTGCAAAACAAACCAAACTTTCTTTTGGCATAAGTTCAATAAAAATACAATCTTACTTTGAATTATTTCATTATGTATGGGGTGCTTTTAGAGTACCATCACTTAATGATGCTTACTATTTCCTGACAATCATTGATGATTATTCAAGATACACATGGGTATATCTTATGCGTTTCAAGTTAGAGACTCAAGGTATACTGAATTCATTCTTTTCTTTAGTTCATACCCAGTTTATTGTGCTAGTTAAAAGAATTCGATCAGATAATGGAAAAGAATTCACTTCAATGATTCCTTTCTTTAGCGAAAAAGGAGTTTTGTTTAAACATAGTTGCACCATAACTCCACAACAAAATGGAGTGGCCGAACACAAGTATATGTACATTTTAAACACTGCTAGAGCTCTAAGATTTCAAGCTAACTTACCTTTACATTTTTGGGTTGAATGTGTCATTTCAGCAGTGTATCTTCTCAATAGAACACCCACACTTCTTCTTGCCAAAAAGACACCCTATGAGCTTCTCTACAAACATACTCCTAACTACACTCACTTAAAAGCCTTTAGATGCCTCTATTATGCCACTAATGTCGATCTTGCACATAAATTTGATCCTAGAGCCAGAAAGTGTCTTTTCTTAGGTTATTCCCAGGTCAAAAAGCATACTAGGTGATGGATTTAGAAAATAAGAAAGTATTCACAAGTCGAGATGTCGTTTTTCATGAAACACATTTTCCTTATGGCCCTAATACACCTACCACCAAGACCACTGTACCTGTTTTGCCAATTCCAGCAACAAACATGTCAGATAACTATTCATCGACTGGATCATCTTCCTACCTACAACATGTGTTGATACACAAGAACCTCTCACCAATCCCACTTCACTTGAGACCCCACCATAGCAAGCTATACCTAGAAGGTCAACAAGAATTCGCCAATCCTCTATATGACTTAAAGACTTCTAATACACTCATGCCACTATGCTTCAGCCTCATTCTAATTCATCACCTTCGACACCAGGTTACAAGCAAGGTACGCGATATCCTCTTGCCAATTAACTTTCATATGATAAAATGTCCTCTTCGCACCTTCAACTGGTTTCCTCCATTTCTAAAACATTGGAACCAAGTACATATGAACAAGCTGTAGGTGATCCAAATTGGGAAGAGGCAATGAAGCAAGAAATTCAAGCATTGGAAAGCAACAATACCTGGATATATGCACCTTTACCTGCTGGGAAAAAGGCTATTGGATGTAAGTGGGTGTACGAAATAAAATACAATTCTGATGGGAACATTGAGAGGTACAAAGCGCATTTAGTAGCAAAGGGATACACACAAGTTGAAGGTCTTAACTACAATGACACTTTTGCTCCAGTTGCCAAACTTATCATAGTACGCTATCTACTTGCTATTGCTGCTGTGAGACAATGGTCACTTCATCAACTTGATGTCCAAAATGCATTTTTGCATGGGGACCTTTTTGAAGAAGTTTATATGAGGCCACCGCCTAGCTTTAGTCGACAGGGGAAGAACCAACACTATTTTGTCGACTAAATAAGTCTCTATATGGCTTAAAACAAGCTTACAGAAATTGGTATGCAAAATTTTCAGGTGCAATTTGTAAGGCAGGATTCAAACAGTTAAAGGCAGATTATTCTCTATTCACTAAGTCTGAAGGCCAGTCGTTTGCTGTCGTTTTAATTTATGTAAATGACATGATAATAACTGGAAACAATAGTGACGCAATCGAAGCACTAAAGCAGTTTCTCAACCAACAATTCAAGATCAAAGATTTGGGTAAGTTGAAGGACTTTTTAGGCATCGAAGTGGCAAAATCAGGTTCAAGAATATATATTTCACAGAGAAAATATACACTGGACCTTCTTGATGAAGCAAGGATGTTAGGAACTGCATCAGCTGCTACTCCAATGGAGCAAAATCTAAAATTAAGACCTTTACAGGGGGAGCTACTAAAAAATCCATTAGCATTCAGAAGATTGATTGGGAAGCACATATACCTCACAATATCCAGACCTGATATTCAATACTCACTTCACTTATTGAGTCAGTTCATGGGTCAACATAGAAAACCACATTATGAAATAGCAATGAGAGTGCTCAGATATTTGAAAGGTTCACCTGGACAAAGATTACTATTTCCATCAGAAAGTGACTTTAAATTGACTGCGTATTGTGATGCTGACTGGGGTGGATGTCCAACTACAAGAAGATCAATGATAGGATATTGCATTTACATTGGTAGCTCACTTATTTCTTGGAGACAAAGAAACAAACAACCATTTCAAAATCTTCTGCTGCGACAGAATATCGAGCCATGGCAGCAGTAACATGTGAACTAACTTGGCTTAGGTTCAAAGATCTCAAGATACTAATCAAAGCACCAACAAACTTGCATTGTGACAATGAGGTAGCTTTACATATAGCTGCAAATCCGATTTTCCACAAGAGAACTAAGCATATTAAGATGGATTGTCATGTGGTTCGATACAAGATCAAACTTGGTCAATTAAGTACAAAATTTTCTACATCTCAGACATAGGTTGCTGACAAATTTACTAAAGCTCTTGGAAAGGGTCACTTTTATTCACACATGAGCAAGTTGGGGACAATCAATATTCATGCTCCAACTTAAGCGGGAGTGTTGAAATGTGTAAATAAATCATAACAGAAAGATTGAGAGGTTCCAAGGATATTGGCTATGATAGAGATTAGTTTGAATTTAAATTAAAGTAGCTATTTTCGTGGGATTAATTATATGAATTCTTGTATATAACCTACACATGTATTCTGTATAACTTAATGAAGTTGAGTATATTTCTCCTTCAATTACTTCAGATTTTTTCTAGAATCACGAGATTTTTTAACTTTTGTATGGTTTAAGCTCCATTCTGTCAATTAGACCTAGTGTCAATAAAGTTGTTTGTAGTAAGATGTTGATAGTTAGCTGTATAGTGTATTTATTCAAGTATTTTTTCTTTTTTGCAAATGCTGGATGGAACATTTTCGATTCGATTTTATAGAAATGAAAAAGACAACAATATGTCAATATGGACTTTTTGGACCCCATCTAAGGCCCAAAGGTTAAGCAGTGATTGGAACATATCTGGATCTACGATGTGACCTACCTCTTGAAGCTTTTACTTCCTTACCGAATTATTTGACTGTTGGAACTAAGTTAACTCAATATTTCATTTAAAAACGGCTTAATGTTGACCAACTCAAGTATTTACTAATCATTATTGAGCTACAAAGGACAGACAATAAATAAAATTTAAATTATTTTTCAGGAAAACCATCCAATATCCTGTCCTCTAACTTATCAATTGAGCCATAGCCGTTTTGACCCAAAAAATTATTATGTAATCAATAAATTTCAAGGATAGCCGTTCGGTTTTGTTTCTTACAAAATGAAAGTCAACCATTTGACTTTCTTTACACGTCAGACAATATATAGAATGGTTAGTATCTAGAGCTCGACTAATTAAGCTTTTGACATCCATTATTTCAAAAATTAGAAAGTTTTGAATAATATTTTTGGAGAATATGTGGTTAAAAAGTAAAAAAAAAAATTTATTAGTTTGTGTGTAGGATATTTTATTGTGTGAACATGTGGTGAAAAATGATATTGTAGCAAACAATTTAAATTTTTAAAAGTTATCAAACAGGGGCTAATAGTTCAAAAAAATTTCTTCCAATCTTACGACAATCAAGTTCACCTCTAAATTCATATCCCTCAATGTCGTACTTGTTCGAGAGAGGGAGAGGAAGAACTGGGAATAAATATAGTCCTATAATAAAACGTGAAAATATAATCGTTTGAGTGACTTAGAATGTACCCCTATTTTGCCCCCATTTCATTTCTCATTTTTTTCTCTCTTTTATTTTCAACCATACAATCTTCCATAAAATAATATTACATGCAAATAAAAAACTTTTCATTCTTTTTTTTAATCATACATTTTTAAAAGAACACTATTCTAATCATTAAAATTTGGAAAGAATGTAGACCAAACTGGTGGATGTTTTAACATCGTACTTTAATGATATGTGTAATACATTATTTTTACGTGATAATCAACATCATTTTTGACGTTTTACTCATTTAATTGTATTTTAATTATGGAACAATTCATCTAATCGAACGTGACTCCAAAATACATAATTTATAGATATTACATACAAGGACATGAAAGTCCACCATTTGAGTTTCCTAAATATATATCTTGAATTATTGGCAGATATACGTCCGTGCTGTCCTAGAGGGTTTGACCCTTATGCCATTGACCATTAATTTCAAGTACCCTTCACCCTTTACTAATAAATTCTCAAGGGCAGTCTCGTTAATATTAGAGGATATGTTTCTTAGGGACATAGTATACGAAATACTATTATTTTAAGAAACATAATTATATTTGACCTGTTATTTCAATTTGATATTTGGGTCGAAGTTACATTGCTTATTATTTACAATCGAAAAACCCTACAAGAAATATTTTCAACCGCTTAATATAGTATGCTGAAAAAATAATTTATATCTCATTTGGAAAATAAAGAAGAATATATTCAGTTTTGGCCCAAATATTTTTGCTAGCCCAAATCTAGTTTGAATTCTAACTCAATCTCTATGTTCAATTAATCAAATCTTATTGAAAATGTTACAATTATTAAATACTATTTTCATTACATATAAGAAACGATAATATCTTATTTTTAAATTAGCCATTTTATTTAATGCGTGTTTGACTAAATTTACTTATGGTGCGGGGGTGTTCTCAACTAAGATTTTAATGAATTTTAAAGAATTATAAATTCTAATAAATTTTGTGGATTTGAATAGAGTCTTACAAATTTCATAAGAATTTCATTAAATATGGTGAAATTTCAAAAGATTTGTTTATATGTATTTTTAAGTTTGAAATCCATTCAAATATTTTAAAATCCCTCTATTAATGAAATCTTTATAAATCTACTACCTATTGAGGATATGTAAATTTTAAAAGATTTTATTAAATTCTCAATTGTAGAAACCTAAATTTTAATGAATTTCATTAAAATTCAATAAAATCTCAATTGAAAAAATCTAAATTTAGAAGGACTTTTAAAATTCATCAATCTCAATTAAGGACCCTCTATAAGTAAATTTTGTAATAGAACATTATTGATCATATCTAAAAATTACTTATTCTAAAAATGATTAATCTACATGTTTTGCTAAGCTTAAAAATAATTAAATTTTTATTTCTACATATGCTTTCATATACTATCTATTCATATTTATGAAGAAATATTAATCATTTTGACCATGAAATAGATATTATGACCAAAATAAATAAATTGCTCTAGATTTGATCTTGTCATTAAAAAGAATATTTATTAAACTTTACTTATTTATAAATTAATCTCTATATAAGTATATTTTTGAAACTGAGAAAAATATAGATATGAATTAAATCTAATTTCTTTAAACCCTCATAATTCTTAGTCGATTTTTCACTATAGGTGTGTTTCCTCACTCATTATGAAATGAAGTGATATAAAAGATTGTTGTCAATACCAAATAGTATTTTGAAACAATAACAGATATGATGTATTATTGATTGCATGTTTCAACCAAAGCTTTCGGTTATTTGAAAATACTAGTTGTGAAATTTATTTAGAATATTATTCATTAAATAATTTCTTAATTTTTCATTGGTGGATACGTATCCTTTGCTTATTCCGATCATGGTTTGGTTAGTTTACTTTTTTTAACGTAAGCGTTGATTTTTCTATTGGGTAAGAAAATAAAAAAAAAATAGTGGGATATCTTAGAATGAAACATTTAGAGTTCTTTTATTTCATTGAGCATTGTACACTCTTTGTCGTGAATGTCATAACTTTAGCCTCATTTTCTGGCTCCACCCCTGATGCTAACAATGAAACTTGTCATTGTTTTACTCGTGAGCTTGACACTAATTGTTTTGAATTCGTGTCTAATATTAGGGTTGGATATGGTCCGGTTCAATTCGATTCTAACGAGAATTGAACCGGACTTGAAATTTTCGAGTATTTAGTAAGTGGAACTGTCGGGTCCAAATTTAATTATGGAGCCTTTCGGAGTCGATTCCATTTGGTTCAATTCAGTTCAGTTCGGTTCCCAGATTTTGTATTATGATTAAAATTTTTAATATTTATCAAGTTACATTAATTCAAGTAATGATATATTTAATCTTAACTCTTACAAACTAACGTAGTCCAATTTTATGTACCTTTTGCGTATTTTGTTGCTGAATTCTTTATAGATTTGATTAGTGAGCTCAAAATGACTAAGAGAGGTGTTGTCGAACTTCAATTCGATTTCTCTAGAATGGTAGAAATGGCACTACGGTATAGTAACAGATTTGGATAAAATTCAGGTCAATTTCATTAAGTTGGCTTTGAACTGAAAATTAGAAATAGAAAAATCATATTTTTGAGTTTGAACTAAATTAACTAGTTAGCAAATTTATTTAGAAAAAATAAAATAATTTGACTTATTTAAAATAAATTAATTAAAAAAATTAGAGATTCGGTTTTTTAGTTCTTGATCTAGAATCGAGAATCGAATCAAATCGGTCGGTTCTTAATTTAGATACACGTTCAGATGTTTAACTTAAGAAGAATCGCTGGATTCAATTTGGTTCGGTTCGAGAGTTTTGTCCAACCTTATCTAATATTCAAAGTTTTCCTAGAAATTATTTCAAAAGCAACTATCTTTAAATAGATCAATTTGTGACATAACTCATATTTGCTCATTGTTTCACCCGTGAGCTTGATTTTTATTACAGTTTTAGCGTTTTCTTTCGATTTTACGGTAAAGTATTTTTGCAGGGATATAGAATGTGTTTATCTGATGATGTTGTATGTATGTAATTATGTATATACAGATGGGATATAGGCATTTTGACACTGCAAAAATATATGGTTCTAAGCTGGCCTTGGGGAATGCATTAAGGGAAGCATTTTTTGTTGGAGTTGTTGAAAGAGAAGACATTTTTGTAACATCTAAACAGTGGGGAAGTGAACACAATGATTTTGTTTCTACACTCAAGCAATCCTTGCAGTAAATATTTACAAAATTGTTCTTTCTCTTATCAACATGGTATTGAAATCTCACTGTCTCGTATCCAGCCTTGGTGAAAAGAATAAAACTAACCTGGCAATTTTGATACATGAAGGAAACTTGGAATGGAATATGATGATATGTATTTGGTGCATTGGCCAGTGAAATTGAAGTCATGGCTATGTTATCCAGTGCCTAAAGAAGAAGATTGTGAGCAAGTACTGGACATGGAAAAGACATGGTTTGGGATGGAGAAATGCCTGGAAATGGGCTTGTGTAGGTCTATTGGGTCAGCAATTTCTCTTTGACAAAGAATGAGGTTCTTTAATTTAAGCCAATGATAAAAGTCATCCATGCCAAAAGTGCCTCATCATCACAACTCTAAATAAGGTTCATGTTCAGGAGTATCTTGAATCATTGACTAGATCTGATGATTATTATTATAAAATTTGACTTGAGACAATATCTTAGTCTTTTACTTATTTTTTAATTTGACAACTACTTTAAATATTATGAGATGCAACCAGAAGTCCTACAATTGTATAACTTCCAACACCTAAATCTCATAGTGGTGTCAAAATAAACATGCCATCTCAAACTCGTGAAGTCGGTCGAACAATGAGTGTTGATATTCATAAACAGTGCTAATCGATCATTGGTGATGTGACATTAATTAATCTATCATCATAAATCCTAAATTTGAAATGACACTTCAGATAACAAATTAATCAAAATCGTCTAAATATCACATCACTGCTTATGGACAAGCAATGATGATAAATAGCATTATCAAATAAGAGTTGACCCCTGTGGATTTCAGTATAGGTAGTCCCTCCCCCCTTGGAGAAAGACAAAATAAAATAGAGTTTAACTATAATTCATGACTATTGATAAAAATAATCTGTCGTCAACTCAAAATCATATTTCTATCTCAATCAGATCTAACTTGAACTCAAAAGAGTCTGGGCCAACTACTACAAGGAAAAATGTCAATCTACACCGTTGTGAACCGAGGGAAACTACCACAAGAACAGGTTCCATGAATGCCCATACCCCCCCCAATTCATGAAAATTCATTTTTTGTATTATAATTGTATGACTTCTTACATCTCTCCCACCCACAGGAATAAATTTTCTAGAATTGCATTTGGTACCTTCACACAATTAACCTGGCCCCTTACAGTATGAGAATTTCTATTTTAGAATTTTAGTAGTTCTTATTTCCCTCCACCACTCCTCCATATTTGTCCACACGTTTAAAGCCAAAGATTTTTCACCAGCAGGTGGACTGGTTCCAACAGCATGGAAGTGGGTTTAAAAAGTTTTGTCTGATGTATTAGCATACCTTGAATCAAGATACCCTGAGCATATGGGCTAGAATAATGTAAGGTGGATCACATTCTATTATTGGTGCAAGTTGATTGGTCTACAGAATGTGACTTGGATTGTGCTAGTTATGGAGTAATGTGGACCATAGATTAAATCCAATGGTTGGATTTAATCTTGTGATCAATTACCTAAACTAGTGTTGTCACTCTCTTATTGACCATAATACAATATTTGAATTTTGAATTCAAATGAACTGGCTCTATAATTACAAGACCTCTTCATTCTCTCATTCTTGGACTTGGCATAACATTTGAGAGAGAGCATAGAGAGGTAACGAAGTGGGAGCTTTTCATAAATCCGACGAAATTTCTGGTGGCTTTCGGCATATCCTTTCTCGGTATATCTATTGCCATTCCCATGGACGACAGTGCATGATCTGGTGTGGCACAAATCCGAGCTCTACATTAAGAACACTTCATTGGTGGTGTTGAAGAAGCTTTGGGTTGTTTTGGTTTGGTTTTACACTTTGAGAATTTATTATTCCGCATTGTAGTTGTAATAATCTTTTATAAACTACACTTTAAACTCTACAAATGGTATCAAAGCTTAGGCTAGTGGTAAAAAGTGTTAAAACAACCTGAAAATCAGATTGGAAGTTGAAGGGGCTCGATTTTGTTCGAAAACAAGTTTAGCAGAAACTTTGAACCCATTTTCTGGAAAAACTACACACCTGGTGGACAAACGGAGACCACCACTAAACTCTAGACGTCAAGCAGTATATGCAGATGTAGCACATGTGATACACTTGTCGGCGGTGGAGGCGGCGCATTAGACCACACACATAAGATATTCATAGCGCATGAGGGCGCGTGGGGAGGATTCAGCCAGAGGTCAAAAAAGACAGATTGTTCTTTGTTGAATTTTTGACTTTCTGGTGGTGTTGGATTTTAGTTTGGTGCACTGTGGAAGCAGATACAGTCTCTGGCAGAAAAGTGGAAACGGAGAAACTTTTCCGTTGGTGGCTCGGTGGTGTTTCCTGGTGTTTCAGTAGCTGTTGGATGACTTAGAGCAATTACTAGAGGCTTTAGATCGATAAAGACTCGTATCTCTCCTTAAAATATAGACCAATAGATCGGTTCGCTCGGTTTGCGCACTCTAACACCCTCTCAAATTTACAATTGAAATATTGAGTTATTTGCTAACATATTGTTACTTGACTCTTGTGTTATTGGTTATGTGTTACTTGTTATGATATCATCATTTATGTCATTTTAGAAAGTAATTTATACATAAATTGATTTGAGCTTGCCATTTGTGTGTGGGTAAATTGGCTAAGTAAAACTTTTTTCGAAAACATTATTTTGCTAATATGGCCTCTCGAGTTGAATTGACAAAATTTAATGGTAAGGAAGATTATTCCATTTGGAAGCAAAAAATGAAAGCTATTTTAATTCAACAAAAGGTTTCTAAAGCTCTTGACGACCCAGAAAAAATATCCTGATGCATTAAAAGCTAAACCATATGAAATTAGTAAGATGAATGAAATTGCACATAGTTTGATTATATTGCATTTATCTGATGATGTGTTAGGACAAGTTGAACAACATAAAACTGCCAAAGAGTTGTGGGAAGCACTTGACAAGCTTTTTTTGAAAAAATCTTTTCCAAACAAAATACATTTACTTCATAAACTATTTAGTTTTAAGCTGGACTCGGAGAAGGATCTTGAATCAAATTTGAGTGACTTTAAAGGACTCGTCAAGTGTTTGGCCCACAACGACAAGAAAATTGATGATGAGTATCTAGTGGTTATACTTTTAAATGCTACACCCGAATCTTATAGAGATGTTAGGAATGCTATCATTTATGCTGGGGATACTTTGACCCAACATATTGTGACTAATGCTTTGAGGGCTAGGGAGCTAGAGCTTAAGAAAGAGTTAAGGGGTAGCTCGAGAGAACAGAGTTTGTTTGATAGAGGGAGGAATGAGACGAGGGAGAACCATTTTCAAAGTAAGAAAGATAGAAGAAAATCGAAGGGTAGGTCTAAGTCTAGAGATAAGAGTGGTAAGAAATGCTTCCATTGTGGCAAGTTAGGACATTTCAAGAAAGACTATAATGACCTTAAGAAGAAACAAAGACCGCAGCACAATGATGATTAGAACTTAGTTGCTGTAAGTGATTACCTCGATTGCCTACCTGTTATGACTGTGTCAAAAGATTGTGACACTGAGGTAAATGGTGCTTGTGATAACATACATGTCATGAATATTTCTAATACTAATTTTGACATTGAGTGGGTATTAGACTCAAGTGCTACTGTTCATATGTGTCCTATTAAATATTGGTTCTATAACTATAGAGATGTGAATCCTAGAAAAGTATACTTAGGGGATGATCGTACACACAATGTAGAAGGAGTAGGTGATATTGCTATTAGGAGCAGGATGGCATTATCGGACCCATTAGAAGTGTTAGGTATGTCCGGGGCCTGGCAAGGAATCTCATTTCCTTTGGCATTCTGGAAGAAGAAGATCACGAGTTCAAATCTCATACTGATACTTTAAATATTTGTAAAGGATCTCTAGTGGTTATGAAAGGTCCCAAGAAGAATGAGTTATATGTCCTTCAAGGTAAAACCTTGGATAGCAAAGAGTCGGCATTATTTTTAGTTTGTGAAGATAAATCAGATCCTTGGCATAAGAGGATGGGGCACATTGGTAACAAATGATTGAAATACCTTAGTGACCAGAATTTATTTAGTAAGGATAGTGTTACACCTTTAAGTTTTTGCGAGACGTGTGTTCTAGGAAAGTCACACAGGGTTAGCTTTGGGATAGGTGAACACAGTACTAAGAGACCATTGAACTGCATTCATGTAGATTTGTGGGGTCCTGAAAAACACCCCACAGAAATAGATTTCTATCCATTGTTGATGATCACTCAAGGAAAGTTTGGGTGTATCCCCTTAAATCTAAATCTGAAACTTTTAGTAAATTTAAGTCTTAGCTTACCTTAGTTGAAAATCAAATGGGAAAGGGTGTGAAAACTCTTAGGACGGATAATGTTTTAGAGTTTTGCAACTTCGAATTTGATAATTTCTGCAAGGGAAAGGGTATAATGAGGCACAGGACTGTAAGACATACCCCTCAACAAAATGGGGTAGCGAAGAGAATGAATCAGACTTTAATGGATAAAGTCAGATGTATGATGATTAATTCTGGGTTGTCTAAAGGTTTCTGGGATGAAGCTGTGTGCACTGCTGCCTATTTGATAAATAGGTCACATTCTAGTTCTATTAACTTCAAGACTTCTCAAGAGTTGTGGTCTAAAAAACCTCTAGATTTGTCATATATTAGAGTGTTTGGTTGTACGGCTTATGCACATCAGGTTGAGGGCAATTTGGACCCTAAGGGTACTAAGTGTGTCATGTTAGGTTATCCAGAAGGAGTACAATGATATAGACTATAGGTTTTAGGTGTAAAGGGCATTAAAATTATTAATAGTAGAGATGTGAAGTTCAATGAACTTGATATGCCTTGTCTTAAAAACATAGTAAGTCAGAACAAATAGACTGAGGAAAGAGAATCTCCTACTGGAAATAAGAAATTTGAGGTGAAGAGATTAGGTAATAATCTAGAGGATAGTGAAATCCAACCTCAAGAAGAATCTGATCAAGAAGTAATGATAGAACAACCTGAACTTGAAATTCCTGAAACTGTTGTCCCTAATCAAGAAATATCTGCAGGTACTAATTTGGATGATTACCAATTAGTGAGAGATAGAGAGAGAAAACAAGTGAAGCCCAATTTGAAATACATCTCTTCAATTTTGATGGAATTTGTCCTAATTTCAGGTGAAACCTTGGAGTCAGTTGAACCGACTTCATTTGAGGAAGCGGTTAACTGTAAAATTTCTGAAAGTTTCAACCTATGAGAGAAGAGATCCAATCTCTAAACAAAAATGAGACTTGGAAATTGATTGAAAAACCAAAGAATCAAAAGGTAGTCCATTGTAAATGGATCTACAAGTTATAAGAAGGAGTAGGACCTAAAGACCCTTTAACATAAAAGGCTAGGTTGGTTGCGAAAGGGATTTACTCTGAGAGAAGGGATAGACTATAATGAAGTATTCTCACCGTTTATTAAATATAAAACTATCATGTTAGTCTTACCCTTAGTTGTCTAGTATGATTGGGAGTTGGAGCAACTAGATGTTAAGACGGCTTTTCTTCATGGGAAGTTAAATGAATTGATTTACATGTCTCAACCTCAAGGGTTCGAGGTCAAGGGAAAATCATAACTTGTGTGTTTGCTTAGAAAGTTCTTATATGGTCTTAAGCAGAGTCTTAGGCAATGGTATAAGAGATTTGATGCTTATATGCTTAAAATTGGTTTTAAGAGGAGTGAATTTGATGCATGTCTATATTTTAATAACTCTAAAATAGGCTGTGAAGTTTATTTATTGTTATATGTGGATGACATGTTACTTTCTAGTCATAGTAAAGCTGAAATCATAAAGATGAAAAACCTTTTAAAACCAGAATTTGACATGAAAGACTTAGAAAAGGCAAGAAAAATCCTTGGCATGGTTATTAAAAGGAATAGGGCTGATAATAGGATGACTATTAATCAAGAGTCTTATTTGGACAAAGTAATAACCAAATTTGATATGAAATTTGCTAAGTCTATCAATATACCATTAGCTGCACACACGAATTTATCGTCTGCACAATGCCCTAAAACTGAAAAAGAAATGCATGAAATGAGTAATGTTTCCTATGCTGATGTCATTGGGTCTGTAATGTATTCTATGATTACCACAAGACTAGACATTGCATATGCAGTTAGTTTCTTGAGTAGGTTTATGTCTGACCCAGGTAAACCACATTGGACTACACTTAATGGCTATTAAGATACCTAGCTGGGTCTTTGAAAAGGGGATTAGTGTTTGAAAGAAGAAGTAACAAATTAGAACTTAAAGGATATGTAGATTATGACTTTGCGGGGGATAATGATAAGAGGAAATCTACCACTTCTTACTTCTTTACTTAAGGTGATAATTGTATCACTTGGAAATCACAGTTGTAACCTATAGTTACACTCTCCAGCACTGAAGCACAATATGTTGCATTAAATGAAGTTGTAAAAGAATGCATGTGGCTGAAAGGCCTTCTATGTGAATTAAACTTCTTGAATGATAATGCTATGATTTTTACTGATAGTCAAAGTTCATTGATATTGTGTAAAAATCTTGTTTAGGTGAAGTATCACTTCTTTAGGGAGAGGTTAGCTTCTGGTGATTTTATTTTGCTTAAAATTGCAACTGATGATAACCCTGCAGATGTTGGAACAAAAGTACTTGCGATTGGTAAGTTCAACAAATGTTTATCAATGCTAAGTATTGATAATGGTTAATTGTTGTGCAGGTATTAAGTTGGAGTGAGCAAGGTGAAGATTTGTAAGTGGATCACATCCTATTCTTGGTGCAACTTGATTGGTCTAGAGAATGTGACTTGGATTGTGTTAGTTATGAAGTAATATAGATCATAGATTAAACCCAATGGTTGGATTTAATCTTGTGGTCAATTACCTATACTAGTGGTGTCACTCTCTTGTTGACCATAGTACAATATTTGAATTTTGAATTCAAATGAATTGGTTCTATAATTACAAGACCTCTTCATTCTCTCATTTTTGGACTTGACATAACATTTGAGAGAGAACATAGAGAGGTAACTAAGTGGGAGCTTTCCATAACTCCAGCGAAATTCTTGGTGGCTTCCGGCGGATCCTTTCTCGGTATATCCATTGTCATTCTCGTGGATGACGGTGCATGATCCGGTGTGACACAAATCTAGGCTCAGCATCAAGAACACTTCATTGGTGGTGTTGAAGAAGTTTTGGATCATTTTGGTTCGATTTTACACTTTGAGAGTTTATCATTCTGCGTTGTAATTGTAATAATATTTTATAAACTACACTTTACACTCTACAAATAACTTGGTCCTTTCAACCAGAATACATATACACATGCTGCAAAGGTGACAATTTTCCTAAAGGGAATGTCATCCAGGCAACTTTCAAAAGTTTTGCTGCATTTTCTCTTCTTGTTGAAGCATTAAATATCACAAATCATCTTTGAGATTCATATTTAAGAAATAAAAAAGCACATAATGGCGTATGGAAGTTTTGCATTTTCCAAGATTTTCATCAGAAGATTATCGAAATTAGAAGCACTAGAATAATAAGTAGGCAACCAGACACAGTTGTTTAGATTATTGAATTTAGATACATATACACGTGCATAAAAATAAACATGTGTAATTATATTTATATGCGTTATTTAGCAAGATAGATCACGGCCAGCATAAGATATGGTAAATGAAAATTTGATGCCAATAATGGAAAACCAGATCTAGACTTGAATATTAATAAAAAAATATAATGTAATGATTCGACTTATGTCTGTTTTAAAAAAGATTAAAAGTAATTTTGTATATTTAAGCATGTGACAAATGAAAATATATTAGATGAACAATTAGGATAACAGGAAGCCATAAACTACATGATAATGAAATATTTTGAACTCGATCAATAACTGACTGAATGAACAAAAGAAAAAAACATAAAGCCAAGTGGTTAAACTAAGCCAACGTTAGGACAAGTAGAAAAATAATATATGATCTATGGATACCCAAAATTATGGATCAAAAGAGACATTTGAAAGCACCATCTAATATCTGCCCTCATGCATGCTCGTCGAAACCCCTCTCGACTGAGGAATAAGACACAGGTGACAAACAGATAGAATTGTATAGCATACAACTGCATTATGAATAGGAATTGATGTGTTAGATGACAACACAAAGTACAAACATAAGAAGTAGTCAAAGAAACTACATGAAAATTACATTATTATAATACAATTGTGTAAGTTATAATATTGAAAAACAAAAACATTAGAAAATATAGTGATGTAGAATCAAAGGGATTTTAGTAGTTGAACAAGAACTAGCAGAAAATAGGCAGAGGCTTAAGAAGAAATAAGCAGCAAGGAAGGAGAAGAACCAGAGAGAATGGGGTGAGGAGATCGGAGGAGAGGAGAACAAGAGAGGAAGGTAGAAGAAAGCAATTCTAATTCTCATTCAATTCATCATCTTCATTGTCTAACTCTTCAAAGTTAGGCTCATAGACTTGATCTTCTAAAAGCTCATCTATGGCATCCTTTCGCTCATCAATAACTAAGGCTCGGCTCGGACATCTAGAGGAGATATGGCTGAAGCCCAATTGAAGCATTGCAAACAAGAAGAAGAAATTCTTGAAGTTTTAGGAGTTTTACCTTTGTTGTCTAAAGCAGGGGATGGGTCAAACGGTAGAGGTCCTAGAAGAGACTTGGCACAAGGAGGTGGCGCCGATGAGGTGGATGGACGGTTATCACTATGCCTTCCATACGGAGTCTTAGTAATAAACTTGTAATCTCGAACTAAGGAATAAGCGTGATCAAGAGTGGTGACACCTCGAAGGACAAGCTCGCTTCGAAGATCATCTCTTAGGCCCTGTCTGAACCTATTTAAAGTCATGGCTTCATCCTTGATGATGTGACATCGCATTCGGAACTTATCAAATTGAGTAACATAGTCAATTACTGGACGGTTTCCTTAGTTATGGCATTCCATTCGTCCAACAAATTACTCCTATAAGAGGGGTAAATACTTCTTTTGAAGGCAGCGCTTCATTTCCTCCCAACTTCCAACGGGAAGTGCATGACGCCTTTCAAGGAGGTCCTCAACGCTTTTCCAAAATAGTTGGACAGTACCAGTTAATTTCAAATTGGCAAATTGAACTATTCGATCCTATGGGACTCCATCCCATGAAAAGAAAATATCCATGTCTCTAGTCCATTTTGTAAAAACTCTCGGATCTAAACAGTTATCGAAAGTAGGAGCGTCTAATTTGATGTTTCGAAAGTAGCGCTCCTCATAACAAGGAGGTAAATGAGTACCGTAACAGTCATGGCCTTGTTAATGATGAACAAGCTGTCGACCACTATGTCGATGACGATAGGGTATGTTATGAGACGCTTCAGAGTTATGAGCATAGGTTGAGGGAGGGGTTTGTTCTAAACTGTTCATCTTAGCAGCTAGTTTTCTACTCTCTTCATGAGTAGCAGTCACCTCAGTTTGGAGGTTGCTAGTTGAGCTAATTGTTGAGTAAGGACATCAAATTGAGAGGGGTCCATGGTCAAAGTATTGGAATTGGGTATGACAAAACGATCACTACGCATATGCATGCAATGTAACATTAGCTAAATGCAGTGAATGATGAGATCAATAAACAACTAGTTCAAGAAATGAAAATAACAACTTGAACATTTAAATTTAAATTTTTTTAATTTTTGGGGATTATGAAAATCCAAATATGTCAAGCGGGTACTACGGATCTATGTAAAATAACAAAGCGAGGGCCCAACATTAGTCAACAACATAAACACATAAAAATAAATATGGTAAAAGTGGAAATATGGCAAATCAAGATAGTTAGTAGGTCTAGGAGTTTAATCGCATGTATTTTATGTAAAGATTGCAGCACAAAAGTTAATCGATGTAATTCAAGATAAACAGCAATATAAACTAAGGATAAATAAAAACAGTAACTTCCCTTAGTTCGTTGGAGTAGCTGAGCTAATCAATGGGACAAATAGGTACTTGAAAATGATGTTAGAAAAATAACTCTCTTTTTTTCTTTTCTTTTTTTCCTTTTTTATTTTTTTATTATTTTTATTATTTTTAGGGTGAATTTGACTTTTACATACACAAAACACAACCTCTTAATCTAGGCCCAAATTATGAACTATGACAAAGCCCAATTGAGCGTAAATTCTAGTCTCACGCCAAAATTGTCGAGATCCCGTCTGTGGCTTGACTCTTTGGATGAAGATGGCGACATAGGATGTGGAGATTAGGGGTTGGAGCTTTGCGATTTTAGAGGTAATCGACAAAGGAGAGAAAGTTGACTGTTTGGGTCACCGATTTAGGAGCTCCTAGTGGGTAGTGAAATTTCTTGGTTACTGCATCGTCGGTTTGTGGTATTGCATTGTGTAAAGAGAAGATATTTAGGCCACAAGCACTAGGAGAGGTGGAAAAGGTGGTGACTGAGCAAGGTGGAGGCTTGTGTGGATTACTGTTGATTTTGTGGAGTTGATTGCAGAATTTTAATGGGGCTTTACAGTGATTGCGTGAAAGTTTGTGAATAGACAGATGGTGGTTTGTGGTGATGACTGTGTAGCAGCTGTGAAAGGGACGATGGTGGTGGTTTGAATGTGATGGGTTAAGTGTACGGGGCTTGCAGACTATTGCGGTTATGGTTAGGCTTTGATCGATGGTGATGATGAATATTGAAACAAACTTGGATGATAAGAGTTGTAGCCTATTGATGGGTGTGGTGGATTGATTGTTTGTGGTTGTGAAGTTTTAGGTAGTGAGTTGCTGGATGAAGATGTGAGGTAAGTGGAGTCGATTTGTGAATTGGATGAAAATGTGGGGAGCATGTCTTGTGCGGACGGCTTTGGTGTGGTGGGTTTGTGAATTTAAAATTGGAGAGTGGGTTGAAGGTTCATGGAGTTAACTGTCAGGGATGATTGTATGGTAGTGGGTATTGGCAATTGTAGAATGTAGTCAGGTCGTGTTATGATGCGTTTGGCCAGATGTTTGTGTATGGGTTGGAGAGGATGGATGGATCAACTTCTGGTCAGGGATTTATGGTGTTGAATAGTATGGCTTGGATCACTTCAATGGAAATTTTTGACTCCAATTTTCAGTGAAAGAGATTGAAAACTAGGTTACGCTCTGATACCAAAAATTTATGTAGAATCAATTGAGAGACAACAGAGAGAGAAGAGAAGAAGCAAGAATGAGGGAGAAGAGAAAAGATAGGGAAAGTGGGAAAACAACGTGAATACTTTTCATTCCATCCAACTGCAATTTCAATCCAAATTACAATATAATAAACTTGGGCTTGGGCCAAACCCAATAAAACATAAAGCCTAAAATAAATAAACAGGAAATTACACACCAACCGGTTTTTAAATATGATAATTCAAAAATAAGATATACAATTTGCTTATGCATTAATCAGGTGTTTAATCAAAATTAAAATTACCCTCTCTCATCTCTCGCTCTTAGTTTCACTCTCCGTCTCTTTCCTCTTTACGGCTCAACCTTATCACCGTCAACTGCCGCCCACTATCAAATTTCTACACTACAACAATTGAAACTGTCACAGCCTCGCCACTTTTGCAAGTCGTGTCGTCGATACTGGATTCACGATAGCCCTAACGCAATGTCCTAGTCGACGACAGTACCCGAAAATGAGCCTCCTCCAACAAACGATCCCGCACGCACCATCTCCATTGTCATTGTTGATATCTCTACCACGAGCAGCTTGGTTTCTCATATAATGACTCAAACTCACGATCTGATTGAGGAGAACCTGGTTTTCGTGGGTATAAATTCGGGGTCAGGTCATTTAGTAAGCTTGAATGATTTGGTTCTTCTAGAGATAGAGGGAATGAGTTCTTGGGTAACTGGGCATGGATGGTGGGTTTTTGCCTATGAATGTAAATGAGATCAGTTCATGGAGTGAGAAAATTGCTTGTTATAGCACAATCTCGTGTGAATCAATTACAAGTTCCAAAAATTGAAATGGTCCTTACTGCAGTAATTTTGGTACAGGAATTTTGTGGTGATTTTGTTGTACTCTTGTGACCTGATTTTATTGTGATGTTGGGAGATTTTGTGAATTGGATTTTGATTGTGATGTTGGGTATTTAGGTGATTTGTAATCTTATAACCTGACATTGATTGTCATGTTGGGTGATCTTGTGAATTGAATTTAGTGCCTCATCTTGTGGTGGTCTTGTAGCATTTTGTGGTGATTTTTGAGGTGTTTTTGTAGTATTTTTGCAATGTTTCTGTGGTGGTGCTCATGGTGGTCAAATGTTTATAGAGTATATGTCAAATGCTATGTTGATATTTGGTAGTAGTGTCAGTGGTGGTGATAAGTCATATGTTATTATGCATAGGTCACAAATAATTGTATACGCATCCCGGATCAAACAGAAATAGTCACAGTCAATCCACTAGTCATGATCATATTATATAGGTCACAGATCATGTTTAAATGTTATGGGTCACATGTCATTGTGCATAGGTCACATATCAAACACAACTAGCCACAAATCTTATTTGCAGTTCACATGTCACAATTCGGTGGTGATAGGTCACGGGTCATTGTGCATAGGTCACAGATAAATATAAAACATGTTATACATAAAATAAAACTGGCCACAAGTCATGCTATACAGGTCACACTTTGTTGGTCACGGGTCATACTGTATAAGTCACATATCAATGTAAGTATGTCATAGATCAAATAGAATTGGTCACTGATTATTGATTTATGTCCATAGGTCACATGTTATAGTTCATAGGTCACGAGTTACAATTCACAAGTCTCATGTCAACATTCAGAGGTCAGATATCAATGCCAAACTTTCACAGGCCATTTTGATGAATAGGTAACAGATCAATGTTTGCAAGTCACAAATCAAAAAGAATTGGTCACAAGCCATTGAATCAATATCATAGATAATAGATCAATGTCCAAATATCACAAATCCAAGAGAACTTGTCAAATACCATTGGATCAACATTACAGGTAACAATTTATATGTATTTTATTCCACACAGCAAAAATTTTACAAATTAACCCTGGATCTGATGATAAATCCAACATTCCACTTTATCGACACCAATCGATTGTCCAAATTGAAGTTTAATTTGATAATTCGTCAATTCTTGTCGATATTTTGTTAAATTAAAATTCAAACAAGTTACCGTACTCATGGATTTTGAATCGAGGTGGATGTCGATAACTGTGAGAGGGTGTGGTGGCGAGGGATGTCGGAAACTATGAGAAGAGATGACAGTGGGTGGATATCAGTGAATGTGAAAAGGGGATGGTAGCAGGTGGATGTCGATGTCTGAGAAAGAGATTGGAAAGAGATATATAATGGATTCTTTTATATATAAAATTTATTAATTACCACCTGAGTTTTGAACTTTTAAAACTTTTTCCTTAAAATTGAACTGTGGTATAGTTAGCACCTGAATTATGTATTCTTCCCATAAATAAAAGATAAAATGGTCCAACAAATGTTCTGATAAGGGTGATGTCCGCATAATATAGTTTATTGTTAACACCTATGATCCAACAACACACAACAAAAGAAGCAAGTCAGTCTACATAGTTAGGACACGACCATTTTCTAGATATTACTGAAGGCAAGAGAAAATCCTTTAACTGTATACAAAAATAAAAACCACAAGTCTAAATTTAAAACAAGTCTTTGATATTAATATTCCTCCGACAATGTCCAAAAATCACGTAACGCACTATATGGTCGAGCAAAGTCCACATCGAAGATTTCTTGCGTTACAATATACTTCAACCTAGAAAGAACATTTTGTTTTCTTTTTCAAATTGAATTTTCTGACTTCCAACTCAGAGTCCCAATAACATGTTAAATGTGGCAGTATGGTTTATCATCTCAACTTTTTGACGCATCAAATCATCCAAATTTACGGTTTTCCTCAATTATTGTTAAAGATAGAAATATTGTATAGAAATTTTCCATTATATTTTTTCTTTTAGTGTAGGATTATTTTCCTTTTACAATTATTTCCTTTTATGTTTATTTCCTTTTATTGTTATTTGTAACTACATTGTAATAAACAAGATATTACTTTGTAATATCCACAAGAGCTTATATTATAATATTATTCATATTTTTCTTAACATGGTATCAGAGCAGGTTCGATTCTAAATAGCTGCTCGCCTGATCAATTTTTTTCTCATGATATTTGTTGAAATATAATTCCCAAAAGCTACCTTCAAACTCAGCCGGATGGAAAGAAACACGCAGGTGCTGCTTGGGGTCCCTATTGAAAAGTCAAAAATTGAGGCCTCATTATGTTCAAGTTGCGGCTGGAAGCAAACTACATGCAAGGAAAGAAAAAAGGAGGCTAGAATTGATTTAGTTGGCTACTGGACTACATGTTGATACAGACACAAGCAAGAAAGGGAGGGGGAAAAAAAACAGAGATAGATAGAGAGATTCTCCCAGAAGCTACCTCAAATTCAAGAAAACAAATTTTTTTGAAACTCTCACAGATTCGGTAATCTTTTTGTGTTTTAATTTTTTTAAAGTTGTTTAAAGAAAAAAAAAAAGATTGTTTCCCCTTTTCTTGGGAATTAATTCTGTTTTATTTGGAGGGTCGTACTCTGAATTTTACCAGCTCTTCCCCTACCCCTTTAAAAAAAGAAAAATCCAGAGTTTTCTTATGTTAAAAAAATAAAAAAACTTTGAAGGATCGGTACCTTAAATTTTACCGACACTCCTCCTGCCTCTTAAACAAACTAGAGTTTTTTATGTTAAAAAAAAAAAAAAATTATTTGAAAGGTCGGTACCTTGAACTTTATTGACACTTCCGCTACCCCTTGAAAAATTCAGGGATTTTCTTAAAAAAAAAAAAATGTCCATCAAATATTTTCTTCCAAGCAAACAAGAAGCCACTTATCTTCATCAACAGGACATAGACCTCAAGTGCTTGGAGTTCATTCTACATCAATTTGGAAGATTTGAATGGATTGACTTCTTCAAACTCAATATTCTATACCATATTGAGTTTGAGGGAAGGGTGTTTAAGATAGAAATATTGTATAGAATATTTTCCATTATATTTTTCCTTTTAGTGTAGGATTATTTTCCTTTTGTAATTATTTCCTTTTATGTTTATTTCCTTTTATTGTTATTTGTAACCCTATAAATAGGATTTTCTACATTATAATAAACAAGAGCTTACGTTGTAATATCCATAAGAGCTTATATTATAATATCATTCATATTTTTCTTAACAATTATTTCCAATTTTACTTCTACCATTTCAATAAACACTAAATAACTTCAAAACGAAAAGACGAGTGCTTAAAAAATAAAATTATCACATATTCTTCTTCTGTAAAGTGCCTGACAATCCATGAATTAAATATGAAAGGGATGCTCTTGACAAGAACTGCGTAGCTATCATACACATTTATTTCAAACAGTGATTAGAGCGAGAGAGAGAGAGAGAGAAAAAGGGTCATAAATTAGAGCAGATATTTGCAAAGCATGAATGAAAATAACTAACCAAATAAGTATTTAAAATAGTGCAATAGATTTGCTCCCCCATCTCCATGTGAAGGCTTCGATTTCGATTCATCTTAAACAATTTTCTTCATATTTTGGAATTTTTTTATTTTTTATTTTATCTATCTTCTTCACTTCTTTGGATTTTGTTTTTCTTTATGTATCTTCTTCACTTCTTCGATTGGACTATTGATTGATTGAGATCAGGGGATGAGATAAACGATTTGGTACAAATAGCTTAGGGGTGGAAAGTTGAAAATCGCAAATTGATCCCTGAATGTTTAATTATATTTAACCGTCGAAGTTTAAGAAAAGAAAATAAAGTGGCCAAATATTGAAATTTATTTTAATGGTAAAATTGAGTTAATTTTAAATTCCAATAAAATAAATAAATAAACTTGAGTTAATTTTGCGAATGATCACTGTAGTTCAAGAATAATTAAAACTAAACATTTCAAATGTTTTACAATTTCTGAGATAAAATCATTATTGGACATGATCTCGTGAGATTTTGGGTCATATATGCTTCATGATATAGGATTCATTAAACACATTCTATGGAAGACACTGATGAAAATATTTTTGTCTTAGAGATCGTTCATTATAAATTATCAAAGCTCTTGATATCTTGAGCGATTACTAAGGGTGGACTTCCATGTGGACCTCATAAACTAAATCGGAAATGGATCAACCAACTCTATTCAATTCTAGAATTAATATATATTTAGAATAACCTACCACTTTTGTTATCGGGGATATAAAGCATAAAAAGTGAGATGAGAAAAAGTAAGGTTCAATCCACAAATGACCATCCAACTTTACACTTAGTATCACCATGACCTCCCAATTTTATTTTATCTCATCATAGATTTCCAACTTTATATTTAGTGTCACCATCATCATTCAATTTGATTTTGTTTCAACGTGGCAACGTCATTTCATATAACGTTTCACCATAGTTACCCAATTACTTTTTACCATTTTCACTAATTTTAAAAGGGGTAAAACAATAATTTTGCATTACATATATTAAATAAATTTTAAAAAACAAAAATAAAATAAAAACTTATATATATATATATATATATATATAGACACACACACACACACACTACTTTAAAAAAAAAAATTAAAATAAAATAAAAACTTATATATATATATATATATATATATAGACACACACACACACACACTACTTTAAAAAAAAAAATTGAAATAAAATAAAAACTCATTTTTTATCTAAATTCTGGGGAGGTCTTGTGCGAGTTGATATTACGAATGTTTGTGATCTCATAAATCAGTGCTTATTGAACTAGTTAATCTAAGGGTTATCAGTTTGATTGCCGCCGTTTCATCCTTCCAGGTTCTTCCAGAGACACGTCTAACATTCTATGGACCTAGGTCACTGCAATTCATACTGTGTCTACTGAAGAAGCAGATGAATTTTACGAGGTAAAAGTTAAAATAAATAATGATCTCATGATTCTTCCATGACTATTTTTTAGTGGTGGTGCTTTCTCAATGCATGCACGAGCTGTGCTACATTTCAAACATTTTGAGAAGTTCACAAATTGCATTCTGCTGTTTGCATTTACAGCAGTGTTGGTGGAGTCACAACTTTAATAACAAGTGGTGTGGTATTAATAAGGAATCCCCATCAATACACACCTACACCACCACAACCATCAAGCCATCCATCCACCACTACCAAAAGTGAAGGGGAAGCTAGGAAACCAATGAATAATATGCATTCCCCATATTAGGCACAATGGTGTTCAGGGCATTGTATATCCTCATTTGTAGATGTAGATTACTTATTTTACATAATATAGAAATCGAAGACCCCACAATCGTCATCAAAGCTTTATTCATACAAGGGGAAAACAATTTGGGTATCTATACCTTCGGTTTTAGGATGATTCACAAGAATTACACCTAAATTGCCAGAACTATTCACAATAGTTCAAATGTCTCCATGTACTCTAAATATGTATTCGTGAAAGCACTTCCATTAGCCATTGTTTCTATTATATTCGTACAATACCAGATGTTACAATTATGGTTCATGGTGAACGTTCTAAGAAAGAATTGATGTCAACAACATGGAGTCGTCTCACACTGGCTTTAACTTGAAGTTATTTTGGAAAGGAAAGAGGACCATGAATAACATTATCCTGCTAATTTTAGTAATGTAACTCGTAGATAGTATTCATAGTTAATGTTGTGGCTGTTGAGTATAATGCACATTTTGAATTTTTTATTGCAAGGGTAAGGCTTTATGTACCCTTAAGTCAGCAAAATCTGATATTGAAAAAGAACCTTATTCCGCTCCTTTCAATATAAATATTCCTCTCACTCGTTCCCGTCTGAGCATTTCCTGTGTGAACTTTAAGCTAATACTTGTATTCATCATATCAATAAGAAATTGTATTCAAATGGAATCCCTTTTTTTTTTTTTCCCCTCCAGAGTATTGCTGAAGAAGAATCTGAAGTAGAAAAGATCTATTAAAAATCTTATGCTCTGTAAATACTCTTTAGTTTCTTTTCCATACTTTTGTAAATGAAAGGATTTTGTACTTTTCAGAGGAGACATGACAGAACTTTATATATGGGAGAAGGGGATCGAGCGAAAGATGTTATGACGCAGTTATATAGATAAGAAACATCTTAACCGATCCTTTACCCATGCTAAGGTGATGGGCCTTGCTTGGTGGATGTACAATGTAGGAAGAAGTTGGAGTAATATTGGCACCTCCTACAGGAAAACAGAAGCTAGACAACTGGATCGGTCTTGAATTGAAGCAGGAGCTGCAAATAAAGTACGAAGATTTTCGGAAGTGGAGAATTTTTTGCTAAAGTCGTGATATTTACTTGCTGATAGTAAATTTATAAAAGTTACTGATGCATCAATTGTATGACTTAAAAGACTTTTTCTTCTTTTCTATTTCCTCCTGCTTCCATAGGACCATAGTCCGGCTTGTGATGTCCCAATATCAGGTCTTGGATGGATTATGGTTGAACCAGTTAACCAGTTTCTTAGAACCTCCTCTTCAAGTGAAGGAGAAATGGTTGAAGAGCTATCTTTATCAGTCCATTCTTAAGCCGGTAGAGATTTTTGTCCGGCCTCCTTTACCAATCAGGAAAGCTGGTGGGGAGTGGTATCAGTAAAGGGAATTGATGGAGAAAGAAATGGACGCAAGACTAAAATGGTACTTCCGAATCTGATACTGCTCGTAAAATGCACGAAAAATATCAGCTTCCATGCGTTGCCCGAAAAAGTTGCAAGTTGTGCCATTGAAGTTTCTTGTAAACTCATAGAAATAGTAATGCCGCGGGTGAATGGTCTTCTAGGGATTTAGTTCTGGAACGAAGTGTTTATGCTGAAGTTGAGACTTGTCTGATGCTGAATGCTCCAGTGACTTGGTTCATCAACTCTCCTGTCGAAACCCCATATCAGAATCATCATTCTATCGGCAACTCTTCACCACCCCCCCCCCCCCAACAACCCATCTACTATATACTTCAACGTCTGTAATTTAGACTTTTAACAGAATTGAACCCTTATTTTTCCTTGGCAAAGAGAGAATTTGAATTCTTGTGCTATCTTGTTTTCGACTAAATGCATCAATTTTATTGCGCTACATTCTAGCTAATATACCGATGTATATTAACTGTATTTGTCATGTCTCTGAATCTGTAACGTATCCTAGGTATATTTCAAATTCCAATATATGAATTCCGATAATTTTGTTACGTGAACATTCACAAACTAATGACGAAAGATATGCCTATTTACGTATATTAATTGTATGTGCATTTTGGTGTTAGCAATGACTTTTTATGTATTGCAGAAAATGGAAGCTATAAACGTTTTTGTAATAAATGGGGCAAATGCGTCTTGTACCCTTTAGTTACAAGTATGTTGAACCCGTTGACATTACAGGGAATTGAAACTTGATAGGAGGGTTTGATCGAAGCTGGAAGAAGAAGTGAAGTGATATGTGCAGTAAAATGGATCTGCCGAATTTCTCTATTATCTTCCTAAGCAAAATGTATTACAGACCAGAATATATACAAGACAAAGCACAAGACAAAGCCAATAAAAAGATGACAGCTCACCTAACAAACTAACAGAAAATAAAGAGAGGAAACACATGAAAATGAAAAATAAAAGTCAACATCCCCCCCCTCAAGCTGGCAATTGGTGAAGTTCAGCCAATCCCAGCTTGAAAACTAAGTGGTGGAACTGAGGGGCTGCTAATGCTTTGGTGAATATGTCTGCAACTTGCTGAGCTGAGGGAATGCGTTGAGGCAGAACGAATCCTTCCTTAAATTTATTTCTAACAATATGGCAATCAATCTCCAAGTGCTTAGTTCTTTCGTGAAACACCGGGTTAGCACAGATATGTAGGGCGGATTTATTGTCACACCATAAAGGGATATGTAAAGGTATATCGATCGCAAAGTCTTTCAATATATAATTGATCCATGTGACTTCACATACAGTTGTTGCCAAACTTCTGTATTCAGCTTCAGCTGTGGAACGAGAAACGGTGGTCTGTTTCTTGGTTTTCCTCGAAATCAGTGTGTCTCCAAGATAGACACAAAAGCCAGTGAGAGATCTTCTAGTATCACTGCAAGAAGCCCAATCAGCATTTGAGTATGCTGTTAAGGTGAAATTCTGTTGTACAGGAAAATGGAGGCCAAGTGAAGGACATCCTTTTAAATATCGCAACAAATGAATTGAGTATCCCAATGAATTTGACAGGGACTATGAACAAATTGACTCAACTGTTGTATGCCATATGTGACGTCTAGTCTGGTCAGGTTTAAGATTAGAAGTCTTCCAATCAATCTTCTATATCGTTTTGGATCTGGAAAAGGAGGACTGGAGTTTTGTGAAAGTTTTGTGCCCTTTGGAATTGGAACTGAAACTGATCTCGCACCAATGAGCCCAACATCTTTAATGATGTCTAAAATGTACTTTCTTTGGTTAACATATGTCCCCTTCTTTCCTCTAGCAATCTCAAGTCCTAGAAAATATTTTGCAGCTCCAATATCTTTGATGGTAAATTGAGAATGCAGATATTCCTTGACTGATATAATGTCAGATTCATGAGTTCCAGTGACTAAGACATCATCCACATAAATAAGGAGAAATAAACTGTGATCGGATGAATGCTTAAGAAATAAACAATGGTCGTGGTTGGATTGAACAAACCCATACTCAAAGAGCTTAAGACTGAGCTCAGTATTCCATTGTCTCGAGGCTTGCTTTAATCCATATAAACTTCTTCTAAGTCTACAGACTTTGTTTGCTGTTGTTGTGATGTATCCCGGAGGTGGCTGCATATAAACCTCTTCATCAAGGTATCCATGTAAGAAAGCATTGTTGATATCAAGTTGATGGAGAGGCCAAGACCTGGCTGAGGCTATTGCAATAAAAATTCTGACTGTGACAAGCTTTGCAACAGGCGAGAAACAATCAAAAAAATCAATTCCTTCTAATTGATTGTAGCCTTTTGCCACCAATCTTGCCTCAAGCCTATCCACACTTCCATCCGGTTTTAGTTTAACTTTGTATAACCATTTACATCCAATAGCTTTCTTCCCTTGAGGTAAATCAGTGAGTTCCCACTTTTTATTTGATTCTAGTGCTCCCAACTCTTCATTCATAGCACGTATCCAACTTTCATCTTTACAGGCTTGATGATAAGAACTTGGTTCTTGAATTTTTGATACATTAGCCAGATATGTCACATATGTATGGTTTAATACAGGTGAAGTTGTGTAAGGATATGTAGGTGGTGTGAATTTTGACATAATCTTTGTTTGGTTGAAAGAGGATTGATGATAAGCAGTTGGAACATTTGAATTTTCAGTTACATTGGTAACATAATCTTCCATCCATATTGGTCTGGCCTTCTGCCTGGTACTTTTTCTAAGGGTCTGAGGTTCAGAAGTTATATTTTCTGGAGATTCAGGAAGGGGAACTTGGTGGAGTGGAATATCGTTACGATAAGTGGAGGAAGAGTCAGCAGTGGTTTCATCAGATGATGTGTCTGTGGATGTGTTTTGTAATGGCTCATCATTTTGATTATCACAAGGGGAAGCAGAGGGTGTTGTAGTCAGATCATCATCATGAAATTCAAGGTATGGAACAACTGGATGTGATTTATCGGTGATAGAATTTTTGTCTGATTTGAAGGGAAAATAATTTTCATAAAATGTAATGTCTCTTGAAATTTGAACTTGTTTAGTGGATAAATTGTATACTTTGTAGGCCTTTTGTCCTGGGCTGTAGCCTATGAACACACATTTATAACCTCTTGGTTCAAATTTGTCTTTGTGAGGTTTGGTATTGGTTATGTAACAAAGGCATCCAAAGGTTTTCAAGGAAGAAAAATCTGGTTTAGTCTTGTATAGGATCTCAAAAGGAGTCTTCCAATTTAGCACTGAACTGGGAATTCTGTTTATAATGTGTGTGGCCATTAGTATAGAGTGTGACCAGAAGTATCGAGGTAAATGAGCTTGAAACATGAGGGATCTGGCCATTTGGAGTAAATGTCTGTGTTTTCTTTCTACAACTCCATTTTGTTGTGGAGTGTAGACACATGATTTTTGGTAAAGAATTCCTAAAGTTTGGAGCAAGGTCTGACATTCAGTTCCAGTAAATTCACTTCCATTGTCCGTTCTAATAGTCTTAACATCCTTTTTGAACTGATTTTTAATCATTCTGAAGAAGACTTCTAAGGTCTTAACAGTCTGGGATTTGTGCACAAGCATGAAGGTCCATGTGCCTCTACTATAGTCATCTACAATGGTGAGCATAAAAGGTGTTCCAGTCAGGTTGTGTTGTCTATAGGGACCCCATATGTCAATGTGCAACAACTCAAAGGTGGTTTTTGAATGAATTTGTGAGTTTTGAAACGGAAGTCTGTTTTGTTTTGCTTTGTGACAAACATCACATGGTTCAACATTCTTAATGGCAGAATTATTGCAAAGTTGTTTAAGGAAGCTGAGATGTTGTAAGCATTGAAATGAAGCATGACCAAGTTTGATATGCCAATCGACAAGAGAAAAAGGAGAAGCCTTATCATTAAAAGGAATTTTATTTCCAGAATTCGAATTCTCAGTAGATAGAAGATTACAGATGTTCATTCTCCTACAACAATTTTCAACTCCATTATTCTGGAAACTATGGTCATCAAGTGTGTATAACTTTCCATTCAATTTTCCAACTGCCATCGTCCTATCACTCTCCAGGTCCTGCATTAGGCAATATGTAGGATGGAAGATAAATTTAATCTTTGCAGTTTGACAAAGTTTAGGGACTGATAGTAAATTAAGTTTAAAAATAGGTACGTGAAGAACATCAGTTAAAGTGATTTTGTGGTTCATGGCAACGGTTCCAATGTGTTTGACAACTTTGACAGAACCATCAGGTAGCAAAACGGAGGTAGGTTGTGGGGATAACTTTGAGAATGACTGGAGAATTCTTTCTTTTTTCCATAATAGCCTTTCCTATTAAAAGTACTATTTTACCCTTAATGAAATTATTTGCAAGATT
The DNA here is from genome assembly GCF_002742605.1 of Olea europaea var. sylvestris. Classification (NCBI taxonomy): domain Eukaryota; kingdom Viridiplantae; phylum Streptophyta; class Magnoliopsida; order Lamiales; family Oleaceae; genus Olea; species Olea europaea. The sequence continues at coordinate 10,051,083 of NC_036248.1, read as the reverse complement.
TATCTTATATTTTTAAAGATTTATCAATCAGGTCCTATATCTATATTTTTTAATCTTTTGAACATCCTTAAATATTCTCTATATCTTGTTAGTTCTTCAAAGATTATAGGTTGTCCTTTTTTAGTTATATATTCTCGAACTAAACCTTCTGAAATTTCTTCTTGTATATTTCTATGTTTAGTTATAATATCTTCTACTTTTCTTATTTCTTTATAATTTATCACAGAATCAAATCCTATATTATTTTTACAGCTATAATCTATATCTCTATATATTTCTTCAATTTTTTCTTTACCAACAGGGAATATATCATCCGATTTTTCATCTAATTTAAATAAAAACGAAACATCTTTTTCATCTAAAAATAAAATAAGATTATTATCATCATTAGTAGTGGAAGTGGATGCTTGTGAATTGTTCATGAAAATAATTAAAGCATAAGCATGTAAAATAAATAAATAACTTATAGTAATCAAGTGGAAATAAACAGGTTTTCCCTCCAGTATGCTCTTATAGATGCTTTGCATGTACTTAATTAATCTTCTGAATCAAGTAAAGATTTAAAATATTTTTGAAATCATTTGGGTCCACAACTGCTTCCGCAAAAGGCTTTTCAATTAAAGTTGCACTTCTCATTCTAGAGAACTAGCCGTGTTTCCACAAACGCTATCTCACAGTATCCAGAGTCTCTATTTTCACCTCTATCCAAACTCTTTTTAGAATCAAGTTCTTACTTGGAACGAAATTTTAAAAGATAACTCACACACAAGGTGCTACAAATTTTGTTAGAAAACTGCCTTTTTCCCCTAAACCATTTATCAAAGACGGATACTTTGGCATGGCTAACATCCATTCAAAATCAACGTTTTGAAAATCTTTTAAAATCTCTATTTGTACTGTCGAGGAGTCATGAGAAACTTAACGAAATTCTTTTTTGCAAGCTTTGTTGAACATAACAAACTTTACTTTGATATTCATAAATTGAAATTATACATGCTTACAAACTATATTTACATACCTTTGGTACTCACCTTATGAAGTTTAGAACTCCATAAGTGATTACCTTATTACACGCTTTCCTATCTTCAAACTATCTAATATTTTTCTGAATACAAGTAGTGTATACAGATTACAAAAGATTTCTCTTTAATATGTTTAAGAGATAAGCTGTTTCGAGATACCCTTCTTCTTCCTTCATGCCCCCTTTTTATAGGAGATTTTGGAATCTTATCTTGGATAGGTGTTTTCCATCTTTCTTTGTTGGGTAGCTAGGCCATCTTATCTCCACCGAATTCTTTAGTGTCTTCTTGTTGGGTGGACCTCTTCTTTTGAAATTAGATACCTTATCTTTTGAGTTTGTCTGCCACTTGTAATTATTGGTGAGGAGTAGTTACAATTAGAGAGACTTTTCTTGTATTATCTTCTGTCTTCTAGTAGCCACAGTTTTTCTTTAATAAATTTCTTTATTAAAGTAGTGATAAAGGGCTACTTTAGTCACCATCACTTCTCCATTTTTGAATCAAAGAATTCTGCAGGGAATTCTTCATCATTAAGGGATGCTTGACTCATATCTTCAACTACACAGTATTCACAATGGTGATCACTGTAATTCCAGAGTAATTTGCATAATTCTTTAGCCATGTCCTCTGATCCGTGCACTTGGTTGGATATAATTGCAGATAATAAATGATCGAGATAACAAATATCTTCTTCTTTGGTATCCATTCTTGCATTGGAATAAATAATATGATCTTTAGATGGATAAACCCATATTTTTTCTTTCTCAGTAATTATCTGAGTTACATGTTCAAATATCTCTTTATACCCTTTTGCTCGCCTGTAGGGCATCATATTTAGAATATCTTGATATCCATTTTTAACAACCTTTTGATTGGTTGGTAAAAAATGTTGATTTGTGATTCCCATTTTGATCACATGGAAAGATGGATGCATATATTCAAGAAGAGGATCCCACTCCATGGTTGCTGAATGGAATCTGATATAAATATTTGTTGTTTTAACAATTTCAGTATATCTTTTAACAGCTTTCCTAATGTTGGCTGGAAGCTGAGCTATCTCTTTGAGATCTTTGCTAGGATATATACAGAGTATATTTCCTATCTCAAAGCAATTTTGAACCCAGTTGGCGGTGCTCCTGGATAAAAATTTATCTTGTTGTATTTTGAATAGTGGAGAGTCTTCATCCACTTTCCAATCTTCAGATACCAATCTGATAAAATATTGAAAATAACAATAAAGAGTGTTACTTCTTCATGATTATTTTTTCTGGGAATTTTTGTTTCATGGCATATCTTGACAATATCTTTTGGATATATCCTTTCAATAGAAAGTTTAGATTGAGTTTGGCTCTGTGAAGAGCTACCTTCTCTTTTGATATCTTGAATATCTTTATTACCAGTAATAGGTTTGAGTATTCCCCGTGAAGAGATTCATATTACCTTCTTTTCTTTCCCTTTATCCTCGGGGAGAGCGCTAGTATTCACAAGTCCCTGCGAGGGGATACTAGTCTTGGCACAAGTAACTTCTGCCTCTAGGGCTATATTTTTGCCTCGAAGGCTATCTTGGATATTTTGAATTTGGGTCTCCAAATAGGAAACTTTTATCTCAAGTATTTGGACTTTCGTCCTTAGTTGTTCTAGCTCCATCCCTACTAAGATAATCAGGAAGAAAATTAGTTTTTCCTTTAATATATTCAATATCAAATTTGAAATATGAGAACCAAATTTGTATTCTAATAATATATCTATTGGTAATGGATGGATCAACATTATTTTTTAGAAATGCTTTAATTTGAGTATTATCAGTTCTAATTAAGAACTTCTTTGGTAATAAATAATCTTCATATTTTTGAACTCCTCTTTTTACAGCAATGAGTTATTTTTTGTTCGTCTCATATCTTATTTCAACTTTTTTGAAGGTTCTTGATGTATAACCTGCAAGTATTTCAGGACAAAAACAATCTTTTTTACATTTATATTCTTTATGATTCTTCTTTACCTTTAGCACTGCTCCCCAGTAGTAATCTGAAGCATCAGTTTCCAGGATAAAGAAATTTTCTTCTTGTGGTATTACTAATTTAGGCAATACCTTTAACTCTTTTTTAACTTTCCTTAGATTTTCAGAATCTTGTTCCTCCCAAGACCACATTATATTTTTTCTTAACTTTGGAAGAAAATAATTTTTTAATTTGACACAATTTTCAATGAATCTTTCAGCATAGTTTAATATACCAAGGAAGCTTTGTAATTGTTTTTTATCTTTGATTACTTCAGGAAATTCTTGAAGTTTCTCTCCAATATGGGATTGCAATTGCAATTCTCCTTCTTTGATAAATAATCCCAAAAACCCTATTTCTGTTTTGGCTATCTCAGCTTTCTTTTGAGAAAGTGTAATACCATGTATTTTCATAATATAACAAAATTTCTCAAGATGTTCAATATGTTCTTCAATGTTACTTGAATGAATAAGTAAATCATCTACATATGCAATACAGAAATGAGTAATTGGTTTTATTACCTCATCCATTCTTCTTTGAAATATCTGTGGTGCATTTTTCAATCCAAATGGCATTACATTTCATTCGTATTGTCCTAAAGGATTGGGGGTACTGAATGCAGTTAGTGGTTTACTTTCTTCTGTAAGCATGATTTGCCAAAATCCTGACTTATAATCAAATTTTGAAAATATCTTTTTGTTTTGTACTTGTTTAATAAGTGTGTCTTTATTTGGCAAGTAGTATCCATCAAATTTAGTAACTTCATTTAATTTCTTGTAGTTTATCACCATTCTGGATTTTCCTCTTTTTATCTCACTATGTTTTCTAACCATAAAGGCTGGGCTGCTATATGGGCTTTTACTAGGCCTAATCAATCTGGCTTCTAGCAATTCTTTTATCTGATTTTTAAATTCTTTTTGATCATCAACACTGTATTTCATAGGTTTGACTCTTACAATAGTATCTGGATTGATTCATTCTATTTTTGCCTTTACTTTGTTTGTATTCCATTTTTCTAATGGATTTTCAGAATATGTTTCAGAAATTTCTTTTTTCAATTTTTCCAACCTATTTTCTGTTGTCATTTTTAAAACTGTAATTGGTTTAAATTTTTCTGTACTCCAACATCCACCACGTTGGGTTGAAGAACTCTGATGGTTTATATCTCTATATGCAATTGTAACAACTTTATAATTTTTTGGTGTGAATATTTTATGTGCACATGGTGTTGTGAACATATACTTATCAATATATTGTGTAAATAGTGAATATTTTAATAGGAAATTTTGTCCTAATAAAATATCACATCCTATTGTGGTTGACATATATATTGTATCAACAAGTACTTCTCTAAGGGAAATTAGAAAAGGTACTTGCGTAGCATACTTGCTATATATTACCTTATTTCCTCCTGCTGTTGTAGCAGTGACTATCTTCTTTGAATTGTATTTCCAGTATTCAGATGGTAGCACATTTGGTAAGCATAAATTTATTGTACTTCCTGTATCTAAGTAAGCATGTAATTTAATCCTACAGTAGTTTTTTATATTGAGTGTAATTTCAATATATGGACTCATGGGATTAGTACTTATTACTCTTTCCATAATAACAATGATTTCATATTTTCATCTATTCTTGGAATGATAATTGGATTATCGTCAACTGTTATTTTCAAATATCCTTGACAGATTTTATATGGACTATATTTTTCAAGAAAGTTCATTCCTAATAGAATAGGTGAACGATCTACTCCATATAACTCATCTTTGTATAAAATTATTTCTTTAATATATTCTTTCTGATCCTCTCCTATAAGTATAAGAGGGAATTTAACATATTTTCTTATTTTAAGATTATTTCCCAAATAATCCTTAAATATATATGATTCTGGTATTTCAAATTCTATTAAATGATTAACAAATTTGGCATTTACATGGCTTTTATCTGCTCTAGTATCTATAAGGACAAGAAGATTCTTTTTAAACCCTTCTTGGTTTACATATCTTGTCTTAATGTAATATTGTGAACTTGATGATTCAGCAATACTTAAATTCTTAAGTCTGCCTATCCTAGAGCTTGTCTAGAGGGAAATCTTGTAATAAGATTATCTCCTTCTAAGCTAACACTATTTCTTCTTATTAGTTTTCCTTCAAAATTAATTTCTTTTGCTTGTTTATGAAAATCAAGCATTATTTGTTCTGGTATCGTTACTTCATGTTCTTGGTATTTTCTAGGAGGTATATATTGTGCTAATTCCTCAAAATATTTATGTATGATAATATTATCAGTTATCTTTCTTAGATTATTATGATGGCTAGTACTAAAAGCAAAAATTGATTTTATGCTTATACTAATAGCCTTACTTTTTCGTAACATTTTCAGATTTCCAATTCTATAGTATAGATTGAAACTTTGGTCAATATTTTCATCATTTAAAGATATTGCATAATTTGGTTTCACTGTAAATATTATCTTCTGATAGACTAAGTTTCCTACAACTGTTCCTAATAGAGCATCTATAGGATCTTGTAAGATTCTATTGTCCATACAGTAGATTTCTATTGGTATATTCATGCCTTCTCTAAAGAATCCTTTTACCATTATCTGGACTCCTCCTAATTCAATACATTTCAATTTATTTCTTATATTTTCTGGGATTTTGGATAATTTTTGTTTTACCCATTCTTTTGTAATTATAGGAATTCTTGCCTTTCCTATAGTATCTTCTATATTGATAGACATTTCTTTATAGTTCATACTTACAATTGTTTTATTTACTCTTGGTAAAATTCCTAAGAATCCTTGATGGAATACATCTTTTTCTTGTAAATCTAATATCTTTTTAGTGATTCCTGCATATTTTTTAATATCAAAAGTAATTTCCTGATTAATACATTCTATAGAATCTTCGACTTCTTCAGTTGTTTCAATTTTTATTTCTGATTGTTCTATCTCCTGATTCATATATACTATCTCATCATAATCTTCTTCTGATGAGGATGTGTCTAATTCAAAAATGCTACTACATTCACTGCTTAAATTTTCAAAATATTCAATTGGTTCTATGTCACTACTAAATTCTACTTTTATAGTTTGATTTGAAGATGGATTAGTATTCATCTTTATATTTTCCATTTTTTTTGTTAATTCTTCTAACTATTTTTTATATTCTTCATACTCTTCACCTGTAGATTCTAAGAATTTCTGTTCTATTTCTTCTACATCTGTAATCATATATTGTTTTTCTTCATGCTTTTTTCCTTTATTTTGTGTTATTCTAAAATCTTGGGGCGGATTAATTATAATCCTATCTTTTCCTCTAAGGTTTTTATCTAATAAGGCATTTTCTATTTGTAGATTATGTCCTAGATTCTCTAATCTTTTATGTATATCCCCAAAATTTTCATTTGTGGTATTTTTAGGTAAATAAGGATAATTAGGTTTTTTATGTTTTTCAACTTTTTTCAAAAATTCTTCAATTATATTTTCTTCATCTACTATATTCATCATAATTTTTGATTCGTAATCTGGCTCTGATACCATTTTACCAGAGTGTGCAGCGGAGGGGTTATTATTTTTAAGCCAATTAAAATCTTCATAAGTATTTAAAATATCGCAATAAAATTTATAAAATTCACTATTTTTTATTAATACTTTTTCTTTAATGATTTTATTTAATTCTTTGATTCTTCTTCTCAGATTAAGAATTAGTTTATATATATCATTTTCTGTTTTGATTGTATTATTATCTATAGAAATGTTTTTATTTCTTAATTTTGGATCTAAATATTCTGTAAAAAATCCTTTCAGTTCTTCTTTTAAATATTTTAATTCATTTTCTGTAGCATTTCTTAGGTCAATAAAATTTTCTATAATATTTGGATTTAAATTAATTAAAGATTTTTGGTCTATATTTTCTTGAGGACCTATTTGAAGATTTTTATACATTATAGTGACTTTGGTTACAATTTTTTCTATAAGGGATATTTTTGGAAATATGGTTGTTTGAAAACTATTTTTCAAATGTTTTCATTTCTTAGTCTATTTTCAAAAACCTTCCTTTTATTTAGGCTGTTTGGCTATATTTCCCTAGGCTGTGTGACTGGTTTTAAGTCGGTCATTTGTGATGAATTTGTGCATATGTGATTGCTAGCACTAGTGTCAATAATCCAAGTATCATATTTCAGTTCATCAAGTGAAGTAAAAACAAAGTGTTGAGTGTGCGTACCAGAATAATCACTGAGATGTGCAAAATTCACTTGATCTTCATTATCATTAAGCTTCTTTCCTTTCAGTATTTTCATCAGTTCTTGCTGAACAATGGCAGCAATATCGGAAGAGGATGATGTATCCTTTGTAGTCACAGCAGCAAAATCATTATCAAAATCAAGTGGTGAATTATCTATTTTCATCACATTATTTGAAGCATTTCTCCAGCTAGGATCCTTTGGTTTTTGATCTTTTTTGTACCAATCCGGAAAGCCAATAATTCTGAAACATCCTTCCTTTGAATGTCCACTCATACCGCAGTGGTCACAGTACATCAGCTCCTTATCAAAATTGCCATATCTTCTGTTAATTCCCCTTCCTACAGCATGGTTTCCTCTACCAAAAGCAGATCTACCTGTCCAATTTCCTCTCCCAGATCCATTTCTTCCACGTCCATCATTCCTAGTAGTAACTCTTCTAATCATCATCGCAGTGTTATCATTGGTTTCAGGATACAACATATGCACTTCTCTTTGTTTTTCCACTCTTAGAACCATAGAATAGGCTCTATTCACTGAGGGTAAAGGCTCCATCTCAAGAACTTGATTTCTGACATTGTCGTATGTATCATTCAGCCCCATCAAAAATTGCATAAGTTTGTTGAAAGAAGCTGAATCAGAGACTTCCTTCGCAGCTCCACATGTACAGACCGGTGATGGCATAAGACATGCTATTTCATCCCATAATTTTTTAAGATTGGTGAAATATTTCTCCACCGTCATTGATCCTTGTGTCATACTACTGATCTCTCTCTGCAACTCGTAAAGTAATGGCCCATTGCATTCACCATATCTCTCGTTTAATTCATCCCATAAATCCTTGGCTGATGTCGTGAAAATAAATGCCTCCACAATTTCCTTCGAGATTGAATTTAAGATCCAAGATCTAACCATACAGTCTACCCTATTCCATTGATCAAAATTTTGAGATTCATTATCTGGTTTCTCACATTTCCCGTTTATGAATCCCAACTTCAATTTTGCACCTAATGCTATTTTAATGGACCTGCTCCAGCTGAGATAATTTTTTCCTGTCAATTGTAAAGTCACAAGGATCATTCCTGGATGATCCGAACTCTGCAAATCCAATGGAACTCCATTGGAATACTCCTTTGCTGCTGCTCCTTATTCAACTGGCGGAGGATTTTGTAGATCATTATTTTGATCGTTGTTGTTTGCCATCCTTTTTTTGATATATTTATCACTTCAAAACTTTATGTGTGCGAGACGATATAAGGCTCTGATACCATGATTGAAGCTGGAAGAAGAAGTGAAGTGATATGTGCAATAAAATGGATCTGCCGAATTTCTCTATTATCTTCCTAAGCAAAATGTATTACAAACCAGAATATATACAAGACAAAGCACAAGACAAAGCCAATAAAAAGATGACAGCTCACCTAAATAACTAACAGAAAATAAAGTGAGGAAACACGTGAAAATGAACGTGAAAATGAAAAATAAAAGTCAACAGGGTTCAAGTCTAAAGATTAAGTATTATGTTGATGCAGAGATTTTCTGTGAAATACAACTTATTTCGTAAAAAGTTTCAGCCAACACGTTCTTTTATCCTTATCGTAGTATTTTTTCTCAAACAATTTCTTGAGTATTTATACTTTTATTTGCACATTTAGCCTCCATTTGGCCCCATTATTTCACAGTATAATTTTCTATTCTATTTTCAATCATATAATTTTACATAAAATAATATTATATGTAGATCGAAATTTTTTTCTTCTATTTCAATTACGCATTCTTAAAAAAAAAAAAAAAATACTATTTCAAAAATTAAAATTGAAATAATGGTGGCCAAAAGGGGGCTTAAATTGAGTTTATTAAATGTTACACATTAAACCACTTGATTTTGTATTCTTAAACCTTTTGTGCGTATAGACAATTCAAATACATCAACTGTATCCTATCGGGAAAAAGAGAAAAAGATTGAACTGTTCTTGTCCTCATGGTACTGCGAGCAAAACAGCTTCCTCCAAACATAAAACCTAACGGCGGCTTAAATTAGGAAACCTACACCGACAAACATTCATAAAAATCTTAATTCTTCAACCCCAATTATAAATAGAGTAATGCTATTTGGTATAAATAGAATATTATTCTTATAAATATAGCCATAATTCTACAATCAGCTCAAATTTCTCGGATCCCTATACTTCCCTGCTCGGCAAATCTCTCTGCAAAGGTACTTGTCAATTTCAATTCTATGTTCATGTTTTTAAATTTAATTTATACAGATAGCTATATTTTATATAAAAATTTAATTGTAATTGGTAGAAGTACTTTGATTTTTATTTCTTTGATTGTGATGAAATCTGATGAAAGGCTGAACCCTGGATGCTCTTTTTTTGTGTGCCCTTTTCTGTAAAAAGTTGTTTCATCTTACCTAGAAAGTGAATTTACGGATAACGGATGAACCGTTTTACTGAAATATGGTCATAGTAGCATGTATTTTCAATTTTCATTGAACTACATGTTACCTTCACACAATGACACTGAAAAAATTCAGCCAACTCTTTTTCCTTTATTCTTACAGTAGTATTTTGTTCTCAATTTCTCAATATTAATACTTATTTGCTCATTTAAGTTCTCTCTGTTTGTAGATATCCTTTCTTTCTAGTTTGAGTTTGTGCCGTTACATGGATTCAACGGATTGTAATTACTCAAGTTATGTGGCTCGCAGTGTAAATCTTTTATGCTGGATTATGCCGGGAAGGAAGCACAGATATATTATATATTGATCGATGTTAATCTTTTATTAAATATTCTAACATACTTTTCAATCATTTTACACGAAAGTATTTCATAATTAATTAATTGATAATTCTAACTAATCCAATAAAACAGTATTTCTGAATTATTGTAAAGAAAATTCACTTTTGCTTTAATATAGCTCAAAGAATGAAGGAAAAAAAATAAGGCGGAAATATGAATGCTCGTTGCTGCACTGACACACTTAATTTTCTTCGTAAGTAAATATTTTTGTTGTGGGACTGATTAAAAAAGTCATCTTTTTTCCTATTTCACTTATTTCATTATTTTCATCTTGAATTTACGGGCTGCAGTTGATAGCTGAACATGGCAGATTGGACGGATCTTCCAATGGACATTTTGGTTGTTATCGCACAATGTTTAACTGTAATAGAGGACTTTACTTCCTTTATTGCTGTTTGTAAATCATGGCAATCAGTGACTTCAATATTGAAGAAGAAACCTTCATTGCCTACTAGATATCCCGGTATAATGCTTGCTGAAAAAAATAGATACGGAAGATCAAGAGAATCGAGATGATCAAGATGCATCTATTCGTTGTTTTCTAAACTTATTAACCTCTAAGACATACTTACTCCAGTTGCCAGAAGTGAAGGGCAGGAAGTGCACAGGAGCACATTACGGATGGTTGTGGACAATTGGCATTGATTTGCAAATCAATTTATTGCATCCCTTCTCCAGACAACAAATTTGCCTACCTCCTATGCTGACCTTCCCTGATCAGTATGAATATAATGAGAAATTCAAGCCACAAGAGGTTTGGGATGGCTTTGTTTCGAAAATAGTGATGTCCTCAAATCCTCTTAAGGAGAAAAGTTACATGATTATAATGAGGATAGTACTATGGTTGCTATTTATGGAGAATTTGCTATATTGGCTTTTACAAAATTAGGAGATACTGTTTAGACTAATATCTCCTTCCAATCTTGTGTTTATCTAGATATTATTTTCTACAATGGCAAATTTTATGCCGTAGATGTTCATGGAGTCGTAGTTGTTTGTAACTTTGATGATGTCAATGGCCCATAAGCAACAGTTATCGCCCTTGCTCCAACTAAAACGAATGATACATATCAGAAGTATCTAGTCGAATCATCAGGACATCTTCTACTTGATGGAAGTTTCCGAAAGGGTATTTCAATTGATTTCGATGATGATGTTGACAATGAGGAAGAGGGTGATGATGATGATGTAGAAGAAGATGATGTTGACAACGAGGAGAAGGGTGATGATATTGAGGAGGACATGGGTGATGTTGATGGTAATGATAATGTTGATGAGGTGGAGGATGTCAAAGACAGTGTCAACGAAGAGGAGGAAGCTGGATACTATACAACTGGCTTTTTGGTTTGGAGGCTGGATGAATGTCATGAGGAGGGGAGGAATTATGCACATAGATTAACTCAATTGACTAGTTTACGAGATCAAGCATTGTTCTTAGGTAGTAATGTATCTACATCAATTGCCTCGTCAGAATCTATCAAGCCAAATTGCATATACTTTACAGATGATAACGTTGAGCTCTATTTCGATGAACCAGGCGGAGGTGGCCACGACACGGGAATATTTAACATAGAAGACAGAACCACTCAATTAAAGTATGCAGGAGAATCTCGTAGTAATCTTTCACCTCCATTGTGGTACATTTGATTTCCAAGGACATATTTCATTTTCTGCTTGTCATTTAAATTATTCCTTTCAAAATTGAGTGGAATGAAGTATGTACTAGTTCTGTTCAATTGTTGTTCATTTAATTCTACAACATATTGGCTCGATATTTTATTTTGGAAAAGCTACAATCAAGCTTAAAATTAGTTACTTAAGGAATTCGAGATTAACACACATATTCTGCCATGTTTTAAGTCTTTAATCCTATTTTCACTTCTAATCTCCTAACAAAAAAGCTTGCTCTTTATCATCACATTTATGAACAACGCAATCTCGATTTTTTAGGGATTTCATGAATAAACATGAATTTGTTTTTTTACAAGCTTTCCTGAAACATTAGTTCAAATAAGACAATTGGGTTGAGATTGTTGTTGATGATTGATAGTGCAACCACATAAAATGGTAAAAATCAACTTGTTGCAGAGGTAATAGATCATATTTCTCGAAGGAAAAAACCATTTGTACAGAAAAATAGTTGACATGCTTGTTGACAGATACTCGCATTACCATGAGACTCGCGTGAATAAATTTTTTTTTTTTAAAAAAGGGGCCCTCCATATTGTGAGTATTTGTCAACTAATTTTGTCAAACTCTTTTGTACGAATAGCGGGGTTCTTTCTCGAAAGGGTAGTTGAAGTTATGAAAATCAAGTTGATAAAAAATTAAAAAAATTCCAACCTGCAAACAGTTTCAAAGAAAATAGACGTATACTCAATTAAGCAAACAATTGCTGAAGGCCCATGTCTTCTCGCCTCTTCTCATCTCTTTCTTCCTTAAAAGAGGGGCTTTGGGTTCACTAATCCTTTTTGCCACGCCCCTTTTCACACTTGGTTAACTGTTCAAAACTGGTTCTCTACTGTTCACCACCCATTTGTACATGAGACTACGCCGTTTTCCATTACTGTTCATTATCCAGTTTCCTTAAGCAGATTAACCCTTTCCTGTTCCTTTCATTTTCGCTTTCCCTCAAATTGCATCTCTTGATTAATATACCTGGAGCTTTCCTTAACCATTAAGGAGAGAAATTAAAGAAGAAATCAATGATGAAGCACAGAATGATGTATCCATAGCAAATGGAGATTCTGACTCTTACGAGAATCAGCCAAAAAGGAAGAAACATAGAGAAAAAGAGAAACGATGGGAAAACGACATTGTATCGCCAGATAATGAGATGCCCCCCTTAAACACTGTTGTTCCTGGCTCCATTATCCTCAACATTTTGTCCTGTGAACTCGCGACTCGGGTACTTTCTGTTTGCCCACGCTGTGAAAACTGAGCTTTTTTTTGAGAAATGGAAAGGCTTTTGTGTCTATATATTTATGTATTTGTTTATTGATTGGGCTTATATATGAAGAAGATGAAATTTTGAATCAAATAATCGAGAGGTTTTGGCTTTTCTACTGTAAGAGAAAACTAAAGGTGTTTTTCCAAGAAAGGAGATTTCCTGTCTGTTCAGTGTTTGATAATTGGACAGCGTAATGAAAATACTTAAAAAAATTTGAATTCATTATTCTAAAGGTTTCTCGTGGTGAGGTTTGCATTTAGCTGAGATATGAGATAACAAAGTGCATGATTTCAATGAAAAGAATTTTTGCATGTTAACTGTTTTTATAATTTGAGAATGTTACGAAAAGAGTCAATATGTAAATAGAATAAATAAAGAGTTTTCAGTTTTTTACTTTGATGTTGGTTTTGTACATTGTTTTGAATTATCATATATGATATAACAACTTGCGATGATTTTTTTTGTTTTTAGGTTCTAGCTGAAAATTTTTGTTCATCAATATCTGCTTATGTTCACTTTTTTTTCCCCCAACAGTTGGCTGGTCAGATCGCTCGTGCTGCCACCATTTTTCAAATTGATGAGGTTCCTTTTACTATGGTTACTCTTTTAATAAGCGTTCTTCTTTTTTTTTTTTTTTTTTTTTTTTTTTTTTTTTTGGTAAAAAGGACTAATCTTTATTGGTTTTGTTAAGTTCAGGGACAACTAATTGACCTGGATTTTCCTGGAAATTTTATTGGTAGATTGATGAAATATTTCTCGTACTTTTTGGGTTGGGTTCACTTGAAAAATTAGTTGTTGAATATCTGAAATTTAGTAAAAAGGAACAATAGAAATTTGTCGTAGGTGAGCTGAATAATTTTAGCTGCCCTAATCCTCAAGTTTTCACCGGCTCATGGAACATACAAAAAGGAAGATTCGAAGAGGGTAGTGGGCACTTTATAGTACTGTAATGGCTTTGTAACTATTGTTATCGTTATGGTTTGACGCCGGATAGGATAATGATTATCCTATTGGCTTGTTGTAGCAGATGATTCGCAAGAAAAGAATGATAGAAAACGCCCAAAAAAAAACAGAGAAAATACTCTGAATTCAACTCAATATTATTAATAATGCAGAATGCTGAAAACGAACCCACAAGCCGGGTTAAATAGCTGCGAAATACGAAATTATTGAAAAATTACCAAAAATGGCAAAATCCCGAAATTATACCAAAATAAAATATTAAGTAAAAGAAGTAAGTTGCCAAAAATTTGGCTTAATTCGAGTTCTCTAACATATAGAAAAAAGGAAACTAAATATTACCATAAATAGTAAAAAATAACTTAAAATTGAATTTTGGAAAGGAAAACAGTGGATTTTGGGCTTGAAATTGACGTCCACCGAGCAAAGCTGGTGGCCACGACGTGCGCGCCGAAGAGAGCTTTCCGAATTGGGGTCATAATAACGATTCCGATAACCGTAGCCAAAGTTATGGCCAAATTACCAAAGACGCGTCAAAATCTCCCAATTAAGGAAATAATGGTGATTTACTTTCCATCTTTGCGCCGATCCGCCATCTCATGGTATCTCAGCGCCATCATCATGCAATCTGACAAATCAGCATCACTTGACTCGAATCCTCCTGCATCAGTTTGAGCATTCTAGGTTTTTGTGTGCCTGTCATATCATGTTTAGAGATATAAGAAATGTAATTAGCTATTGAATTTGTTTAATGATACAAAAAATTCGTCAGTATGTTTTTGTTCTTGTTTAAACAGGTGATGGTATTTGACAACAAGAGTAAATCAAAGGACGATTCAACTGATATGGTGGAAAATAATTTAGATGAATATGGGACTGGAGCTGCTTTTCTTTATTTTCATGGGTAAGTCATATGGTTAAATGTATAAACATAATACTTAAATTGTTCTTTACATGAACATGATATTTGATCATTACTTTTTATGTCATAAATGTTTCTTATAACATACTCATACTTGTCAATGTATTCATAAGCATATATGAAGTTTCAAGAAAAAAATTTCCAAATATCAATGAGTCAATGACTATTTCAAAAAGATATGCATCCCAAATATTTTATTACCAAGGTGGATGTCTATATCATGAAATGTGTGAGGGTCCCGTGGACCCTATCAATGTTCAATGATAATGTTAATATTAATCCCTTTGCTATATATTGGTAGGACAAATCAGGTTCCAAATAATAATTATCCATTGCATTCTGATTGGTTGGCAATATATCAAGTGAGTTCACAATATTAATGTTAAGTTTAAAAAAAAAAAAAAATTGAAGAAAAGGAGGATACATATTGAGAAATACTTTATTTTTATAAGTTATTCATATGCCTATCATAAGCATGCATAATATGCGTGATGTTGCTTATTGAACGTTAGCTCAATCCACTTTATCCCTCCTCATTTTTCAAATGATGAAGGCAAGATGATTCGAGATATGACTTGTGGTGACAGGGATTGAGTATTATCAAATTAAAAAATTGAATTCTTTTTGTAAATTAAATTAACATTTAATTTAATTGTTCTATATTTTTATTAAGCACAAACTATTTTAAAATAACAAGTCATTGATGTTTATTATGTTGAAAAAATTAAGTCATCTTTTTGCATTTATGATTTTAAGAGAAATTAAATGATAATACATCTAGATCTAGTTATCTAGATTTGGGATGTTATACCTATATCATTTCATTTCAACCTTTGGTCATAACTTTCGTATTATTGCACTCATTTATCTCAGATCTTATAGATTTCAAAACTGTCTAAGCTGTAATAGAGTTTTTGTTGTGTACTTTGTTAAAAAATATTTCTGCGGACGGCACCAATTTATTGATGATAATAATCGAATCAATAGATCCTCTTACCTAATTATGAACTTCTCCTTCTAAGCTCACTAGTTCGATACTCAAACTTGGAGCAAGAGGGAAATTGGCTATTTGAGAGAGAAATATTGGAATTACATGCTTTACTCTTCAAAAATGGTGGTATTTATAGATTTTCCTCTTCAAAGTTGTATTGCCTCGACTTTGCTTGGGTCAGTTGGAACTCCTTTTTGACAGATTACATGGTCCAAGTACTTAATCTGAAGCTGTCCAAAATTGCACTTGGAGTATTTATCATACAATTGGTGCTTTTGTTATATCTTTACAGTGTAGATGATAGTAATGGGCTGACAAGCCAGGGCTGTATACTAGTATGTCATCAAAAAAATAAAAAATACAAGCACATAGCTTCTTAGTTGATTCTTTAACACTTAATTCATAAGGCTTTCAAAGTTAGTAGGTGTATTGGTGAGACGAAAGGGCATCGGTCTTGGAATAGTACTTTAACCCATTGCGTTCATCTAGTAATTCATCAATGAGTAGGTATGGGAAATTTATCCTTGATTTTTAGGTTATTTAGTTGCATATAATCTATGCAAAATCTCCATGATGGATTGTTGCTGGATTGGATGATTCCACTATCAAGCATTTCTTTGACCAATTCCCTATTTTTGTCTTCTGGATAAATGGGCATCTATATGGCCCGATTATGAACGGTTGAGCTCCTTCTTTTAGTGGAATGTGGTGGTCATGTGACCGAGAATGAGATAGACATCACCTTGACTTAATGTTGTAACACCGCGTGATTTCCATGATAGATGTTTATGCTTCCTTACTTTTAATTTAGCGTTCAATTGATAATTTTATCATTATTGTGATTAATTTATGTTTGCAGCGAGATGTATCTTGGATCCACTAGAATATCAACATGCCTATTAAACTAAATTATCATATACACATAATTATATTAGAGCTTGGAGTAAATTATAATTTTATCAATTTAATTAATTATACGTTATGATATCATGAGTTGTCAATTCCATATATCTAGTTAATGATCCCAGAAGCATTCATTTTTTTCCTATAAGTCAATTTTATTAGGACCACGCTATTCGTACCCGAGTGTTTACACGTCCGGTTACCTGGCCCCACCGCCCCCCTCACATGGGGGTCGGGTCCCACACGTGGGCCCCGATGTGGACCTCGCCCCATGTGATGAGGGTGGTGGGGCCGGGTAACACGCCCGGGTACAAACGGCATTATGCATTTTGTTAATAGAATTGATAATTAGACATTCATTTAATTATTGAAAAAGTTAATAGAAACAAAATGGAATTTCTTACCTTCTTGTATGTATGATTACCATAAATGAATGCTCTAAAATTGAGATTTGATGTTTCTTAACTTGGATCGGATACCTTGACTTATAAAATAAGGTAAAACTTTCACATTTTTCCAAGGCAGGAAACGTTCAGTGCTCTTTCCATTTCCTTGTTTTCATTGTTGTGTTGGACATTATTTTCGAATAATCTTGTCAATATACACTATTATTTATTGGAGTTTAATAAAGCAATTGTAAGATTTGATATTTTAAATGATTAAAAGAAATGAATAATCGTAAGAAAAAAAGAATAGAAATTGAGTATGTTGAAGTTTCGAGTATATGGAAATGAACTAGGACATTTGATATGTTGAATATGTCGGCGATCAAGGACATCTCCACTTGTAGTCAAAAGTGAATAGCAAAGAATTCCAAATTCCAAGTAAACCTCCACTTGTCTTCTTACATATATTACTTCGTTAAATATGTAAACGTGTCATCTAAATTGGTATTATGTAAAATTATTATGTGATCATTATATTTTATGTCATAAATGCTTTTAATGATCATTTATACATATCAATTCAGCTATAAGCATGCATGAAATTTCATGAAATAAAGAGTTTTAAAATGTCATTGTGAGAAGGATTGTTTTTAGAAAGATATGTATCCCAAATGTTTTTATTACAAGGTATATGTCTATGCCATGAAGGAGTGAGTGGGAAATAGGGCGTGGGAAACCGACGCACCCCTCCAATGATCAATGATGTAAGTTCTATATTAATGTTAATCGCTTTGCAGTACTATCCATAGATTCGAGCAGGTTCCGAATAACTATTCTGATTGGCTAGGCGATACATCAAGTGAGCTCTTGATGTTAATAATAAGGTTTTTAAAGAAATGAAATAAAAGTGGATACATAGTGAAAAATATTTTTTACTTTAAAATAATTCATAAGTATGCAGTATATGCAAGGGATTCGTTTACTGAGCATTAGCTCATTTCACGTTATCCCTCCCAATTTTTGTATTACAAAGACAAGATGATTTTGAGATGACGACTTGCGGTAACACGAACTCAATATTAATCAAATTTAAATATTGAATTCTTTTTGTAAATAAATATAACATTTAATTTAATTGTCTTATGTAAGTGAAAGTCATTAATTATTTTATTATGTTAAAGAAAAATCTAATTGTTTTTTCGTATTTATGATTTTTAGAGAAAATAAATGACAATACTTCCAAATCTAACCCAAATTTGGAGTGTTGCAAATGTTGTGGTGCTCATTCATCAACTCTACTTCCTCGTGGCTGTACTTGAACCTGACATATCCTAATCCTATGTCAATGCCCCCAAGTTGAAGAGTCATTAGATTGTACCGGAATTTCCAATCATGTGACCTCCGTATGGCATAGCTTTACTCTCCAGTTTGTCACCATTGGCCACTTTAACTGTCATGGTTCTGGTTTCTTTAGTAGCATAACCCAGTTTTCTAACTAGCTGGCATAGCTTTACTCTCCAGTTTGTCACCATTGGCCACTTTAACTGTCATGGTTCTGGTTTCTTTAGTAGCATAACCCAGTTTTCTAACTAGCTGGCATAGCTTTACTCTCCAGTTTGTCACCATTGGCCACTTTAACTGTCATGGTTCTGGTTTCTTTAGTAGCATAATCCAGTTTTCTAACTAGCCTCTCATCTATAAAGCTGTGAGTACTCCCCTTGTCTATCAAGATAGAGATCTTCCTTCCCTTGATTATTCCAAGGACTCTTATTGTCTTATGCTTTAAACTTCCAGTCAAGGCACTAATAGAGATCTTCATTATCTCATCACCCTCTTGTTCACCTTCTGATTCGAACTCTTTGTCCTCCTTTGGCCCACTCTCCTCATCTTCATCTATCAACATAAAATTCTGGGACCTATGCCGTATGGGCTATGGCATATTTCTCATCAAATTTGTAACAATGTCCCAGGTTTCTTTTGGTTTGGAAGTCAGTGGGTGTGATGGTCTTGTAATTGTTTGGTGATTTATTGACTTTTGGCTATGGGTCATTTGGTTTTGTTTCATCAGGAGGTTTTGAGGGGTGGGAATTCCATTTGTTATGGTTTAGTGAAAAGTTTTTGGGTATTTGGAATCCGTTAATGGCTAGGATGGTTGATTCTTGAAGGCAGGCAATTTCAAAGGCCTTGGATAAGTTATCTGGTTTCATCGTTATGACCGTGGACCTTATCTATCCTTTTAATCCACTTGTGATGCTGGAGGTTCCACAAAGATGGAACGTGAATCACAAATATTTCCTTAATTGAGACAATTTGACCCGTTTTTAGTTATTTTAGTTAATTTTATTATTTTTTTTCCATTTAAAGTAATATTTTGTTTCTTTTTTTTCTAGGTGATTTAGAATCCAAATTGAGCCAAAATTTTGGCAACTTACTTCTTTGATTCCATATTTTATTTCGGTAAGATTTTTGAGATTTTGTTATTTTTGGTAATTTTCCATAATTTCGTAGTTTTGCAGTTATTTAACCCGGCTTGTGGGTTAATTTTCGTATCTCGATTATTAATAATATTGAGTGAAATTTTCAAAGAATTCTTTTTGTTTTTGGTGTCTCTTTCTTCTTCTTTTTTGCGAATCGTCTTCTGCAACTAGCCTATAAGATAATTGCTATCCTACCTGGCGTCAACTTGTCAACACAGATATGTAGTATGACTTTGGAACATGAGGCAATGCTAACATGACCTGGGACTTCAGCTCTTCAAACCTCTCTTGTTATTTAGCTATTGAGCCCAATTGTGTAGTCTTGCTAAATGATTCAATCACTTCCTCACCCAGTGGTTTCTGAAAACCTCCAGCCGATCTGCTCAGAGAATAAGTCCCAGTCTGTATTAGGATGGCTTGCAATGAAGCCATCAAACCATATGTTTGCCTTCTCATTCAAGTCGATCTCTGCAATCGACACCTTTAGTTCATTAGGGACTTGATGAAGTTGGAAATACTTCTTGGCTTTCCTCTGCCATTCCCTAGGTCCATCTCCCCCAAAACTGTGGGAAATCAATCTTAGGCAGTTTAGTGCTTCCTCTTATCTCACCTTTAGCATGATGTGATTACTAGCACCTCGCTTAGATAACACACTATCAAATCTCAAGTTGATAATAGATTCTTCTACCTTTTTATTCTTTTGTTCAATTTTACATCTGGGCCATCATAGTCACCAATTTTTTGTACTTTTGGTTCATATCTAACGCAACATCTTCAATTTTTTCTTGTCTTCGATGAAGTACCTGTATTGTTGATCTGAGGACTCCATCCCGGTCTCTGATTTGAGGTCATCTCCAAGTCCAGCTTCTTCAAGTGCTCACCTACAATTTTTGCTCTTAAGTCCATGGCTCCAGTAATTGCCTTATCTAATACACCTTCTCTGACACCTGTTATGGGTGGAACCTCAATTTTGCAGCTCAGCCCACAACTAAACAAGAATTAAAGCTTCCCTAGCTGAAAAAGCTGGCCACATACTAAAATTAAGAAAAATAGAATTGGTGATGATAAAATGAATAAAATAAGAAGGGAAGAGAGCGAAAGTAATAATGCTACTTGCATATAAGAAGTTACATAATGATTTACATACAGATGAATTGTCAAAAAAGAGTGGGAAAACTTTTTATACACGTCGGTAAGGGATGTGTTTGGTGAAATAAAATCAGCTTTCATTTGATTATGTTGTATGTTAAGTGATTTAATCTTTTTCCTTTCTGTTGACACATAAAAATTCAGCTCAAATCGAACGACCCAATGAATGAAGCCCAATTGAAGGATCCCCAAATCAGATAGCCCAAAGAATGAAACCCAATCAGACAATTCAGGATGAAGGCCCAAATAGGGAGGCCCGCAAACGCGGTAACACCATCGCCCAAACTTGCAAGTCGCCCAGGATCTGAGCGAATGGAATGTCATGCAGTCGCCCAGAGCTGCTACTCTATTCTCGCCCAAACCTTCGAGTCGCCCAAGGTTTTAGCAAACATGAAGTGTTATGGTTATCAAGAAGCGCAGTTATCAAAGCAGTTATTAAGTAGCCCTATCACATTCCACGATTCAAGAAATTCAATCGAAAACGATTGAACAATAAAGAATAATGATAGAAGTTAAAAAAGGCAGTTCCATGACAAGTTGGCCATTATGAAGAAAGTGG
>NC_036248.1:9992660-10020141 GCF_002742605.1 Olea europaea var. sylvestris | reverse complement strand
AAAAAGGCAGTTCCATGACAAGTTGGCCATTACGAGGAAAGTGAGCAGTTATAGAACGATCAAGCAGTTTTTAGGCGGTTGATCACAAAGAGATCATCCAGGGAGTATAAAAGGAAGAAAAGATATAGAGCAAAAGACCCCCGAATCAAAAACTCTCGAACAGAAAACATGTAATTTTAAATTTCTTAGTTTAGATTTAAACACTTCTTTCAGTAACTAGTGTGCTTGCGCTCCTTGGAGGCATTTTGTTTTTACTTTCCGATTGTAAAATCATTGCCAATAAAGAACACCCCTTTTTGGGACTTTGTCTCAAGAAGTTTGTCCCTTACACAATCGTCTGATCCCTTTTTAATTGTTAGCTACTAACCCGCACGAAACACTTTCTCACTACAATTTTACATTATTTGTAGGAGAAAATTTATTACAAAGTAATAATTGAACTTTTATTGAAAAACATGTAATGGGCGTAATTTTAGTGTTGAATAAAAAAATTAGTGAAGATGAAGGGATAAATGTATTGTGTGAACCTATTTCTGGTATATGCTATCAAAATGTGATGGATGTCGAACACCTTTTAAATTATTGTAGTGAAAATGATGTGGCGATGGAATCTCCTATTGATGAAAAATTATTAAAGGGGATCTAGATGATAGTTGTATTTTATCAACCACTTCTTCAAAAGAGACATTTCAAGTAGTCATAAATTTTAATAATTCAAAGAGAAAAAAATATACATCTATGTAGTATGTGCGTTGGAAAAAATTAGAAATGCAATTGAGTTTGATTTGCGTGCAAAGAAAAAGCAAAAGACTTTAGATGCAGATTTTGAAAAAGAGGCAAATTGAAAAAAATATTATCAATTAAAAAGTCTGTTAATTTGTATTAATATGAACTTTTATGAATCTAAGCAATTTTTATTTTATATATTTGTTGAACCTTAAAGGATCTAAAAAAATTATCTTATACATTTAACGGGGTTATTAATTTAGTACACTAATCCAAGTCAAGATTGAAGAATGTTATTATTTGAGCAAGATTATTAATTTGTTGAACATTCATTTATTGGGATTTTACTCTGTATATCTCCTCCTTACAGATTAAAAACGTGTTGCTTAAAAGAAGGGAAAAAACGCTTTTAGCTATTTACTTATTTTAAACTATAAACGTGTTGCTAAAGGAAGCGCAAAACGTTTTTAACTGTTTACTTATTTTAAACTATAAATAAACGGTGTCGTTTTCCATTTAATTTTCAATTGGATTCAGTTGGTGCTTTCCTTCTTTTCCCGCCTGCAGCTTCAGTTCAGCTTCAGCTTCATTTATAAACGAGAAACAGACCATTGAACTCGTAAATTTCCATTGAAGAACAGGAACTTCCCAAGAAAAATCGAGAATTCGATCAAATAAATCCTGTGAGTTTTCCTCCTAAATTCTTCTTTCTTCAAATTCGAGATTTCATTTTTTGTATAATCAATATACTGCCCCTTGTCTTCTTCTGATATTCAATGATTCATGATCTAGTTGTGATACTACTGAATACCTAGGGGTTGATATGCACAACACCTACTTTCAATTGTTTATGAATACCGGATTATTGGGATATGTAATCCTCTTCCGTGCCCTAACTTTCTCTCAGTGTTAGCTGGCCAAGCACAATTGTTTATGAATACCGGATTATTGGGATATGTAATCCTCTTCCGTGCCCTAACTTTCTCTCAGTGTTAGCTGGCCAAGCACAATTGTTTATGAATACCGGATTATTGGGATATGTAATCCTCTTCCGTGCCCTAACTTTCTCTCAGTGTTAGCTGGCCAAGCACAATTGTTTATGAATACCGGATTATTGGGGGTTTTACCTTGCGTTTATCTTGCATTTAATAAGATATGGGGTTTTATATTGCAGTCCACATGTAAGAGAATAAGCTTTGCCACCTACAAAAGCAAAACCTCACCGAATAAACATATTTTAGATAGTTATTTGACTCAAGAATGTAATGTGATTTATACTATACTGAGGAGCTTCAATATTTATTTTGTTATGATGCTATCTTTATTTTGCTCATACCGTATATAAATTCTGCAAGATCTCTGTATCTGATATGCCTCTTTCCCCCAAATTCATGAAGCTTGGCCACGAGAGAATTTGCATATAGAGTTATGGTTGTTGCTAAAATCAAACCAACAATGCCTCCTATACAACCCAACGGTGCCATGACAGTACCAGAGTATCCCAGCACATAAGCACTGTTGATACCGGTGGTCAGAATAAATCCCACTTGAAACCATGAATCTACATAAAGAAAATTAGGTACAAATAAGTGCAATTACTAAAATTCCACACCACATAAGAAGAAATTCCCATCAACATATTTTTGCTATGTGGCGGGAACTGAACCCTAGCAACCGCTCAGAACATATTGAAATCGTGTCCATTGTAATACTCACCAAACTGTAAGCCCCATATAATAGGGAAATTCGTCATGTATAAAGCATAAGACTAAGCCATTAGGAGGATATATTCAAAGAAACAATTTAAAACTATAACAAACCCAAGGTAAAACCCCATCTCTTATTAAATGCTAGATAAACACAAGGTAATACTGAGTCTCTATCACCACAAGCACAATGCTAGAGAACCTCACGTTTATCTTCTTAGATTTTGAGATTATGTACATGTCCAATAGAGACTCAGTATCTTCTAGGTTGTTTCGAATTAACCAATATTTTCTTATGATTTTGTATACTGTGATACATGGTCTTGTGGTGATACTGCTAAGTAGTGTGCCCTTCAGTATTCATGCAAGATAATTTCCAGCTAGCTGTCTCTCAGTGTTAGTGTTTGCCACTCATGATGCTTTGTTTAATAAGAGAAGGGGAATTAGGACTCGTTACGAGCATGAAGTCCTCCAATGCACCTCTTCTCTACAAACTTGGAGATACTTGATTTTTCCCATGACTGACGATGAAAATAAGGTCAGATAATTAACATCTATGACTTCAACTAGATATCTAGAATTAGTGACATATCTCCGATTAACCATGTTAAGCTTTTTGAGTTTCTTTTACTTGTTTAATACATAATGTTCAGGATTGTCTGTGATGCTTCAAGTCTTGAGTTATGCTTCTTGTTTATTGACCTGTCAATGAAAAATGACAAATTTATGTTCAATCAATCCCCACTGCCAAAGAAGCACACATCTATCTTCTTCTTAGATTCGAGATTATATTTTCATATTCTACCATCGAGTCTCAGTATCTTCCATGTTCAAATTAGCAAACATTTTAATGTCTGAATGTTTAAATACCGTGTTCTTAAGTACCAAAATCTATGTTCAATCAACCCCCCGTGCATTAAATCCTGCATTATACCTCTTGCATTTCTCTCTCTTATTTTATTTTATTTATTTATTTTTTTCCTTTTTCTTTGTTTAATTAAACCACCATTAGATATTTATTAAGAGGAGAAATGGTACAAGCAAAGGAAGGGGGGCAAAGCCGGGACCTCCCTAAAGAAAAACAGTACAAAAGCACTCCCAATTATCTCCAATTAGAATTCTAACCAAACCTAATTTTGCTTCTAAGTTTGAGATCCTTGCTTTTTCTCACGAATTACTATGAACGGTAAGGTCAGAGAATTAGCGAATTATTTTGGTGGTATTGTTGAGTATTAGTTGGGTTGCTATTGAGTCATCTATGTCACGTTATAGTTAACTTATATTTTGTATTGATGGAAAGATGAAGTGACATAACCATAAGGTAAACTGGGACCAAATACCACCATGAATAGTTGTGTTTACCACCAAAACTTTTAGTTTTTCAACCATATAAGAGCAGTTATAATTTGCGTTCATACTTAGTTGTTGTATCCCATGATATCATTGTGATTTGATGATTTTAGATGGTATGAAAGAAAAACCAAGAAGTCCATTGTATTTCGCTGCACCTGTGAGCATATTGCAGGGCGTCAGAGGACTGCTAGAATATGATATTCTCATGTATTAGGGCATGCCTTGAGAAGTTGTTTTACCTTGCTTTAAAAAGTCCATTTGTCATAGAAATGAAAAATTTATATAAAATCAGCCTGCACTGCCTTAAATCCTCACGCCCACTTTCTTTTCTATTTTGACATTATATGTGCAATTCAGATTCAGAATTTTTAGTGTGTGAAATAATTATATTTGAAATGCCAGAATGTTTTGTTTTGATACTGTTTCTTCAAGTACTGGAAAGTTGAAAAAATATAAAACAGGAAGCCACAATTATCAAGTCCTACATTACAAATCTTCTAATTTTTTTTGAACTTTAAGATCTTTGACCTTTCACACGAGTGCCTACGGTAGTTCATGACAAAAAGGCATTGGCAATTATATTTTGTTGTATCCTTTATTTGGTTATGGAATGGTTTTACCTACATGTCATGTACTTTATTTTTCCACAGTATGGGTGAAAAAAAGAAGACAAACCAGGAAAAAGATTTCTATTGCAATTTGTGTGGAACATTTCACAACAAAAATGGAATTTCTGAACATAACAAAATGAAGCACGAGCATATAATACACACAGGAGGGAAAGAATGCCCAAAATGCCTGATGATATTTCTTACGAAAGCCGAATTTTTTGAACATGAGAGCCATGACCATGATCCCAAAAGTAAAGGGAAGAAATGACAACAAAGCAAGGTAAAATATATACAAGCTAGGAAGTAATATTATCCCAGTTATTTCTTGTTTATATTTGATATTTGTTTTTTATATTTCGTAATATTCTTTTATTCCAAGCCTTTACAGAACAGACCTCAACAGTAAGGGATGAATATTGTACATGAAAGAAAGGAGTAAAGTTTGTAAAGTAGCTCTACTGGAGACATGAAAAAATAGAAATGAGTTTTGGTGCTCCATGTCGTGGAGGCTCTCAACATCTGTGTTGTTCTACGACCTTACAACTAGTTTGATATTGTACTCGAAGGATGTAAAAATCGACTTCCTAATGAAAACTAGAACCTAGTGTTGATGGGTAGATACTAAAATTGTATGTAGAATATTTTTGTACTTAGATATTTTTTCATTGTTTTCCAGGAGAAACCATGTACAAATTTGATAAATCCTCGGCTTCTACAACTGCAGCTTATAGTAACACTTCATTTTTTAGTTTTCGTTGCACTTAGATATTCTTTCAATGTTTTGTTCATCTTTCTCCCATCATGATATGTAAATAAATTCTTCTTGTGATATTTCCATTGTGCACCAAAATTCCCCATTGCACAATGTTGCATTTCCTTACAAGTTCATACAACCGTATCAAGTTTTGTAACATTCTACACTAATGACAGTTTTTTGAGAACAAGTACCATATTTATTTTGCCTTGTGAAGGATATCAAGACCAAGAAGGTGGTGCTCAAGTGGAATATTCAGGATGGTCTACACAAGCTCAATTTACCTTGCGAACCTAATTCGCTATGGACTTCAAACAGTCAACCGTTCTTTCTTGATGAGAGGGAAATAGTTTTTCTTGATCGAATTAATTGATTTAGATCTAACTACTCGAATTGCAAATCTAAGTTTCCACTTCACACAACACTAGCTTTTCTAACAACATATTATTGTGTATACATAAAAATACTTGTCTGCACTCAAGCTTTCCAGAATTATAAATCCAAATCTCAACAAAAGGACTTCTATCTTTCTATCATGTACAAGTTAAAGAGTGGAAAAATATACAAAAAGTGAAAACAATAGATGTGAACATACCTACAACTACAAATAATGAAGAGAAGTAGGTCCATAGAGAATCCAATGCTTGATAATAAAATTAAAACAATTCGAAATTCGGGAATTAAAATGAATTTTATTGCAATTTAGTGGTAGAGTATACTTTTTATATTATACAGTATACATACCATCAATGTTAGAAAATAAAATAATATGTTTACAATAGAAAACTTATTTTTCTACTAATACTAGATTCCTTGAAAACGTTGTATAAGAAGGATAATAATAACTAATGTATAAATATTTTATTTAAGCATATAAATTCATCAATAATCTGAATAAATAGGACCTGGACACTTATGATACATATGGGCCGGATCTGCCAACATGGGCAGGGTTGAATGGGTCGATTTATTTTTCGTGGAAATTACATCCATACAGTATTTAAAGATGGGAAATTACAAAAATTTAGGTGTTTAAATATCACAATTTAAAGATCAGAGTTGAAATTTCATTGTGCAAAAATCAGATATTTATTTAATAATTTAAATATTAAATAAATCAACCCAATTCATTTCATAAAGCAACGCAACTCACCCGTCTACTCTGCTCGTCTCTCACTCTCACTCTCTACCCCATTTAATCGGCAACATCTCTCTACCACCATACTTTTGGACGCCATCTTTTGGACTTCCATTGGTTTTCCCCAATAGATTTGTTGTGTTGAAGCACAGTGGAGCCATCAATTGGTTGAAAGAAAGTCTAAATGCTTGAAAGGAAAATTTCATAATATATCCTAGAATTTGGATCAATTGGTTCAATTGATGGATTACCCACAGTATTATGGACCTCGATTGAATGTTGTTGGGTAGAATTCATCATTTGGAAAGCATTTAGTCCATCAATTGACCTATTGCCAATTCTCACGAAAACCGTTGATGTGTAAGACTGATTTTGATGAATCAAGACCATGAAATCAATTGCCTTGGTGAGGAAAATCGATCGGTGGTGGTCTGTGACCATGGGTGTTGCCGGAGTGGCAAGAATTTGGATGGAGGCCATGTGGCAAGATTGAATTTTAAAAATGAGGTTTAAAGTTTACTTATTCAAAAATCAGGTAAATGTATAATAATATTAACAAATTAGTTTATATACTCTCTCCAACTAATTAATACCGTAAATTATTTTCTCCCTCTTCCCATATTCTTTCCCTCTCTTTGTCTCTTTATCATCTCTCCCACATGGCCGTCGAACAACGAGGGGCGCTTACTGTGAGTGCTCATTGTGATCTCCTCCACACGATGACCATGAATAGCATAGCGCTGTCATAGTGACTTTTTGTGCAATGCAGATCGATTGTGGTGTTCATTTTTTGTTATTGTTTTGATGTTAGTTGTGGGTAGTTTTACTTGTTTTCGATTTTGTAAATGGTAGTTTTAGTGGTGATTGCGGTGGTGAGATGGTAGTGGTGTTGGAGATTGTTGAGTGGTGTGATGTGGCCGTTGTAGCGACTCCTTATGCAACGTCACCATGGGG
Source organism: Olea europaea var. sylvestris (assembly GCF_002742605.1). Taxonomy (NCBI): domain Eukaryota; kingdom Viridiplantae; phylum Streptophyta; class Magnoliopsida; order Lamiales; family Oleaceae; genus Olea; species Olea europaea. The sequence continues at coordinate 10,012,899 of NC_036248.1, read as the reverse complement.
GCTATGGAAGGGAAAGTCTTGGCTGTTGAGGGCATGGTGAGTTGGTGTTGGTGTGGTGGTGATGCTGGGGATTGTGGCGGGGTCGGGGCAGTGGTGGTAGTTGTGATAGTGGTGGTGTTGGTGGTAGTGGTGTTGTGTTATTGTTATTGTTGGTGGTGGTGGTGATTGTGAAGGTGGCGGTGGAAGCGACGAGATGAGACGAAGTGTTTGTGACCAAGTATCAGTGATCGATTGGGATTGGAATAGGGTGTTTAGGTTTATGTGATCAATTATTTGGTTCTTTGTAACTAACTATTGAAATGTAATCTTAAATTCGATAATTTGTGTGACCAACAAATTTGAAAATATATGATCGATAGATAAATTATGACCTACAACTTTTTGATCTGTGACCAATAAGATAAACTGTGGCCTTCAAAAAATTTTATTTGTGATCTTAAAATAAAATGTGATCAATAAATAAGTTGTAACCTATAATTACATATATGTGACCAATAATTGTATAATTATGACCTTATTATATTTAATTAATTAGCTAATACCTGATTTATGCATTTTTAAATTTAAAACTTGATTTTTGTATTGTCCATACTTAATACATGATTTGTGAATTTTCCCTTATTTGGGAAAATTTCATGATTAAGTATTGCCCATTTCAAAACTAATAAACAAGGTTTAAAACTTCAAAATCAAATATTAATTACATTTTATTTATGAAATAATTAATTAAAAATATATTTTATTAATTAAATATATTAAGGTCACAAATCCATACAATTTAGTTAAAATTATTGAATTAATTGATCACAAATTATTTCTTGGTCACAATCAAAAAATTTTATAGGTTACAAATTATTTTTAGATCACAGATCAAAAAATTTACAGGCCACATATTATTCTCGGCCATAGATAAAAAAAAAATTTATAGGTTACAAATTATTTCTCGATCACAAATAAAACATTTTATAGATTACAATTTATTTATTGATTACAAAATCGCAAAATTTTATAAGTTAAAACTTATTTAACAGTCACAAATTATCAAATGAATTGGTCACAAGTAGTTTTTCGATCATAACTTAATAAATTGTGAGTCACAACACATTTTTTAGGTGATATATTATTTATTAATTATAAATTAACCAATTTATTGGCCACAATAAACCTAATAATTGGTCACCAATTATTTAATGGTCACATATTAACTAATTTAATGGGTAAAATCTACCAAATAATTGATTATAAACAGTCCTCATCCCCAACCTGACCCGACCCGATCCCATTCCATAACCACAACCTAATTCTTGTATTAACAATAACCACTGCCACCACCAGATCCAACAATGCCTCCATCCTATCCATCGTTAATCCAACGAAACCCACCTCCGTTGCCAAATCCACTACCACTAGATCCAACACTAGCGCCACCAACAAAAATCACCGTCAAAACATATAAACCATCGCCACCACCATTTCATTGCACGAGGCGCCTCTACCACCATAGCACAGCCACCACCCACAGACATAGCCCGAAATAGACGCATCGAGTCCAATACAAACACATCGCCATCAACACAACCCAACAACCTATAGACGCACCGTTACCACCACCATCCCAGCCCCACAACGCAACACACCCCACTAGCACCACAAACACCATTGCACTACCGCCACCATGCAGTGCTTCACAAATCGTTGCAGACGATAATGCACAGTCTTGCGCAAAGCTGCTCCAAAGTTTTCCCGTCTGGCGTCGACGACGAAGTAGAGAAAATGAGAGGTATGGTAAAGAGAAAATGGACTAAGAATGAGGAAGGCAATGAACATTAGGGGTTAGGGTGTGAATATATAATTAATTGAATTTCATAATATTATTATTTAAAACCCTATTTGGTATAAATTAAAATTTAGATTTTAATCCAAACCAAAGTCAACAATCAATTTCAAGCACATATTTTCTGAATCCCACAACTTTTAATCATATATTTCATTAACTCATATCAAAATCTACTAAAAGTCTAATTTTAATCCCCATCAAATATGGGCTTAATATTTAAAAATTGTATTATCATCTGATTTTTATATATATATAAACTATAGTTCCAATTTTTTGAAATACAATCTTTAAAAGTAGGCCTTTATTTAATTTTCACTAGCATTAATTATTTTTTTAGAATAAATATATTGCACCAAAATTTTGTTAACTACAACACATTTTAATTACAATAAATTTCTCTTAACTTTTATTATTTTACACTAAAAAAAAAAGTTTGAGAATATATTTATCTTTTTCTAATAAAGAAAAAAATTAAGAACACAAAAATAGATAATTCAAATTTATCAACAATTTCAGGGGCAAAAAAGGGGGGAAATCCTAATCTTTGGCTTAAATTAGGAAGCCTACACCCATAAATAAAGTCATAAAGAGCAGCCGCAATACTACAATTTGCTTAAATTTTCAAGATCCCAATTCTTCCCTTCTCGGTAATCTCTCTCGATAGGTACATTTCAATTCAATTCTCTGTTCATGTTCTTAGCTTCTAATTTATACGTATCTGTATATTTTATATTAAGATTTAATCAAAATTGGTAAAAAAAAAAAAAAATTGATTTTTATTTCTGGCTGGCGGCGCGGTAATAACAGGCGGAACCTTGGATGCTCTTTTTGTTGTGGGGCTGATTAAAAATATCATATTTTTTCCTATCTCACTTAATTCATTATTTTCATCTTGAATTTACAGGCTGCAGTTGATAGCTGAACATGGCAGATTGGACGGATCTTCCGGTGGACATTTTGGTTGTTATCTCACAAAGTTTAACTGTAATAGAGGATTTTACTTCCTTTGCTGCTGTTTGTAAAGACTGGAAATCAGTGACTTCAATATTGAAGAAGAAGCCTTCGTTGCCTACTAGATATCCTCGGCTCATGCTTGCTGAAAAAATAGATACCGAGGATCAAGAGAATCAAGATGCGTCGATTCGTTGCTTTCTAAACTTATTAACGTCTAAGAGATTTCAACTTCAGTTGCCAGAAGCGAATGGCAGGAAGTGCACGGGAGCACATTACGGATGGTTGTGGACAATTGGCACGGATTTGCAAATCAATTTATTGCACCCCTTCTCTAGACAACAAATTTGCCTACCTCCTATGCTGACCTTTCCTGATCAGTATGAATATAATGAGAAATTCACGCCACAAGAGGTTTGGTATTTCTTTGTTTCGAAAATAGCGATGTCCTCAAATCCTTGTAAGGAGAAAAGTTTACATGATTATAATGAGGATTGTACTGTAGTTGCTATTTATGGAGAATTTTCTATATTGGCTTTTACAAAATTAGGAGGTACTGTTTGGACCAATATCTCAGTCCATTCTCGCGTTTATCAAGATATAATTTTCTACAATGGCAAATTTTATGCCGTAGATGCTCATGGAGTTGTAGTTGTTTGTGAGTTTGATGATGCCAATGGCCCAAAAGCAACAGTTATTGCCCCTGCTCCAATTGAAACCAGGGATACATATCAGAAGTATCTAGTGGAATCATCTGGACATCTTCTACTGGTTTCTCGCATCCGAAGGGGTTATTTATTTGGTGATGATGATGATGATGATGATGATGTAGAAGAAGATGATATTGATGATCAGGACGAGGATGCGGGTGATGATATTGATGATCAGGACGAGGATGCGGGTGATAATATTGATGAGTGTAAGGGGGATGTTGATGGTAGTGATAATGTTGATCAGGTGGAGGATGCCGAAGGTAGTGACAAGGAAGAGGAGAAGAAAGCTAGATACTATACAATTGGCTTTTCTGTTTTGAGGCTAGATGAATGTCATGAGGAGGGGAATAATTATGCATATAGATTAACTGAAGTGACTAATTTAGGAGATCAAGCATTGTTCTTAGGTAGTAATGTATCTACATCAATTGCCTCGTCAGGATGTATCAAACCAAATTGCATATACTTTACGGATGATAATTGTGAGCTCTATTTCAATGAACCAGGTGGAGGTGGCCATGACACCGGAATCTTTAACATGGAAGACGGAACCATTCAATTAAATTATGCTGGAGAATCTCGTAGTAATTTTTCACCTCCATTATGGTACATCTGATTTTCGACGAGTCATTTAAATTATTTCTTTCAATATTGATGAGTCATTTAAAGTATGTACTAGTTCTCTTTGATTGTTGTTCATTTAATTTCAGACATATCGACAGGATTTTGTATTTTGGAAAAGTCATAATCAAGCTTAAAATTAGTTACTGAAGGAATTCGAGAATAACACTTACATTTTGCCGTGTTTCAAGTTTTTGATCCTATCTATTCTCCTAATCTCTGATCTTTATAGCGATACATATGATGCAATCTCGATATTAGGAATTTTATAAATAAATAAGTATTTTTTCAAATAAGACACAATTCACGTGAGATTGTGATTTTGAGCATTCTTAGCCTCCGTTTGGTGTAGCTAAAATTCAGATTTTTAGTAAATTTTGATAAAAGTCAATGAAATATGTAGTGGAAACGTCGTGAGCCCAACGAAATGTATGATGAGAACTAATTTTTTACTTTGATTTAAATTTTTAGCAAGTTTTTAATCTACACAAACATGGGCTTAATATAAAGCTAAGGGGCTTTGGAGTTTTATTTATCAGAAACTTTCCGAAAATATTCGTTCAAACTATCTAAGATGGCCCCATTTTCTGTGGATTATGACGAGAGAAAAGCATGGAAATTGGAATATGCTCCATAAAAAATACAGGCATAAGCTTCATTACCAATCTTCAAGTAGTGAAATGTGTGTATTCGATCACATATATTTTACACAAAATCTTAACAAATTAATACTTGAACTGACTGATATTACATAACTCGTAAAGTTTAATAAATGACAGCTTATTACTGTAATATGTAATATATATTTGCAACAGAAACTTCAACAAATCTAGTATTACACGAATATCGTACCACATTACAAAATGAAGATGAACATTCAAAAGTAAACTCTATCCAGAGACCTTGTGAAAGCAACATCAGTGCAGAAAAATCAAGAGGACATTCTCATGACCACAACAAGGGAATGCTGCAAAGGTACAGGGAGCTGGCCTTTTTACTTCTTGAGACACACAATAATTTGTGTAGTTTATACCCAGCTACATGCTCTGATGTTGCCAGATTGAGAGATCTATTGAAGAATTAAGACAATCTAAAGAAGAGAAGGCTAAAGCTGGGAAAAATGTAGAAGATGGAGCAGCTGGTCTGTAAAGAAGTTCTCAAGAGCTTTCTAAGAGTTTGGAAGAGCACGAAAAGGAGTACCACATAAGAATCCCAAAAATAATGGGTACATACACACACACACGTGTGTATGTGTGTGTGCGCGCCGAAAATGGAACATTCTTGTTTGACTAATATGATTTCGTAACATATAGGTAAGTCTTACTATAGGGTGTACTAGCTGGTAAGAGCAGTGGAAATGAAGACAAGTGCCTTGAAGATCAATTAGGTGATGCTAAGATAGAAGTTGGAAGGACGGAGACAGAATTAAAGCAGTTGCAGACAAGAATAATTCATTGCGAGAAATAGCGGAAGGAGAAAAGCGGTTCTGACTTTGAATTTTGTTTTAATGCTTTGTAACTGAACTTTCAGCAGTTATCGTTTTGACTTTTGCACCAGACACTGGAAAGTTCAAAAATCATCATATAATAATCCAGAAATTGCAATAGAAAAGAAATAAGGGAGATTTGTAATAATATAGTTTGTTATTACTGAAGTGTCAAAAGGTCGTGGCACATTTATTTCTCTGCAGATTAGTAATGAATCATGACTGGTGTACATATATTCACATGATGGATCCCAGATTTAAGATCTTTATTAAGCTCCGTTCCTTCTTCTGTATGAACATAATAATGTGCACCTTTCTTGAGAGAGATTAATGTAGTGCAGAGTGCAATGGAATATGTGTTTGGATCAACCTTTGTTTGCAAAACCAGTGATGCTGCATGAGAGGTCAGCTTTTATACAATTGTTTTTTACAGCGATATATTTTTCTTGTGTTAGTAGTTTCTTACAGTAATGATAATGTGAAGGTCACACCATAACTGCTTTGTCATACTTCTATGTTTCTATTTAGTTTTTCTTTGAATGGAAATGATTGGACCAGAAATTAATTAAACAATTTGGACAGAGTCAGCTCCATGGAACTAAGGGCAGTCTGTAGTCATAGCTTGTTACCTGAATGGTAGTCTAACTTACCACCTGTCGTTCAGTAGGTTTGAAAGTCGTGCTTGTTATAAATGTTATCTAATCAAGCCTTGCTCTTGCACTATTTCTATTTTATTCACAACACATAACATAGTTGGAGACTGACTATTGTAGGATATAAGGTTTTGGATGTATCTAATGTTGTTAAATTGGCTGTGAATAGTTGGGAATAATAGCAGAAGAGTCTGGCATTTTTCCGTTCTCTGGTATCGGATTCATGGACACCCAAAGTTCCCATCATGTCTAAGTTATTTTCTTTCTGAAAGAGGTGGAATTAAGAAACATCTTTGCAGTAATTTCACCATCATTTAATTACACATCATAGGCAGAGGAATAGAATATTTATAGTTACTCCAAAGACTGTCTTCAATACTTTTTGAATCTAAGAACACTTGATCCGAAACATCATTTTGGCTCATCCCAGTTTTTCTTTTCTCATGAGCCTGCACCTTATTATGGACAATATAGGAAATAGAAGTGGACTTAGGAGGACGAAATGATTTTCTATTCAATTGTGGGCTTACATTCAACTCAAGATTACATAGGTATTTATAGGACTTCCTATCACATAAGTTCATCCCCCTCAATTTAATTTTACTACATGCACCACAATTTACTAGGTACACATTAATTAATAATACATGCATACATGAACCACAATTAACTAGGTGCATATTAATTAATAATACATTTATTTCAAACTTCTAAATTTATGAAACTAAATTAAATAGGTTAAATGCATATTTATTTTTCTAACACCCCCTCCCCCCCTCTAAACATGAATTTTGCATACTCCAAGCAAACTTCTTAATGCCTTGAAAGTATTGAACTTGAGAGCTTTGGTGAGAATATCTCCAATTTGGTCTTGAAACTTCACAAAATTAATCTTCACTACCTTGTTTGCAATGCATTCACGCACAAAGTGATATTTGGTATATATATGCTTGCTACGTTCATGAAACAACGAATTCTTTGCTAAAGCAATGGTCGATTTATTATCCACACTTACTTCAGTAGGCTCTCTTTGTGCAAAATGAAGCTCATTCAATAAATTCCTTAGCCAAACTACTTGTGTAACATAAGAACTGACAGCAGCATACTCAACTTCACAAGTTGACAGAGTAACAATTGATTGCTTCTTTGAGCTCCAAGTAAAAGCTGTGCTACCTATGTAAAATACAAATCCACTAGTATTCTTTCGATCATCAATGTCGCCACCCCAATCACTATCACTGAAACCTCTAAATTTGAAAACATTAGAGACATAATAATGTAACCCGAAATCAAGAGTACCTTTGATGTAACGTAAAATTCTCTTCGCAGCTTTCAAATATGTTGTCGTTGGTGTAAGTATTATACCCTAGGTCCAATCAACTTTGGACATAAATACTTTTGATATATAATTAATACAATTTAATGGCAGATCTATTATTTAATTAATAGACAATTAAATAAATAATAGAGTCCGTAGATTCAAATCTTCGTAATTTGTTAATCACAAGGAGTTGTGATTGTGAGATATAAATTATATCTGATTGAATCTTAAATCGTCTGTGGTCGTAAGTAATAACGAGATACGGATATCGTTATTACGGATAGACCATCTCGTGTGGCATTTTTTACTTGTCAAGTAAGTAGCTGATCTCACAAGTTAAAGTGTGGTGACACTTAAATGAACACGTTGATGTTTTGTTATAGAACAAAACAATGGAGACCCGTCGAGAGATTCCACATGAATAACTATCTGAGTGTCAGTGATTAATCTCTAACGTTCGGTAGTGGAATTGATTCTTTGACTTGAGGTCGTCATGGTACTTTATATGAAGACAGTCATAATTTGGCGATGTTAGATGTTGCTCTAAAAAGGGCCGCTAATACGACATTGTTCGGGTACGTCAAGAATCGTATAAAGGTTGTGATTGATTAATAAAGGATTCATCACTCTTGGATAGTATGATATTATGATCTGCGTTTCATTCAATTAAGCCGATGATGAAATCCTTGGCCAATGTGTACTCATAAGTCGAAAATGAGTTTTCGACTTATATTGACTTAATAGTGAAGTGAAAGACATAATCGTTAATCGAGATTGACACACTTCCATATCTCGTTATTGATCGGATCATATTGACGAAAGGATTATAGTTTCACGGTAAACGAACGAGTTTGGTTTTGTCATACCACGTGACATTTCTCGTCACATGTATTGCTCTGACACATTGCTAGATGTCAATCTGGGACAGCGAGTGTGAATTGATAATAAACTAAAAGGATGTTTTAATTTATTAATTTTGATTATATCAAAATAATATTTCACGTCGTTAGATATTGTGATCGGGAACCTGATGGGTCGCACACAAAAGAAAATTGAAAGATTGCAATTTGTCAATTAATTAATTTAACAATCGTTGGATAAATTAATTAATTAGGTTGGTTATTTATAGGCCCGAATTAATTAATTGAATTAATTAATTTACGGACCGGATTTAATTAAATGGATTAATTATATATTGGACCGGACCGGGCCAGGCCCGCTTGGGCTTATATAAATACATGGCTAGGGTTTTCAATCCATATGATTTTTCATAATTACTCTTGCTAGCACAAGAAGAGAAGAAAACCCTGGTAGCTGCAATCTTATTCTCTGTATGGATCACCATTGGAGGCTGGACAATTGAACAGTTGTGGATGGCGAATCAAGATTGCTGGAACGAAAAGAAAAGCAAAATATTTGCAGAATTCTTTAAAGGTACAATCTTTATCACGATTTCTATCTAACACAAATGGATTCTCGGTGGGAATCGAAATAATTTTAATTTTCCGCTATGCATGTATAAGTAGATTCCCAACAGTGGTATCAGAGCCTACTTTGTGTTTGTTGGAAATTGTTTAACATCATTGTACAATCAAAAGTTGATTGTTGTGTTTCTTTTTCTAGTTTCTAGCAATTAAAGAAATTTAGTTTTCAAAATATTGAAATCTGGTTCTGATTCGAAAATAAAAAATAAAAAAATAAAAGGAAAAGGGTTGGCAGCTGGCAGCGTTCGTCGCCGACTTGAGGGGCTTACAACGACGACGAGCATGTCGCTGCAGCAAAGAAAGCAGCAGCACACGCACGCTGCTGATGGTTACTTTAGCAGCGCGCGAGCACTGCTACTGAGGCGGGAAGCCGCAGCTTTTGACAGCGGTGACTTCCCGTCGCGGTGATTAAGGGACGGCGCCGGTCGTCGCCCCCTGAAACTTGAACGAGAAGATTGGGCGAATTTCCTAGGGTTTTTCAATTGGTTGTTTAAGGCGGGGGGCTCTGTTGCAAATTAATAATTGTCAGGCACCTTATTGCAAATTGATTTCAAGGGTGAAGTTGGCAATTTTAAATTGAAGGGCTTGCCTGCAATTTAATTTTAGGGTTAAGTTGTAATTTTCAAATAAGGACATGTTTCTGTAATTTGTGAAATTGGAAGGGTCTGTTTTGAAAATTTCGAAATTGTGAGGCCTTGACTATAAATTTTAACTTGGGTCAAATTTCAACTTCCAAATGGGTTTTGAATTTAAATTTTAAATGGGTTTTAAAATTACGTTTTTAATTGGGTTTGACCCATGTTTCAATTTTGACCCAAATTAAAATTTTATTTAAAATTAACGATTTTTATATTCTCGTTAAAATAGGATTTTAACTTAAATATTAAACTTTCACCCCAATTGAATTTTATTTTATTTAGGAGTGTTATCCTAAATTAAAATATTGATTCAATTTAAATTAGAGTTTGACTCTAATTTAATACTTAATTAAAATTTGATTTTAATTAATTACTCACCCAAATATGTTATTGAATTTAGAATTGGATTCTAATTTGAAATTTAATTAAAAATTGATTTTAATTAAATTGCCTCGCCCTAAATTTCTTCTTGGAATTAGAGTTGGACTCTAATTTGGTATTTAATTGAAATATGATTTTGATTAAATAAATTCGCCTTTAATTATTGGAATTAGAGTTAGACTCTAATTTTGTTATTTAATTAAAATTTGATTTTAATTAAATTTCACTGCCTTAAATTTTGAAATTAGAGTTTGACTCTAATTTGATTTTTAATTAAAATTTGATTTTACTTAAATAATCCCGCCATATAATTGTTGAATTAGAGTTGGACTCTAATTTAGTATTTAATTGAAATTTGATTTTAATTAAATATGCCCGCTAATTAAATAATTGATTAATATGATTAATTAATTATTTAGTTGTTCCGATCCATTTGTCTAAAGGAGTTTAGACGACTTAATTGCTAGAAATTTGAAATTTATTTGCATATAATATTAGATATTATATAGGTATACATTTATGTGATGAATGTATTATTAGTGGACGATTATGGACTCGACCATATGGGTGTGTTGAATGGTTAATTTTTATTTTTATTGTTTTCTGGACCTACGAGCTCTTAATTGTTTTGGGCCTGCGAGCCCGTTATTATTGTTATTATTTTGGGTCTGCGAGCGCTTGATCATTTTGGACCTGCGAGTCCATTATTATTATTACTACTGTGGGCCTACGAGTCCAATTTCATTTAGGCCTGCATGCCAACTAGTATAGGATACAAGTTGCAATTGGACTAATTGAAGAGACAAGAAGAGGAGGAGACCATGGAGATGGTGCATCGATACTGTTCAATGCTATACCCCCAAAGAATTGACCAACTAGTCTTCCTTATGATTTGGGAAGACTAGATAGTAAAAGCCTATTATTGTCCACAATATTATATTATGTTATATATATTTATTTGCATGGTAGATGTATAATAAAATATATATTATTATCACGATGAGACTTTTAAATGCAAAATCCCTCCATAAAATATTAAGTTACATTTATAATCGCCTTCCATCATTATAGTGAAAAATCAGAGTCCCAAATCATCTCAACTTGTTGAATACACTCAAGGCTGGTCTATTAAGAATATGTTGAACACTATGAAATATTTGATATTTCTGAATGATGAGTTTGACTTAACTAAAATTTATCTTTTGTTGAGAACACTCAAGAAGATAAATTTTAGAGGCATGTTAAGCTAACACATAAGATGTGTGAAAATAAAGAGTTGTCAGCTTAATGATCTGGGAGTTGTATGAAGATATAATTGATAATAGTATCTACCCAAATATTATATTAATACTTGTTGAGTACATTCAAGGTCTTAATATAATAGATGGTGAAAAAGATATAATTCGACCCAACCAACACCTAAAGGGGGGTGAATAGATATTTATGCGGAATTTAAATCAATTAATTAATTCATGCAACAAGTCACATAAATTAAGCATCGCCTAGATTCATTCACATACTTTTATCTACCTAAGTTGAATTTTCGGTTGAAAAGTAAATAACGAAAAACGGTAAAAACAATAAAAACACCACAAAATGTTGACGGAGAAAACCCAACTGGGTAAAAACTCCGGGCACAAGCCAGTAGAGATTCACTATCCAAGATATTGACTAACAGTACGCCAGACACAATTGAAACTACCAATTCTCTGACCTCCTTACTGTATCAACCAAAGCTCTCCTGGATTCTGCAGATCTGCGCCAAAATCCCAGCCTTGAATATCTTCAACCTCTCGTGAGTCACCAAGCACTCCTACTCTTCAAGCAATTTCCTTCCCGGATCTTCAAACTAATGATCTTCTGGAAGTTGGTAAGGAGTAATGAAACGGTGTTTTGATTTTTGTAAAGATTGATGTTTTTACTCAAAGAAACAAAAGATGAAAAGATGAAAGATGAAAAGAATGAATTTGTTTGTTCTTGATCCTTTGGAATTTTAGAGGAATTGATGTTTTGTGTTTGCCAAAGGTTCTCAATGAAAAACCGGACGTTTTGTTTATATACTAGGTCGAATTTGGAAATATGGAGTGTTAAAAATTCGCGAGAAATTAAAATTAGCAATGGCCAGATAACACGGTCGCTCGAGCGAGGTGCTGGTGTAATTCGAGCGACACACCTTCTCTCGAGCGACTGCCCAGCGAAACTCCAGCGAGGTTGGTTCTGCAATTTAGGCTTGAGCGAGGTCAGGGTGAAACTCTAGCGACATCAACGCGCCGTTTGCAACTTCAAAGCATCCACCTTTACCCTAGACCCATGCAATAAATTTTATTAAATTGCAACTCTAGTCCTTGAACTATTAGACCTTTACAATTTAGTCCCTGACGTTACAAATATGACAAATAGGTCCTTTGGTCACAGATTGCCAATTACACATTTTCCTAACAGATGGGATCCCAACCTACTGGGAATTAGGTATGGACTCCATAAATTTATGTAAGAGGGTCATAAATTTTAATTAAACAGTGGAAGCATGATTAATTTAATAAAATTTCATGTTAAATTAATTGATGCATTTTAAATATTATTATTTTTCTTTTCGTCATTTATATTTATTGAATTGTGAGTAACCATGTGTATTTGAGAGGCATATTGGATGCCAACAACTAAATTAAATCTTCTTGATTGACACTACAATTTGAGAACTGTTCTCAAGCATGAGAAAGCTGGTTGTCCTTAAGTAGCCATTTTCTAGAGACATCTGGTGATGACTCGATTAAGGAAGAGGTGGTTGCTATAATAAACGCAGCGATGACAATAGTACTGCAACGTATGTGATACTTGCAACTATATCACCTGAGTTACAAAAGCAATTTGAGAGTATAGATATTAACACATAATTCTTCATTACAAAGAGTTGTATGATAATAATCATGTGTATGAGCCTTTCAAACAACTATACTGATGCAAAGTGACAAAAGAATCTTTAGTCAATCCTCATGTGCTGAAAATGATTGACATGAGAAGTGTCTCAATTGAGTTCAATCATTAACTATGAACTAAGTATTGACTTAGCTCTACAATCTCTATCATAGAGTTATTCATACTAATTATGAATTATGACATGAATAAACTCGAATGCATACTCATAAAGTTGCTTAACATGCTTAGGACTGTTAAGCCCTTTATCAAAATTGGTAGTGGGCAAACCATTGATTCATCTAAGAGTGTTAAGAGGAAATCTAAAGGGGTTTTTGAGAAAGCACCCAATATGGTTAAGACAGTCTAAGTGAAGGACAATACCAAATCTAATGACCTTTTGTTTCATTATAGAATGAAAGGTCATTGAAAGGAATATTGCGTGGCTTACGTCTACTTCACGAGTTTCTTAAGTATTTGATACCAGATGTAAATCTCATATTTATACAAACATGGAGAAACTAAATAGAAATCGACCACTGCGAAAAGGAGAAGTTGACATACACGTTGGAGATGAGCAAAGGTTGCTGCATTGCCTGTAGGAATATACTTCTTGAAATTGCCTTTTGGTTTAGTATTGGAATTAGAGAAATGTCGCTTTATACCAACCATAGTTGGAACATTAAAATGAATTTTATGTTCGGACATGAATTATTTTAAATGTTGAGGACAATAGTTGTTCTTGTTTATCTTGATAAAGATCCTAATGGCTATGGTAAATTACAAAACTACGTTTATATTCTTTAATACTAAGGATTCTATAATGAGTATAGAAATTATAAGGCATAAATACGATAATCTAATTATTACCAAAATCTGGCATACAGACTTTGTCATATAGATGAAATGCAATTCCAAAGTTACATAAAGATGTATTCTCGGGATTAATTGATTTTGACAAGTACAAATTATACATGTCTGGCATAATGATCAAATCTTCTTTTACTTGAAAAGAAAAAAGGCCAGCATAATTACTGGTCTAATGCATAGTGATGCATATGAATTCATGTCAATTGATGTCAGGTAATGTTTCTCTTATTTCATCAATGATCATGTATACTTGATGAAACTCGAACATGACTCTTGAAAAGTTCAAGGGATTCAAACTAGAAGTAGAGAAATAAATAAGTAAAGATACCCTCACATTAAGATTTGATCGAGTGAGAATTTCTTAAAGATAAAACTTAGATTAAGAGAGAATGAGATTCTCTTGCAGTGGACTCCTCCATATACACTGCAACATAGTAATGTATCTAAAATGAGGAATCGTTAATTATTATATATAATACGATTAATAACAAGCATGCAAATCTCCCCAAAACGATTTTTGGGGTCATGCGTTGATTGCAGTGTACAACAAATTAAATCATGTCCCATCTAAATTGGTTAACAGAACTCGATACGAGTTATGGAAAGACAATAGTCCCAATTTATCTTATATGAAAGTTTGGGGCCATGACGCTTATTTGAAGCGCCTTGAATTGGATAAGTTTGACACTAAATCTGATAAATACGTATTTGTGGGGATATTCAAAGCAGACGTTTGAATATAAATTCTATTATCATGAAGAGAGTCATCGTCTCACGACATATCGTCTTCTTAGAGAAAATGTTTACTCTAGGGGAGGACAGTGGGAGCAAAATAGAACTTGAAAGAGTTCAAGAGTCCACGGATATAGTTAACCAAGTAGATAAATCTGAGTTTGATCCTATATCTGATATGGGACATATTTTTTATTAGGAAGTAAAGACTCCTGAGGACGTGTCAGCTCTATGTGAATCTAGTAGGATCATTCGGCCTTCAAGAAGGTGCGAATCCATTATTACTAATCAGGTATTACTGATCAAGGATAATGAACCTGCTAGTTGCACCAAAATAAAGTCAAGTGTTAACTTAAAAGAGACAGAAAGAGGCCATGAAACTCGAGATGAACTCGAAGTATGTGAACAAGGTTTGGACCTTGATCAAGCCTCCTGATAGAATAAAGCCCAAAAGTTTTTGTAAATAGTTTACAAGGAAAATGTCGATATGGATGGAAATATCCATATACACAAAGCAAGGTTAGAAGCAAAGGTTAAGTGTTGACCTTGGGGAAACCTTTCTCCTGTAGCCTTACTAAAGTCCATTCGGGTTTCGCTTACAACAGTTGCATACCATGACTATAGGTTAAGTAAGTCTCTTGGAGCTGAAATCTTCGATTTGATGAAAAAGTCAAAGTGTTTGATTTTATCAAATTTGAAGACGAATTGTGTTATTTACAAAAAGGTAGTGGGAGCATTGTCGTATTCCTAATATTATAGAAAACGACATCCCTATATTTTAATCGTTGAAATAATGGTTGTTAAAAGATTTATTCATGACAGATATGGGAGAAGCAACTTGATCTATAGAGGAAGATCTAGAAGATTGCTTAACTCATCCCAATTTACATAGATGAAATCTTGAGAAAATTTCATATGGAGAAACTGGGTTACTCTTAAGCAGTATGCTGGAAAGGTTCCGAACGTGAAGCAACTGTTCATTCAATAGTAGAAACCTAATACATGATTACTTCAGAAGTAGCAAAGAGTTGCAATCTGGATCACGATGTTCATAAATGAACTTGGAGTAGTTCCTGATATTGTTGATCACATGCCATTGTATTGTGATAACAATAGAGCCATTGCAAAAGTGAAGGAATTAAGGTCTCATCAATGTTCCAAACATGTATTAAGGCGGTATAATCTCATCAGAGAGATAATACATAGAAATGACGCAAAGAGAAGAACAAATTCCCACATTTAACAGTATTGCAGATCCACTGGCAAAGAGTTGTCGTAGCATAAACATGATCGTCATCTAGACTTATGATATTGGATATATAAGTGATTGGATCTAGTACAAGTGGGAGTTTGTAAGTATTATGCCCTAGGTCCAATCAACTTTGGACATAAATACTTTTGATATATAATTAATACAATTTAATGCCAGATCTATTATTTAATTAATAGACAATTAAATAAATAATAGAGTCCGTAGATTCAAATCTTTGTAATTTGTTAATCACAAAGAGTTGTGATTGTGAGATACAAATTACATCTGATTGAATCTTAAATCGTCCGTGGTCGTAAGTAATAACAAGATACAGATATCGTTATTACGGATAGACCATCACGTGTGGCATTTCTCACTTGTCAAGTAAGTAGCTGATCTCACAAGCTGAAGTGTGGTGATACTTAAATGAACACGTGGATGTTTTGTTATAGAACAAAATATTGAAGACCCGTCGAGAGATTCCACATGGATAACTATCTGCGTGTCAGTGGTTAATCTCTAACGTTCAGTAGTGGAATTGGTCCTTTGACTTGAGGTCGTCATGGTACCTTATATGAGGACAGTTATACTTTGACGGTGTTGGATGTTGCTCTGAAAAGGGTTGCTAATACGACATCGTTCGGGTACGTCAAAAATCGTATGAAGGTTGTGATTGATCAATAAAGGATTCGTCACTCTTAGATAGTATGAGATTATGATCTGCGTTTCATTAAATTAAGTCGATGATGAAATCTTTGGCCAATGTGTACTCATAAGTCGAAAAGGAATTTTCGACTTATATTGACTTAATAGTGAAGTGAAAGACATGATCGTTAATCGAGATTGACACATTTTCATATCTCGTTATTAATCGGATCATATTGACGAAGGGATTATAATTTCACAGTAAACGAACAAGTTTGATTTTGTCATACCACGTGACATTTTTCGTCACATATATTGCCCTAACACATTGCTAGATGTCAATCTGGGACAGCGAGTGTGAATTGATGATAAACTAAAAGGGTGTTTTAATTTATCAATTTTGATTAGATCAAAATAATATTTCACGTCGTTAGATATCGTGATCGGGAACCTGATGGGTCGTACACAAAAGAAAATTGGAAGATTGTAATTTGTCAATTAATTAATTTAACAATCGTTGGATAAATTAATTAATTAGGTTGGTTATTTATAGGCCCGAATTAATTAATTGGATTAATTAATTTACGGACCGAATTTAATTAAATGGATTAATTAAATATTGGATCGGACTGGGCTAGGCCCGTTTGAGCTTATATAAATACATGGTTAGGGTTTTTAATCCATATGATTTTTCATAATTATTCTTGCTAGCACAAAAAGAGGAGAAAACCCTGGTAGCTACAATCTTATTCTCTGTGTGGATCACCGTTGGAGGCTGGACAATTGGATAGTTGTAGATGGCGAATCAAAATTGTTGGAACGAAAAGATTAGCAAAATGTTTACAGAATTCTTCAAAGGTACAATCTTTATCACGATTTCTATCTAAACACAAAGGGATCCTCGGTGGGAGTCGAAATAATTTTAATTTTTCGCTGTGTATGTATAAGTAGATTCCCAACGGTTGGAGCATCCATATAACGACTAACCAGTCCTACTCCAAATAATATATCTAGCCTTGTATAAGTTAAATGTCTCAGGCTTCCAACTAAGTTTCGAAACAAGGTTGGATCCACCTTTGCACCATCATCATATCTAGAAAGTTTGATGTTACATTCTACTGGAGTGTTAACCGAATTGCAATTACTCATGTTGAATTTCTGTAGAACTTCTTTTGCATAATTTTCTTGTACAATGAAAATACCTTCCTCAGTCTGCTTCACTTCTATCCCAAGATAATAGGACATTAGACCTAAATCTGTCATCTCGAATTCATAGCACATTTTTCTCTTGAATTCTTCAAACATCTTTAGATTGTTGCCTATAAAAATTAGATCATTGACATATAGACAAACAATCAGAACACCATTGGCATTCACCTTAATGTAGAGAGCATGCTCATAAGGACACTTGGTAAAGCCATTCTCCTGAAAATATTTATCAATTCTACAATTCCAAACTCTTGGTGCTTGCTTTAGGCCGTAAAGAGCTTCTTTAATTTCAACAAGTTGTCCTCATTTCCATTTACTACAAAGCCGGGGTGTTGTTGCACATAGACCTCCTCTTCAAGATAGCCATTGAGAAAGGTTGACTTAACATCCATTTGGAAAATCTTCTACTTGTCTTGAGCAGCCAAAGAAATTATCAGTCGTATGGTCTCTAACCGAGCTACTGGAGCGAAAACTTCATAATCGATGCCTTAACACTGTTTGTATCCTTTCACCATGAGTCTTACTTTGTATCTTTCCACCTCTCATTTTGAATTTTTCTTAGTTTTGTACACCCATTTAACTCTGATGGCAGCATGCCCCTTGGGAAGAGTTGTTAATTCCCAAGTATTGTTCTCAATTTCTCTGATTTCTTCATTCATGGCTTTTCTCCATTTCTCATCCTCAGCAGCTTCATTAAAACTTATGGGCTCAATATTTGCAAACAGACAGAAGAAAGTAATATCATCAATTCTCTCGGTTTCTCGATATATATCATCAAGCCTCCTTGTACGCAAAGGCTTTTCACTTGAACTTTCTTCAGAAACATCAATTTCACCACGTGATGTGATATTGGAGGAGTGGTGGTCTCATATATATCTTCATTATCATCTTCTTTCTCCAAGAAAGGAAGAAAGTTATAGTTATCTTCTTCAACATGCCAATTCCATGTTGCTTCCTCATCAAAATCCTCCCATCACTTGGATTATAGAGCTTGTAGCCTGTTGTTTTTGAATCATAGCCAACGGACACGCATTTTTTACTCTTGTCATCAAGATTCGAACACTTCTCATCAAGAACATGGACATATGCAATGCATCCAAATACCTTCAAATGAGATACTGCTGGTTTTCTCTCATTCCATGCTTCAACTCTAGATCAAAAGAAAAGCGCTATGCTTCAATATCTTCTGATTCGGCGAGCGAAAGAGCTGATCTTGAAATCTCTATTTCCATGCTTCAAGTGGAGTCTTGTGGGCTAAAGCCTTTGTGGCACACCGGTTCAACAAGTAGACAGCACAATCGATAGCTTCTGCCCAAAATTTTTTTGGCATTTTCTTTGTCTTCATCATGCTCCTTGCCATATTGAGAATTGTTCGGTTCTTTCGTTCAACAACACCATTCTGTTGTGGAGGTCCTGGAGCAGTTAGGAACCGATGAATTCCGTTGTCATCACAGAAGTCTTGAAAATTTCTGGAAGTGAAGTCGCCTCCTCTATCTGATCTCACAGCCTGGATTTTAAATCCACTTTCTTTTTCTACAAGAACTTTAAAATTTTGAAAGCACTTAAACACCTCCGATTTTTCTTTTAGAAAATACACCCATGTTTTTCTATTGAAATCATCAATAAGCAAAAGAAAATATTTGTTCTTTCCAAAAGAACATGGAGTGATTGGCCCACATACATCAGTGTGTATCAATTGTAGTTGCCTTGAAACTCTTGATTGAGATTCTTTTGGAAAGACCTTTCTTGACTGCTTACCAAAAAGACACTCTTCACAAAGCTGATTAGGCTAATGTATTGGAGGCAAACCTTTCACCATTCCATTGCTAGCCATTGTTTTGAGCCCTCCAAAATTTATTTGCCCAAATCGTAAATGCCACAACCATGATGAGTCTTTATAACACGATGTCAAACACTTAGCCATATCAGTTTGTATGGACAACACAAATAAATGATTTTTCGCCGTAGGTACTTTAGCAATCAAATTTTCTACACCATCCTTTAGAACACATTACAACCTTTTGTGAACAAAACATAATCTTCCTTCAATAATTGACCCACACTCAAAATATTACTCTTCATATCCGGAGCATAATAAACATTTGAAATAAATTGGTGATTTCCATCTTTCATACGTATCAAGATTTTACCTTTCCCCTTTACTGGAATTTTGGAGGAATCCCCGAATGTGATATTGCCACCAACCTTCTCATCAAGCTCTATGAACAAATCTTTGTTCCCACACATGTGATTACTAGCTCCAGTATCAAGGAACCAAGAATGTTTTTCTCCTTGCTGCAAGTCTTTGCAAGCTATCAAAAGAGTAGACTCTATCTCTTCATTATTTTCTATATCTTTTTCATGAGAAAGGTTAGCTTTCGCACCATCACCACTTTTACATTCCCATGAATAATGTCCAAATTGATGACAAGTATAACATTTAACTTGCGACTTGTCATACCTCTTTTGATATGGTCTTGCTCTTCCTCAGCCATGTCCTCTTATTGAGTTGGATTGATAATTTTCATCTCTA
>NC_036248.1:9963099-9986904 GCF_002742605.1 Olea europaea var. sylvestris | reverse complement strand
TCACCACTTTTACATTCCCATGAATAATGTCCAAATTGATGACAAGTATAACATTTAACTTGCGACTTGTCATACCTCTTTTGATATGGTCTTGCTCTTCCTCAGCCATGTCCTCTTATTGAGTTGGATTGATAATTTTCATCTCTACGTTGAAATGAAATATGGTTACCTCTTCCTCCTCTTCCAAAGCCTCGTCCACGTCCTCGTCCACGTCCTCATCCTTTGAAACTTGTATTTCCCTTTTTTTTTCCTTGTTTTTCAATGTGAGCTTTGATTGTAAAACCTGCTCCAACGGCTCCTTCCTTCTTTGATTAAGCTTTTCTTCATATGCTTCCAATGATCCGCATAATTCTTCAATTGTCATATCTTCCAAGTCCTTCGATTCTTCAATGGTAGTGACCACATGATCAAATTTCTCATTAACTGATCTAAGGATTTTCTCAATCACCCTTAAATCAGACACATCTTCATCAAGCCTCTTCATTTGGTTTGCAACAGTCACCACTCTTGAAATATAATTCGACACCTTTTTGGATTCCTTCATTTGAATAGCTTCAAATTCACCTAGTAGATTTTGGAGGCAAACTTTATTTGCCTTCTCCTTTCCTTTGCAGGCAACTTGAAACATATCCCATAATTGTTTTGCTGTAGTAGCATTAGAAACCTTCTCAAAAGTGGCCTCATCCAATGCTTGGTGAATAAGAGAAACGGCCTTTTGATCCTTCCTCTTAGTGTTTTGTAAAAGATCCCTTTGTACTTAGATGAGAGCAGCTAGATTGGTGGGAGCCTCATAACCATTCTCCACGATATCCCATGCATCATGTGCACCAAGTAGTGCCTTCATGCGGATGCACCAATTATCAAATTTCTCTTTGGACGGTTTTGGAACTTGGAAGGAGGTCATGTTGGTATTTGCCATTGTTTCTAGTATTGTGGCTCTGATACCACTTTGTAGGAAATAGAAGTGGACTTAGGAGGATGAAATAATTTTCTATTCAATTGTGGGCTTACATTCAACTCAAGATTACATAGGTATTTATAGGACTTCCTATCACATAAGTTCATCCCCTCAATTTAATTCTACTATATGCACCACAATTTACTAGGTACACATTAATTAATAATACATGCACACATGAACCACAATTAAATAGGTGCATATTAATTAATAATACATGTACTTCAAACTTCTAAATTCATGAAACTAAATTAAATAGGTTAAATGCATGTTTATTTTTCTAACAGACAAAACACGTAGAAACCTTCTGTATATACGTGTTACTAAGTGAATATTATGTGTCCCACTGCAAATATGTATGTCGTCAACAAATTTCTTTCTTTATCGTTGTGTATAATTTGTTTTAATCTATTGTTTGACATGTAGGTTGCCTTCAATAGAGAAATAGGAAGACCAAGTGTGACTCTCGAAGGTGACATTTTCCAGCCGAGTCGGCTTTTGACTGGTGGTAGTCACAGGTAAGAATTACGTGCTTCTTTATCTATTTGACATTCTCGTTTGGACTCATCAAATTATTGGAAAAAAACTTAAAACAATTTTTATGTACAAAGTTCATTTGATGCACGATTTGTCTGAATTCACAAGTATTGGGACATTGCATATGCTTTGTGTAATATCACGAGAATCTGCCATTGAAGAAAAGAAAGTTTTATTTCAAAACTGTGTGGCTAAAATATCATTTCTTGAAAAGTCAATCCATGAACATGCTGGTATTCATGCTGGTATTCGGGAAACCAGGCTTAAAGAGTTAGAGAAGAAGATTAAGGCTATTAAAAGTCAGATGCAGTCAGCATCCAAGGACCTCAAGGTCGGTTTTCTGTAGTTGACCTCCGAAATGAGCCACTGGTTATTATAATGGTTTCAATATGTTACTTTTTATTAAGTAGGTTTCAGTAATTGATAGTTTCTTAAAATGACTAATTGAAATGGCTAATGGCATCTGTCATTATAAATTTGATTCCTCTTACCTCCTTGTACAGAAAAATGGAGGGTGGGGGATTTTAAATGAGCTATTCATGATGGGTATTGACGTATTGTCATTGAATTGCTCCTTTCCTCTGTGACCTAAAATATTCCATGTTCAGTAAAAAGGAACTCCAAGATTCTTCAAAAATATTAATGCTATGTATGACTCACCTATGACCAATATTTTGCTAGAACAGTGGATACGTAATTTTTGCTGCCCAGAAGTTGGTTTGTTTAATCGTTTCTTATTTAAATATAGTATTTTATGATACTAACTTGAGTTTTTCATCATTTTATGTGTAACTGCATTACATTACTATGATTCCACTCCTATTTTAATGTCTTTGGACAATATAATTTTTAACAGCTACTAACTTTTGCTACTCCATAGGCATTTCTTCCATTGAAATATATAATATGATACTCTTATTCTTTCCATACAACTCTATCGTTTCTATTTTTTCCCATCCTTGTTTTTGCAGACCCTTCCTTATTCTTTCTCTGATAGATAAGTGAAGTTGATTTGATTTGCCGATGTCGGTACATTTTAAGTATTTTGCATTAGATGTTCCGGTTTCTACATGGAATCTATTACCTGGATAAAACATTTTATGGACATTTAAATGTCTTTGTCGATCGAAATACTTCTGGATTTAAACTTCGTAGTTACAAAGTTGGCCATATTTCTAGGTGCGTGAGAGTAAAAGCTAGAGGCTTATAATGGAAATGGAAGCAGTAAAAACAGAACATGCTTCACTGGAAAGTCAGTTGGATGCTTTGAATAAGCACACCAGTGATCATACTTTGGAAGTGGATTCTTGCAAGACCAAGGTACATCCAGTATATACTGACATCCACTTATATAAAATAATGTTTCTTTACAGTGGGAATGAAGAATTATTTTCCTTCTTTTTTCTTGCAGGTTTCTTCATTAAAAAATAATCATGATCAGGCCCCAATCTGAGCTCAACTCAGCTAGGATGAAGATTAAGGAACATGATTCACAAATTACTAGAATTGTCAAGGAGCAGAAGGGGCTTCAGCATAGAATGAGCGAGACAAACCTTGAGAGGAAGAGATTGGAGAAAGAGGTGAGTTGTTAATATATCTTGTACCTGTTTCTCTGGACCCCCTCTATTTATTTCTTTGTTACTGTGTAGGTGAAACGTGTGGAGATGGATCAAAAAGATTGTGCTTTGATGGTTGAAAAATTAATAGAGAAGCATCCCTGGATTGCAACTGGTAAACAACTTTTTGGGAGAGCTGGATCAGATTATACTTTGGTTCCCGTGATCCTAGTAAGGCTCGGGAAGAATTCGGAAAACTGCAGGCTGAACAATCTGGGTGAGAATTTAGCAGGCTTTTTAAGGCTGTATGCTTTGTCCTGGCTGTTTATTACTGGGAAGAACGGCAGAATAAAGGAGACCATAAACACTGCAGTATTTTCTATATATTTGACCAGAATACAATCACCCTTTTATAGTGCTAAAAAGTCTTCTATATGTTAAGTCTATAAATAAGGAAATAAAATATATAATAACCATAAAAGAAAATGTGTTATATGGCAACAAATAACCAAAAAATCTGCTCCAATATTCTGAAATTTTCAACATTCCCCCTCAAATTGGATGGTATAAATTAAACAATCGCAGCTTGTTCACCATTTCCTCAATATTGGCTTAAACAATCCCTTTGTCAATAAGTCTACAACCTGATCGGATGAAGGCAAATACACCATGCTTATTGTCCCATTTTCTATTTTTTCTTTGATGAAATGTCTGTCTACCTTGAAGAGAAAAATTGTATATTTCTTCTTATTGATTTGCAATTCACAACCTCTACTTATAGTACAAGAAAGGAAAAAATAAAAGGAAAAAATAAATCTACAATCTAGAAGATTGATTACAATATTTCAACTATGGAATAAAAATAAATCATTTCTAAAAATAAACCAACTCCAATTATTCCTTATCTTGGTCCAATCATCTCGAGATTTCAATACTCCCCCTCAAGTTGGATCATAAATGTTGATCATATCTAACTTGAAGATGAAATCATCGAATCGTTGTTTAGGCAGTCCTTTGGTAAAGATATCTGCAGTTTGTACTTGTGTGGGAACATAGGTCATACAGATAGTTCCATCCTCGACCTTTTCTTTAATAAAGTGTCTGTCCACCTCCACACGTTTAGTTCGATCATGCTGAACTGGGTTAAGGGAAATGTTAATCGCTACTTTATTATCGCAATAAAGTTTGATTGGCAACTTCATTGTGATGTGTAATTCTTCCAAAAGTTTCTTCAACCACAGTCCTTCACATACTCATTGTGCAACAGCTCTGAACTCAGCTTCAGCACTATTTCTGGCTTCTACATTCTGTTTCTTGCTTCTCCAAGTTAATAGATTTTCCCATACAAAGGTACAGTAACCTGTAGTAGACCTCTTGTCATCTATCTATCCTGCCCAATCTGCATATGTGAAAATCTCAACTTCTTTCCTTTCACCTTTTTTGTATAGTTGTCCCCTTCCTGGGGAGCCCTTGAGGTATTTGAGTATCTTATAGACAGCTTCTAGATGATTTTCTTTTGGAGCATGCATATGTTGGCTTACTAGACTGACAGCAAATGCGATGTCAGGTCTGATGTGTGACGGGTTACTGTATTCAACTTTGCCACAGGTGCAAATGTTTCTGTAAAGTCAATTCCATAGGTTTGTATATAGCCTTTAGCAACCAATCGAGCTTTATACCGTTCTATTGTCCCATCAACCTGTATTTCACAATGAAAACCCATTTGTAGCCAATGGGTTTCTTTCCTTTTGGTAAGTCCATCACTACCCAAGTTTCATTTTTCTCTAATGCTTTCATTTCTTCCAATACTGCTTCTATCCAATTTGGAATCTCCAAGGCTTCCTGAATAGTTCTTGGAATAATTGTATTGTCTAACTGAATTGTAAATGCATGAAATCCTGTAGATAAAGTATTATAGGACATGAATTTCGAAATAGGATGTAGAGTACATGACCTTGTTTGTTTTCTGAGGGCAATGGATAGGTCAGGTTCAGATGTCTCCACTATTTTCTGAGGATCTGGAGCTACCATCGATTCTGACTTTTTTGGTGCTTTAGAGGTGAGATTCTCCCTATACTTTGATTTTGGCTTTCTTGAATAACTAGTATTTCCTTATCCTGTTGTTTTTCTACATCTCTCCCTTGATTCAAGTGTCCTTCTGTCAATGGCATACTAGAATCGGATGGTATAGTAGGTAAGAGAGGTTCAGAGGGGAAAAGATTAAGACTGAGATCAAAGAACCGATCTTCATGTACGGTCTCCCCCTGAAGAGAGGTGTTCTCAAAGTATGGAGTGTTTTTGAAGAAAGTGACGTCAAGGCTTACAAAGATTTTTTTGTTGAAGGGTCATAACATTTAGCCCTTTTGCGTAGGAGAGTACCCAATCAAAACACATTTAATGGCTCGGGGTTCAAGTTTGCTTTTGTGTTGAGAGTGAACATGAAGGAATGCGGTGCACCCAAATACTCTTAGGGTTAGATCGAAAGTGAGACGAGAAGTTGGGAAGTAATTCTGAAATTTTTGGAGAGGTGTTTTGAAATTTATAGCATGGCTAGGCATTCGGTTGATTAGATAGGTAGATGTGAGAATGGCATCTCCCCATAACAGTTTAGGCATATTTGTTGTACACATTAAGGCTCGAACAACTTCTAGGGGATGTCTATTTTTACGTTCGGCAATCCCATTTTGTTGGAGAGTATCGACACAAGAACTTTGATGAATTATTTCATGTGTTCGGAGAAAGTCTCCCAGGATGTGATTGAAGTATTCAGTGCCATTGTTGGTATGTAAAATTTGAATTTGCGTTTGAAATTGAGTTTGGATCATGGAATGGAAATTTATAAACACTGTGCAGACATCGGATTTTTCTTTTAATAAGTAGATCTAACAAATTTGAGTGTGATCGTCAATAAATGTGACAAACCACTTTGTGTGGGTACGGTTCGAGACTCGTGAAGGGCCCCATACATCACTATGAATCATGGTAAAAGGTCTAGACGGTTTGTATATAGATGTTGGAAAAGATGTGTGCTGATGTTTCGCAAGTTCAAAGACTTCACATTGAAAGTTAACAGACTTTTTATCCAAAAAAATAAAAGGGAGTACACATTTCATGTATTGAATGTTAGGATGTCACATTCTAAAATGCCATAACATAATTTTACTATCTATAAGGATAGACGTAGAATCATGAATTTTAACTTGACACTATTTACTCACATCAGCTTGTTCAAAGTAGTAGAGTCATTCACTTTTCTTAGCACTGTCAATCGTCTTCTCCGATGATAGGTCCTGAAAGACACAATGAGACGGAAAAAATTTAGCAGAACAATTGGAAGTTTTTTTTAACAGGCTTATAGATAGCAAATTGCATGATAAATTAGGGACATGAAGAACTGAGTCTAAAGTTATAAAATTAGAAATTTTAATACTCCATTTTCCTGTTACGGTCGATAGGGAACCATCAACAATTTTAACTTTGAGATTACCCGCACACGTGGAATATGAAGAAAATAGGTGGTAGGAATCAGTCATGTGATCAAAAGCTCCAAAGTCAATGATCCAGGGTGTATTAGACTATGTGATGGATTTTAAGGCTCTCAAGAAGTTACCTCTATGAGCTAGTGAGCTTGACGGATTATTTGTGGAGGTTTGACTTGATGTGTGAAAACTGGACAACAATTTGTAGAGTTGCTCCATCTGTTCAGGATTGAAAGTGCCACTCGACTCCTTAGTTTTTTCTGCTTGATATCCACGACTTTTGTTTTGTTTTGATTTCCAATTTACCAGTTTTCTGTGCAAATCCTAGCACGTGTCTTCTTTATGTCCCGGTTTACGGCAATGTTCACACCAGGGCAGTCCTTTTTGTTGTCTTGGGTCAAGCCCATTTGCTGCTCCTTTTGAATAAAGGCCCATGATTTCAGGTCCGACTCCTGAAGTTTTACCCAATTCATTAAAAATTTGAGGCCCACTCTTTTTGAATCCAAGCCCATCATTTAATGGCCCAAGACTGGAAGACCCAAACCATTTCGACGCTAGGGCTGAGCTCTCCGTCCCGATTCCAGCTGAGTCCGATGCACCACCGGTAGTTTCCAGCATGATTTTCCTTCGATTTTCTTTGCGTTGGACCTCTGAAAATACTTCCCTCGTCGACGACAAGGGTTTTCGATCAAGAATTCGTCCTCTAACATCATCAAGTTCTTGATTCAACCCTGATAAAAACTCGAAGACTTGCTCGTTTTCCAATTTTTTCTTGAACCGCGCGCTGTCTTTTGAACATTCCCACTCCTCTTTAGAGCACAAGTCGAGTTCCTACCACAAAGCTGTCATCTCAAGGTAGTATTCGGTAACATCTCATTCCCCTTGTCTTGTTTGCCAAAGTTTGGTTTTGATTTCAAAGATTTGGGATGAATTTTCGAAATCTGAGTATATCTCCTTTACTGCATCCTACACGTCCTTCGCCATTGGTAGGAAGAGATAGGTCTTTCCAATGGATGGTTTCATCGAGTTGACTGACCAAGCAGTCACCATGGAATTTTCTAACCTCTATTTTTTAAGAAGGACAGTGTTGGTTGAGGTTGGTTTTGTCGTTTCACCGGTGAGGTAACCCAATTTTCCTTTTCCATCAATTATGAGTTTGATTGACTGAGCCCATTCACGGAAGTTCTTCCCATTCAGTTTTTCAACTGTTAGTTGGAAGGATGAATTTTCTGCCGAGTTTATGGCAGAAGTAGTTTCAAAATTGCCATTGAAATAGTCAGAGGTTGTGGATCCTCTGCTATTGGCTTCCGACATGATTAGGATAATTTCATGGCTTTGATACCATGAAGAGAAAAATTGTATATTTCTTCTCATTGATTTACAATTCACGACCTCTACTTATAGTACAAGAAAGGAAAGAATAAATCTACAATTTAGAAGATTGATTACAATATTTCAACTATGGAAATAAAAATAAATCATTTCTAAAAATAAACCAACTCCAAATATTCCTTATCTTGGTCCAATCATCTCGAGATTTCAACAAACCTCAACATATTTAGTCCGATCATGATGAACATGATTATGTGACATTGCAATGGCTATCTTATTATCATAATATAATTTCATAGGATGATCTCTCTGAATGCCAAGTTCCTCTAGCAGTAACTTCAACCACATTATCTCACAAGTTCCATGGGCCAAAGCTCTGAATTCAGCTTTAGCACTGCTTCTCGCCACAACTGGTTGCTTCTTACTCCTCCAGGTGACTAGATTTTCCCATACAAATGTACAATAACCAGTTGTAGATCTTCTATCCACCCTGATCCTGCCCAGTCAGCATCAGTAAACGCTTCAATCGACCTCTTAGAATTCTTCCAGAAGAAAAGACCAAGCACAGGTGTCCCTTTTAGATATCTCAAGATTTGATGAACAACTTCCATGTGCTCTTTAGATGGAGCATGCATGAATTGACTTACAACACTCACTGCAAAAGCAATATCGGGTCTAGCATTTGACAAGTAGATGAGCTTACCTAATATCTTCCCTTATCGGCAAGTGTACCTCCTGGACAATCCCTAGTTTGTGATTGGGATTTATGGGAACATTAGTTAGTTTACTTCCTAACATACCCGTTTCTCTCAAGAGATCCAAAACATACTTTATCTGTGAAATGGAGATTCCATTTTTATTTCTTGCAACTTCCAATCCAAGAAAATATCGTAAGGGGCCTGAGTCTTTGATCTCAAATTATGTCGCAAGAGCCTTCTTCAGTCTCTTCAATTATTCATGGTTATCACCTGTTAGAACTATATCATCCACATAGACTATTAGTGTAGTAATTTTTCTGCATGAGTTTCTGTAGAACATAGTGTGATCAGATTGAGCTAGTTTATGTCCTTGTTGGCATACAACTTTCATGAACCTACCAAACCAAGCTCGTGGAGATTGTTTCAACCCATATAAGGATTTCTCTAATTTACAAACCTTTCCTTGGGTTTTACCTTCATCGAACCTAGAAGGGAGTTCCATATATACTTCCTCTTCCAAGTCGCCATTCAAAGAAGCATTTTTTACATCTAGTTGTTGGAGTTTCTAGTCTAGATTTGCCGCTAATGTCAAAAGAACTCTCACCGTGTTCAATTTTACAACTGGAGCAAAGGTTTCCTGGTAGTCCACTCTATAAGTTTGAGAATATCCTCTAACTACCAACCTAGCTTTATAGCATTCCACTGAACCATCTGACTTGTATTTTACTAAGAACACCCATTTGTACCCAACTGTTGACTTGTCCTTAGGTTTTTTTACAATCTGCCATGTTCTATTTTTATTCGAGGCTGCCATCTCTTCTTCAACTGTTTTTCTCCATTCTGGAATTCTCAGGGCTTTATGAATAGACTTTGGTATTTTAATTAATGACAAATTCGTGGCAAGGGCCTGAATTGATCTGGATAGGTGACTATATCCAATGAAATTGGAGATAGGATGTTGCGTAGAAGATCTGACTCCCTTTCTGACTGCTGTAGGGACATCTAAGTCATTTTGTAGAGTAGAGACATTATATGAGTTCAGATCAGATTCATAGTTCTGCTGTTGAACTGTGAGATGGTCCATAATTTTAGGATTTTTCCTCTTTGAATAAACATGTAGCTCATGTGTTTCTGCAAGTTGTTTATCTCCCCACCTCCACTAAATTCAGTTGAACAAGAGTATCAACAAGTTGAGGCTATGGGGAAAGAGTAGTGGAGGAAGGTTGGTTTGATATGGGAGGAGATGGTATTGGTATCGAGATGGTAGATTGTTCAGTGAGTGACATAGGTAATTGTGATGTAGTTTCCCAAAAATTTCCATCATTACTGTTTTCCTCTCCTTGAGGGAAATTTTGGGGAAAGTAAGGAAGAGACTAAAAAAAAGTGACATCCATAGATATATATAATATTTACGAGTGACCGGGAAGTAACACCTATAACCCTTTTAAGTTGGAGAGTAGCCTAAGAACACACACTTTCGGGCTTTAGGGTCTAATTTGGTGCGTTCATGGTCATGGTCATGGACATGGGTGAAAACGGTACAACCAAGACACTCTTAGGGGTATAGAAAGGATGGATCGGAGGTGTGGGTATGCATTTGACAGAACTGTTAATGGAGTCTTGAAGTTATGTATCCTAGTGGGCATTCTATTTATAATATAGCAAGCAGTAAGAATCGCATCCTCCCAAAAAGTTTTTGGAACATGGCTAGTAAACATGAGAGCTCTAGCAATTTCTAAGAGGTGACGATTTTTTCTTTTGGCAATACCATTTTGCTGGGGAGTAATAATACAAGAACTTTGATGTAAAATACCTTTGTTATTGAGGAAATTTCCCAAAACTTGATTGAAGTACTCTCGCCCATTATTAGTTCGCAATATTTTTATCTTTGTATCAAATTGAGTTTCAATCATAGAGTAAAAATTTATAAAGGTTTGTGCAGTTTCAGACTTATCTGTTAACAAGTAAACCCAGCATACCCTAGTATGATCATCTGTAAAAGTTAGGAACCAACGTTTTCCCATAATATTTTTAATCCTAGAAGGACCCCATAAATCACTATGTATTAGATTAAACGGCGATGAAGATTTATATTCGTGAGACGGGAATGAAGAACGCGAATGTTTGGCTAATTGACAAATATCACATTGGAATATATCTTTCTTCTGAAACAACGACGGAAATAAATGTTTAAGGTATAAAAAACTGGGGTGACCTAGATGACGATGCCACAACATTATTTCTTGTTCTCTAGAGATAGATTCACAGCTTGCACTTTGAGCTTGTTTATTCGAGCAGGCATCTTCCAGGAAATAGTATAGTCCCTCATGTTCTTTAGCATTGCCAATCCTCTTCTTCGAAGTCAGGTCTTGAAAAATACACAAGGACTCAATAAAGTTCAGGCTGCAATGCAAATCTTTAGTTAATTTACTAATGGAAAGGAGATTGCAAGAAAGGCTTGGGACATGCAAAACAGAATTTAATTCAATATGCGGACTAAGTTTAACAGTCCCAATTCCAGTAGCTGGTGAAAGCGACCCATCTGCTATTTTTACTTTATAGTTTCCCGAACATGGTGAGTATGAGTGAAATAATTTCTTACAACCTGTCATGTGGTCCGTAGCTCCCGAGTCAAACTTTTTCAGCCAATAAATTGGAAGACAGAGCTGTGGGTGTAATCAATCGGTATAACTGCTCCCGTTGAGCCTTCATAAGAGAGAGAGAGAGAGAAACTTTGTCAGACTGGGTAGTGGCCGCCGGTTGCTCTATAGTGCTTTGGAAACCAGAGAAATTGCGTGCCAGCTTCTCTTCGCGCTGGTTTGATTCGGTCGACCATCATTACGCATCGCCTGCCTTCTATTTGGTGGTCTCCCATTCAAAACCCAGCATCGATCTCCAGAATGATTGCTTCTCTTGCAGTGTTCACACCAAGAATTATTCTTTTTGGTTGCACGAGTCAAATCATAGCCTCGAACCACAAGTGCTGAATTTTCCACAGAATTCACCTTTGTATTTCCAAGCATAACCCATTTTCTGTTAGCTTCACAACGTACTTCTGCAAAAATTTCATCAATTGCTGGGGTTGGTTTGATGCCCAGAAACCTGCCTCTCACTTCATCCAATTCCAGTACTAACCTAGCTAAGAAGTCGTATATTTTCTAATTCTCCACCTGCTTTTTATATTTTTCGGCATCTTTTGGAGTATCACAGTTAATCTGAACAAACATATCAATCTCTTGCCATAGCTTCTGCAGAGAGTTATAGTAGTAAGTGACCTCGAGATCTCCTTGGCATAAATTACGTGCTTTATTTCAAAGTTCGAACAATTGGGCCGAGTTTTCCAAGTCTGAGTATGCCACAGTTAGAACATCCCAAAGCTTCTTGGCTGTTGAGTAATATAGGTAGGACTCTCTAATTTCTTCTTCCATTGAATTAACAATCTAAGCCATTACCATGGAATTTTGGGCGTCCCGGGTAGTATATGCAGGGTCACTTTCATCTGGTTCTATTGTTGTACCTGTCACGTATCCCAGGCGACCACGACCACGACCACGGATAACCATAAGAGCAGATCGGGACCATTGGAAAAAGTTTCTGCCATTCAACAGGGTGGTGGTAAGTTGAAGAGAGGCACTTTTAGAGAGAGCGGTAATGGGAAGAGGATTATTTGTAGTGGGTGCACTTGTAGAGACAGGTTCGGAGGTCCCCGTTGAGGTCTTCGAATCCTCATCACTGGTGCACCAGTCATGGTCGTTTCATTCATCCTGGCGGCTCAATTAACCCCTAGCTCTGATACCATATTACTGGGAAGAACGGCAGAATAAAGAAACCATAAACACTGCAGTATTTTCTATATATTTGACCAGAATACAATCACCCTTTTATAGGGCTAAAAAGTCTCTTATATGTTAAGTCTATAAGTAAGGAAATAAAATATATAATAACCATAAAAGAAAACGTGTTATATGGCAACAAATAACCAATAAATCTGCTCCAATATTCTGAAATATGTTGGAGGAAAGATGGGTTTACTAACTTGGATTAGCTAAGGCTTTTAAGAGGACAACACTAATAGGAAGAATGAAGTGAAAAAAGGAAACTTGTATTTCTCAAATTCAAGACTTTACACACTTTTTAGCTTGTTACAAAATGGAGGGCACTACCCCTTTATATAGTGTTTGCAAGAAGATTCTAGTCCACACATTTTTTAAAGACACTTAGACCACACATCAAGATATTTTCCTAGAATTCTCTAGATATTCTTTATAAAACCACATATCTTACTTAGATATTTATATAGATTTTTCTAGTAGATATTTATATAGATTTTTCTAGATAATGCTTCTAGAAATGCTATGCATGTTGGGCCTTTTAATTGATTTGGGCCTTAAGCAAAATCCTTAAGCCCTATTATTTAGTCCAAAAATCAAGTTTACTACTCAACATCCCCCTTTAAACTTGATTTTGCTACTCCAAGTAGAGTTCTTAACTTGCGAAACACATCATGCTTGAGTAGCTTAGTGAGAATGTCGGCGATCTGCTCCTGGGAGGTTACATATTTCAGATGCACTTCTTTCTTTGCAATGCTTTCTCTTATGAAGTGATATCTTGTATCAATATGCCTGCTTCTATCATGGAATATTGGGTTCTTTGCATGCCAAAACCGATTTGTTATCAACATGGATTTCGATTGGCTCTTCTTGTGATACTCCAAGCATCTTCAACAAGTTTCTAAGCCAAATCGCATGGCAGACACTGGATGTAGCTGCAACATATTCAGCTTCACATGTAGATAGTGCTACGATCGATTGCTTCTTTGAGCTCCAAGTGAAAGCTGTGTCATCCAAGTAAAACACATATCCAGTCATACTCTTTCTATCATCACTATCTCCGGCCTAATCGTTGTCACTATATCCAACAAGTTTGAACTCATTAGATGATGAATAGATTAAGCCATAATCAAGCGTACCTTTGATGTAGCGAAGAATTCTCTTTGCAGTTTTCATGTGGGTCATGGTAAGTGTCTCCATATAGCGATTAATGAATCCAACTCCAAAAAGGATATCTGGTCTTGTGCACGTCAAATATCTTAGACTTCCAACAAGACTCTTAAAAAGTGTTGGATTTACTTTTTCACCTTCATCATTCTTCGACAACTTGATTTCACATTCGACGGGAGTGCATACGGGCTTACAGTCATCCATATTGAATTTTTTTAGAATTTCTTTCGCATATCCTTCTTGTGAGATGAAAATGCAGTCCTCTATTTGCTTTACCTCTATCCCAAGATAGTAGGCCATGAGGCCAATATCCGTCATCTCAAATTCTTGAGCCATGACCTTCTTAAATTCACTTATCGTACTTTGATTATTTCCTATGAATATAAGATCATCTACATACAAACAAACAAGCAAAATATCTTCTTTCTCATTTACCTTTGTATAAAGGGCATACTCGTGAGGGCATTTTGTAAAGTCATTTTCTAGAAAATACTTGTCAATTCTACTATTCCATGCCCTCGGAGCCTGTTTCAACCCATATAAAGCCTTTTTTAGTTTCAAGACTTTACCTTTATGTCCTTTTACTTTATAGCCCATTGGTTGCTCCACATAGATTTCTTCTTTGAGATAACCATTTAGAAAAGCTGATTTCACGTCCATTTGAAATATCTTTCACTTATTTTGCACTGCAAGAGAGATAATTAATCTTATGGTTTCTAAACGAGCAACAGGAGCAAATACCTCTTCATAATCAATTCCCGACTGTTGGTTGTAGCCTTTGGCAACCAATCTTGCTTTGTATCTTTCTACGTCTCCTTTAGCGTTCTTCTTTGCCTTGTACACCCACTTAACTCCGATTGCTCTCTTTCCTTTGGGAAGAGTTGTCAGCTTCCACGTGTCATTTTTCTCTATAGCCTTAATCTCTTCATCTATAACATCTCTCCATCTTTTATTTTGCGCCACTTCTTCATACCGTATTGGTTCACAATCGGCAAAAAGACAAAAAAGTGTGAGATCATTTTGATTTTCGGTTACCTCATATAGCTCTTGTAGGCTCCTCATCCGTGGTGTCCTTTCGCTTGAACTTTCTCCTTGTGAAGATGATGAAGAAGCATCTCCATGAGTAGGTGATAGAGGTGGACTGATAATCTCTTGCTGCTCTCCATTCTCTTGTTCTTTTTCATCAAAGAATGGTAAGAAGTCATAGTCTTCTTCGTGGACACCCCAATCCCAAGCTCCTTCTTCATCAAACTCGACATCTCTACTTATGGTGATCTTCTCATTGCTTGGATTATACAACTTGTAGCCTTTAGAGCGAGAGTGATAACCGATAAAAACATACCTTTCACTCCTATCATCTAGCTTGGATCATTTTTTATCTGGCACATGAGCATATGTAATGCTCCCAAATACTCGTAAGTGAGAGATGCTGGGCTTTCTTCCACTCCATGCTTCTTGTGGTGTCTTATTCCACACACTTCTAGAAGGCGATCGATTAGATAGATACACGGCGCAATTAACAGCTTCAGCCCAAAGTTCTTTGGGCAATCTCTTACTTTTGAGCATGCAGCAGGCCATGTTAAGAATGGATCTGTTCTTTCTTTCGGCTACTCTATTTTGTTGTGGAGAGTATGGAACTGTCAATGGGCGACGAATTCCATTCTCCTCACAATATTTCTCAAACTTTTTGGAGGTGAACTCTCCTCCTCTATCCGATCTCAAGGCTTTTATACTACATCCGCTTTCTTTTTCAACAAGAGCTTTAAACTTCTTAAAAGTTTCAAAAACTTCCAATTTTTGTTTGAGAAAATAGACCCAATTCTTTCTACTGAAATCATCAATAAAAAGAACAAAATAATTGCTCTTACCGAGAGAGCTTGGATTGATTGGCCACAAACATCGGAGTGTATAAGTTCTAACGGCTTCTTAGCTCTTGCAGAAGCTTCTTTTGGAAAACTTTTCCTCGAATGCTTTCCAAGTAAGCATCCTTCACATAATTGATCCGCATGATTTATTGGAGGCAAACATTTCACCATTTTCTTCTTACTCAACAACTTTAAGCCTCCAAAATTAAGATGCCCAAATCTCAAGTGCCAAAGCCAAGATAAATCTTTAAAACAAGCTTTTAAGCATTTAGCGACATCATTTTGAATGCTTAATGCAAACATTCTATTTCTTATCATAGGGACTTTGGCAATCAAATTTTCTCTTTGATTTCTTATTGAAAGACTATGATCTTTCAAATGAATATCATAGCCCTTCTCTAAGAGTTGTCCCAAACTTAAAATGTTATTTTCATATTGGGCACATAATAGACATTTGAGATAAATTGATGGTACCATTTTTCAAGCGGATCAAGATTTTACCTTTTCCTTTCACTGGGATCTTAGATTCATCTCCAAAGATAATGTTGCTGCTTACTGATTCATCAAGCTCCACCAAACATGTTTTTTCTTCCACACATATGGTTGCTTGCTCTTGTATCCAAATACCAAGTATTCTTTTCTCTGCTCTCTTCACCTTTGTAAGCCAACAGTAGTGCAGGATCTACTTCACTTTCCCAACAAGCGTAGTTGGCTTTCTCCTCAACTTGGTTAGTAATATTTCTACATTTTGAAGCATAATGACCAAGTTTTTGACAATTGTAACATTTAATTTGAGATTTGTCATACCTTGGTCCTTCATTTTGCCTCGTACATTTTTTTCTTCCGCGACCTCTGGTAGAAAATGAACTTTGTCTTCTTTCCTCCTTATAGAATGCAATTCTTCCTCGATCTTGGCATCGTCCTCTTCCTCTTTGGCTTCTTCTACTATTGAACCTTCTTTCACCCTCGTTCAAAGTGAGCTTTGTTTGAAGAGCTTGCTCTAATGGCTCTTCTTTCACCTTCTTCCTTAGTCTCTAATGGCTCTTCTTTCACCTTCTTCCTTAGTCTTTCCTCATAGGCTTGTAAAGATCTCATGAGTTGATCGACACTCATACTATCTAGATCTTTAGATTCCTCAATGGCTACAACTATGTAGTCAAATTTAGAATCTAAAGACCTGAGTATCTTCT
This sequence comes from Olea europaea var. sylvestris, assembly GCF_002742605.1. Classification (NCBI taxonomy): domain Eukaryota; kingdom Viridiplantae; phylum Streptophyta; class Magnoliopsida; order Lamiales; family Oleaceae; genus Olea; species Olea europaea. The sequence goes on along the minus strand of NC_036248.1, from coordinate 9,970,289 downwards.
CAATTACTCGAGTGTCGTTCAACTTTTCTCCATTCCTTTTTAATTGATTCACAATAGCCAATACTCTAGAGAATTAATCAGAAATTGATTCCGATTCTTTCATATGTAAAGCTTCAAACTTACCTCGAAATGTTTGAAGTCGAACGTTTTTCACCTTGTCAACTCCTTTGTGGGAGTTTTGCAAGATCTCCTATGCTTCCTTACTCGTAGTAGCACAAGCTCCTTTCTCGAACATGCCTTCATCTAAGGCTTGATAGATGAGGGTGAGCGCCTTCTTGTCCTTCTTCCTTGCATCCTTCAAACTACCGCTTTGTGCTTGGGATAGAGGAACCTCGTCTTGTGGCTCCGTGTAGCCTTTCTCTACGATCTCCCATGCATCTTGCGATCCGAGCAATGCTTTCATCCTTATGCTCCAATTGTCGTAGTTATCCTTGTTGAGTTGGGGGACTAGAAAAGGAATCATCTCACTTACCATTTTTCACAAGAACCTTGGGACTCTGATACCAGTTTGTTGGAAGAAAGATGGGTTTACTAACTTGGATTGGCTAAGGCTTTTAAGAGGACAACACTAATAGGAAGAAGTGAGTGAAAAAAGGAAATTTGTATTTCTCAAATTCAAGACTTTACACACTTTTTGACTTGTTACAAAATGGAGGGCACTATCCCTTTATATAGTGTTTACAAAAAGATTCTAGTCCACACATTTTCTAGAGACACCTAGACCACACATCAAAATATTTTCCTAAAATTCTCTAGATATTCTTTATAAAACCACATATCCTACTTAGATATTTATATAGATTTTTCCAGTAGATATTTATATAGATTTTTCTAGATAATGCTTCTAGAGATGCTATGCATGTTGGGCCTTTTAATTGATTTGGGCCTATAAGCAAAATCCTTAAACTCATATTATTTAGTCCAAAAATCAAGTTTACTACTCAACAAAATATTCAACACTGCTAAATTACAGCAGTAGACCAAGCCACATTTTATAAACAATCCTATGAACAAAAATTATTTATTCTGGCGTTTTGCCTCTTTTCCTGTTGTAGCCTTGAGAAAAGGGTAAATAAGAAAGTTGTGGTCATGTTTGAGAAAGCTGAAGATGCGCACAATGATTTGATATCCAAAAAGAACATTATTAAGGTAGTACTGTTTATTCATTAACATGTTTTGACACTCGGGTGCTTGTTATTTATTTGAAGTTCTTGTTCTAGAATGACAAGTGAAAAATCAAGTTGATGATTGAAGAGGAGGAGGAAACCCTTAAAGTTACTTGGTTGAAAGTAAACAAGTGAGTGCAATGTTTCATTATAGCTCGTCTGTTCATCATTTATTGGCTGAAGTAAAAAGGTAGTATCTAATTTTGCTTCCAGAATTTTTTGTGGCGCTTTATCTACTAACTCTTCAGATTGTTACTTTGCTTGCTAGTGAACTAATTTATTCGGAGATTTTGGATACATCTTTTCTACTTTGTTACCTGGTACAATAGTAAAACTGGAACCTCCGGAAGGGTGCAGTTTCCTTGATGGTCTGGAGGTTCGTGTTGCATTTGTAGGTGTTTGGAAACAGTCCTTATCAGATCTTAATGGATTGCAAAGATCTCTGGTGCAACACTCTTTCTAATCGTGGCATTGCTTCTCTTCAAACCAGCTCCACTTTATATATTGGATGAGGTACTTCAAATATCTATTTTCATTTCGTTATTTTGTTCTTCCTTAAGCATGGTTGAATTCGTAACTCAATTAGATTTTTCTTTTCCTGGTAAGATCAGTTACTCACTCTAGCCAAAAGTAAAAATAAAAGAAAAAGAAAAAAAGAACCTGCTTAGTTCGATGATTGAGCATTTATAATTAGAAGTTATCCAAATATTTTGTGTTTATGGACTATAGAACTGTAGTCTGTAGTACAATTTGTCTTGTTGTACCTAATGCAGATGACATATTTTATTCCTAGGGGAGCGAATGGGATTAGATACCCCAGTAGTCCTAGCCGTAAACGATGGATACTAGGCGCTGATCCCTGGATGTCAAAGGCGCCCTTGGGGTGATCTCATAGTTCCTACGGGCTTAGATAGCAACTCAAGATCAACCTCATGAAAACTTTATATTCCTTGAGGTTCTACCACGTGGGGACAGTTCCAATAAGATTTCATTCTTGAACAAAAATCCATTTTTTTGATTTTTTTCATCTATTTTGTGACCAACGTTCTTAAGACCAAAGAGTCGGGCGGAAATCCCAGAAAGACTAAAAGAAAATCATGTATTGGTCCAGGTATACCCATTTGATTTTATTTGGATTGGAAAATTATCAATTTTGATCTTAGACGAAAAGTCGATATTGAGGCCTGGATAACGATCGATGCTAAAAAGCAGTAGTAATTAAAAAGAAACTAAAGGAGCGAAACAACAAGATCTTTCTTTTGTCCCTTCCAGGCCATCGAAAAATATAGAAATGGTCGGTAGCTACGCCACCCACAAAATTTAAAGAACCTAAAGGAGTATGAGTCATGAGGGGATGAGTCGAGAGAATTTTGAATCAGAGTTCTAGATTTTTGTTCATCCTTCGTCATAATAATATCTTGGGGTTGGTTGATCGTATATTTCATTATAGTTCTATGATTTAGAGTATCATTTCCTATTTGATCCCTTTGACCATTATTTTCATATCCGTAATAGTGCAAAAAGAAGGCCCGGCTCCAAGTTGTTCAAGAATAGTGGCGTTGAGTTTCTCGACCCTTTGACTTATTTTCTATTTTTCATTTCTTCATTATTGTTTGTTTGTCGCTAGGTATTTAACCAAATAAGATCGTTTAGTTCCTATAGAACCTATCAACTTCTTGGCCTAAAAAAATCTCTTCTTTTTTCTCCTTCTCTTTTTTTTCTTCTCTTAGTAAAGGATCGTCAACAAGGGCGTTCTATTTCTGATTTCTCTTATCTATCGGGAGTCCAAATCAGCGTCTATTGCGCGAAAGGTAACACCTAGGGGTTCTTTGTCTTACCATCTCCATTGCCATGCTTCACCCCCCCTCTTTGAAGTTCAGATACACGCTTGAGTGAATCAAGTGATAGGCCAGCCTGCCTCCGAATATTGTTATGGCATGACTGCGGGCTTGTAAAAGTTGTCTATAAATACTGTGTTTGTTGTATTAATCCTTCACGACGTTCCCACCAAATTTCATCAATTTTTTAGCAATTTTTAGGTATTTCTTATGAAGTAAAAAAATCGGGTTCACTCTTTTCAAATATCACTGATATTATGTCCAATGCAATGATGAAGACAAAAACGAACATCCAAGCTCATCTTATAGAAATTATCTGGCAGGTTGACGCAGCTCTTGATCTAAGTCATATGCAGAACATTGGGATTTGGGAGGATGATCAGAACTCACTTTCCACATTCTCAGGTTCATTAATTTCCATGCCGTCCTAATCCCTTTTTTTTTTTTTTTTTTTTTTTCATTCATAGCATTATTCTATATATGCAATTAACTGCAGCAGGGCTGCGTCTTCTGCTACCATAAATGATTTCACTGTATTAAACAGAAGCAGGGGTATATTCTCCAAACTAAATAATAACAGCAGAAGCATAAAGAGAAGTAATAGTGATATCTGAACTGGTATCAGTAAATCATTCAAGAAAGCTATTGGAATCAAGAAGATTGTGAATGTCATTGTTAATCAACCATTTAAAATCAGAATAGCATCTCTTATTAACTTACTTTTGTTTATGCTGCAGTTTATTGTTATTTCTTTGAAGGAAGGCATGTATAACAGTGCAAACGTTCTTTTCCGAACAAAATGCGGACGGTGGATCTACTGTGCTGAGAACAGTTGCAAATAAGCAAATCAAGTGATTCCATTTAACTGGTGAGGATTATACTTTTCCTATCATATCTGTCAGGTAATACTAAATTTATGCAAAGTGCTTGCTTATGTTTCAGAAGCCTGATCTCGTCGTATGATTGAACACTAGCAGACAATTAGATATAGCTTGTGACTCATGGTGTGTTCTCAAGGGATGCTATACTGTATTAGCTAACAGTGTGGTTGTCCAGTGTAATGAATCTTAGTCTTACGAGCATCAGATCAAGTTTAATGTTTAAAATGGAGACTTTGGAAGTACTTATTAAAAGCTTAGTCAATTAACATCATATTTTGCATGTCAAACCCGCTTTTAAGAATGTGGAATTTATTATAATTCAAATCAATATGGGCATTTTATCTAATTTTTAAAGAAGCTCCTGTTCATGAACGATTTATTTTTAATAGAACATGTGAGAAGAGAGAAAGATAGGCCATTAACATGGACTATAGTAGTTGAGGTTCATATAGTTTGATCCAAATTCATGAAAACAAATCTTGGTTGTGTTTTCTAATTCTGTCTTGCTTACTTTAATCCAGATTCTGTCTTTATCTACAGCTGAATACAAGCTGCTGCTGGAGTCGAGGAATATTTGTTGCTGAAAATGTTGTAAGGAACAGTTATTAGTTTAGTTTAAGGTTGGCTTTTAGGCAAGAATATCCGTACATGAACCAGCTTGTGGATTTGTCTAATGCATTGTGTACACACACACACACACACACACACACACACACACACACACACATATATATATATATATATATATATAGAGAGAGAGAGAGAGAGAGAGAGAGAGAGAGAGAGAGAGCAGAAATGAGAAGCAATCAAGTGAGATTGAACAATGGCAGAACCATACCTGTAATTGGTATGGGCACTTATTGTATGGAAAATGATAGAAAAGCTACTGAAAATGCTGTGCTGTTGATGATTGTGTGCCACTTTTGCTGTCATATTTTGTATTAATTATATGTATTAAATCAGTACATAGTATGGTTATTTTTGTGTATTAAAATGTCCATCAGAGTATGGTGATTTCAGTCAACAGGTAAGGTGTTGTTAGGTGGTAGTTGTTGACTAGAAACATGGTAGAAAACTATTGTAATATATATATGTTTGGAACCAGTCGAACTGTGCTGTAGCTGGTTATTTTTCATCCTAAATACAAGTCTTTCTCTTCCACTTTGTTGACATTATTCCATCAGTGGTATCAGAGCCACTTTGGCCTTAGAACACGAAGAAAGGAAGGGCAGACACAGGTGAGAAAATCAGAAAATAACCACATATAAACTGGTGAGTGTGAGTAATGGCCTCTGGTGGTTTCACAGCTCCTCTGCCTTCAATATTTGCTGGAGAAAACTATGATTTCTGGGCTGCAAAGATGAAAGCATATTTGAGAGCTTATGATTTATGGGAAATCACAGAAAATGGCACTGAACCTCCACCACTTAGAGCAAATCCCACAATTGCACAGCTGAAGCAACATAGTGAGGAGATTGCTAAGAAATTTAAGGCTCTTTCTTGTATACAATCTGCTGTCTCAGATGCCATTTTCACAAGGATTATAACTTGTGAATCTGCAAAAGAAGCCTGGGATAGGCTAAGGGAGGAATTTTGAGGCAATGAAAGGACAAGACAGATGCAAGTGCTGAACCTAAGAAGGGAGTTTGAAACTCTGAAGATGAAGGAATCAGAAATTGTCAAAGAATTTACTGATAGACTGATGAAGATAGTTAACCAAATTAGGTTGCTAAGTAATGACTTGCCAGACAGGAGAGTAGTAGAGAAGGTCTTGATCAGCTTGCCCGAAAAATTTGAAGCCAAGATCTCCTCACTCGAAGATTCGAGGGACCTGGCTAGTATGTCTTTGTCTGAGCTTGTCAATGCTCTTCAAGCCACAGAGCAAAGAAGATTGATCAGACAAGAAGAGCAAGTCGAGGGAGCCTTGGTTGCTAAAGGAAAATACAAAGCACAAACTAGTTATGGGATGAAGAAACCATTTAATGAGAAGAAGGGTGCTGAATGCAGCAAGAATCCTGTTGAAAGAAAGAAGTATCCACCATGTCCTCATTGTAAAAAGATAGGACATTCACCTAAATGGTGTTGGTTCAGGCCTGGAGTACAATGTAGGGCTTGCAAACAATTTGGTCACATTGAAAAGGTATGTAAAAGTAAGAAGGAGAAACCGGACCAGCAGCAAGCTCAACTTGCTGAAAATCGAGAAAACCAACAGGAAGAACATCTGTTCACAGCAACAAATTCAAATGTCAGCAGCAATGATGAAGCTTGGCTGCTTGACAGTGGATGCACTCACCATATGACATCCAACTTAAGCATCTTTACCAAGATGGATGACAAACTCACGTCAAAAGTTAAAGTTGGAAATGGTGAGTTTGTTGAGGTAAAAGGTGCTGGAGAAATTGCAGTACAGACTTCATCAGGTACCAAGCTCATATCAGATGTTTTATATGTGCCTAATATTGATCAGAATTTGATTAGTGTTAGTCAATTGATTGAAAAAGACTATACACTTATATTCAAGGATAATAGATGCACCATATTTGATCCACAAAATCAGGAAGTCATGAAAGTAGGAATGAGACATAGGAGTTTTCCATTGGAGTGGAAAAATGTCAGTGATCAAGCACTAACAACCACAGTAATTGAATCATCTTTATGGCACAAAAGATTTGGACATGCTAGCTATGCATCACTTAAGTATTTGCATGATTCGAAGCTTGTAGAAAATATGCCTGAGATTTGCAATAATGATTGTGTGTGTGATGCATGTCAATATGGAAAGCAAACTAGATTACCATTTCCAAAAAATCAAGCAAGAAGGGCAACAAAGAAACTTGAATTGGTGCACTCAGATGTTTGTGGACCTATGAGAACCTCAACCATGAATGGCAACAGATATTTCATCCTTTTTATAGATGATATGTCAAGAATGTGCTGGGTATATTTTTTGAGAATGAAATCTGAAGTAGCAGGTGTGTTTAGGAGGTTTAAAAATTGGATAGAAACTGAATGCAACAGCAAGATAAAGTCCATCAGATCAGACAATGGAACAGAGTATTGCTGTGGCCAGTTTGACAAATTCTGTGAAGATACGGGGATCAAACATCAGTTAACTATACATTATTCTCCCCAGCAAAATGGTGTTTGTGAAAGGAAAAATAGAACGATTATGGAGATGGCCAGGTGTTTGATATTTGAGAAGAATATACCTAAGGAATTTTGGGCAGAAGCTGTAAATACTGCTGTGTATTTACTTAACCGATTGCCAACAAAATCCTTAGATAAAAAGACTCCATATGAAGCCT
>NC_036248.1:9897709-9962737 GCF_002742605.1 Olea europaea var. sylvestris | reverse complement strand
ATAGACCAGAAAATAAGCATGTAATTGGTGTAAAGTGGGTGTATAAAACGAAGCTGAATCCAGATGGTTCTATCAACAAGTTTAAAGCTAGGCTGGTCGTGAAAGGATACTCTCAACAATATGGAATTGATTTTACTGATACTTTTGCACCAGTGGCCAGGTATGAAACAATCAGATTGTTATTTGCAATGGCTGTTCATAGAGGTTGGAAAATCTATCAATTGGATGTTAAATCGGCATTTTTGAATGGACACTTGGAGGAAGAGATTTTTATTGAACAACCTGAAGGTTTCCAACTTGAAGAGGCAAGTGAAAAAGTCTATCTATTAAGGAAGGCCTTGTATGGACTTAAACAGGCTCCTAGAGTGTGGTATAGCAGGATCGATGAGCACTTGAGCAAACTTGGTTTTTTGAGAAGTGTGAATGAACAAACCTTGTATATAAGGCAAGAAGAGAACGAGATGATCATCATCTCATTGTATGTGGATGATCTTCTAATCGCAGGAAGCTGCTATGCAAAGATCAATGAAGTAAAAGATGAATTGAGAAAGGTCTTTGAGATGACTGATTTGGGAGAAATGCACTATTTCCTTGGCATGGAAATATTTCAAATTCAAAATGAGATATTTGTCTGTCAAAGGAAGTATGTTAGGGAGATGTTAAGGAAATTTAATATGGAAAACTGCAAGGCAGTAAGTACTCCTCTTGTGCAAAATCTGAAGCTGATAAAAGATGATGGTTCTAAGAGGATTGATGAAAAAAAATATATAGGAGTATGACCGGATGTTTGCTGTATTTAACTTCTACCAGACCAGACCTTATTTTTGCTGCCAATATCCTATCCAGATTCAGACAGGAACCAAGTGAACTCCATTTTCAGGCTGCAAAAAGGGTGCTGAGATATGTGAAAGGAACTGAAGACTTGGGAATCTGGTTCAGGAAATCAGAAAGCTTGGAATTGACTGGATATACAGACAGTGATTGGGCTGGCTCGAGTGATGATATGAAGAGTACATCTGGCTATGTGTTTTATGCTGGAACAAGTGCTGTATGCTGGAGTGTAATGAAACAAAAAACGGTCGCTCAATCTACAGCTGAGGCAGAATACGTAGCTGCATCAGAAGCTACTAATCAAGCAATATGGCTAAGGAAAGTTATGGAAGATCTTCATTACAAGCAAGAAAAAGCTACTGTCATTTATTGTGATAATCAGTCGGCTGTGGCTATGGTGAAGAACCCGATATTTCATGGAAGGACAAAACACATTAAGATCAAATATCACTCAATAAGGGAGGCACAAGACAGAAAAGAAGTCCAGCTGATGCATTGTAGTTCTGAAGATCAGGATGCTGATATTTTCACTAAATCTTTGCCTAAAATAAGATTTGAAACATTGAGGAAAAGACTTGGTGTTTCCAACAAAAGTGTCAAGAAGGAGTGTTGATGATTGTGTGCCACTTTTGCTGTCATATTTTGTATTAATTATATGTATTAAATCAGTACATAGTATGGTTATTTTTGTGTATTAAAATGTCCATCAGAGTATGGTGATTTCAGTCAACAGGTAAGGTGTTGTTAGGTGGTCGTTGTTGACTAGAAACATGGTAGAAAACTATTGTAATATATATATGTTTGGAACCAGTCGAACTGTGCTGTAGCTGGTTATTTTTCATCCTAAATACAAGTCTTTCTCTTCCACTTTGTTGACATTATTCCATCATGTGCATATGGCTCTCGAGATAGAAAAGATTTTACCTTCCTTTTCTTCATTTAGCCATACGAGTACTTGATTTTTTTTTTAAGGTTTTAGCGGTTCTTTCGATTTTACAGTAAAGTGTTTTTGCATGGATATAGAATGTGTTCATCTGATGATGTCGTTTGTATGTGTATACAGATGGGATATAGGCATTTTCACACTGCAATAATATATGGTTCTGAGCCAACCTTGGGGAATGCATTAAGGGAAGCAATTTTTTGATGGAGTTGTCGAAAGAGAAGACATTTTTGTAACATCTAAACTGTGGGGTAGTGATCACAATGATCCTGTTTCTGCACTTGAGCAATCTCTACAGTAAGTATTTTCAAAATTGTTCTCTCTAATCAACATGGTATTCAAATCTCAGAGAGAAAAAAATAAATCTAACCTGATAATTCTGATAATTCTGATACATGCAGGAAACTCGGAATGGAATATGTGGATATGTATTTGTTGCATTAGCCAGTGAAATTGAAGCTATGGCTTTGTTATCCAGTGCCTAAAGAAGAAGATTTTGAAAAAGTACTGGACAAGGAAAAGACATGGTTTGGGATGGAGAAATGACAAAGATTGAGACCCTCTTGGATTTTACCTCTGTTCCACCTGCTATTAATCAGGTAATTTCTCTCTTTAATTGCAATTTTACGCAATATTCCATAAGGCTATAACTTATTTTTTTCTTCTTTAATATTGTCCAATAATAAAAGTCATCCATGCCAAAAGTGCCTCATCATTTCAATTCTAAATAAGGTTCCCGACGTTGATTATTATAAAATTTGACTTGAGACAATATCTTAGTCTTTTACTTATTTTTAATTTGACAAATATTTTAAATATTACGAGATGCAACCAGAAATCCTAGAATTGTATAACTTCCACCACGTAAATCTCATAGTGGTGTCAAAATTGGCGAGCCATCTCAAACTCGTGAAGTAAGTTGAAATGAGTGTTGATATTCATAAACAGTGCTTATCGATCATTGGTGATGTAACATTAATCTATCATCATAAATCCTAAATTAAAATATGATTATTGATAAAAAAAAAATACTCTATCGTTAACTCAAAATCATTTATCTCAATCAGATCTAACTTGAATTCAAAGAGTTTGGGCCAACTACTACAAGGAAAAATGATAAGATATTTTTAAGTGAAAAATTTCAAGGGAAAAAAATAGTAGGTAAGGTATTAAGTATGAACCAAATCAATTTCCAGACATTAAGTTTAAAAATGCAAAAATCAAGTATTCTATTTTAATTATAAATAATAATATTATCAAATTAAATTAATTCACCCACACCACCTCTACACTCATGCGCTCACCTGTTGTCGTCCCTCTTATAGTCGTCGGCATCCAGCCGTTGACATCCACCTCGCCAGCGACGAACATAAACATCGTTGGCTCAGATAGTATAGATAGAGGGAGAAACATAATTTAAAACGATTTTTTAAAAGTGAAAAACAACCCCCAGTGTAATTTATAGAGCACTTACCAGAGCAAATAGCTTCAATTCTTACCGTTGAAATTTGTTAAATTGAATTTGTGACTAGTTCATATAGCTAAGGTCAAAAAAATTAATGACTCGTGACCAGATCTATTGAATTTGTGACTTGTGACCTATGCACTTTAACATATGACCTGTGACTTGATCCAGTGGCCCGTGACCAAAATCCTAAATCTCCGACATGTGACTTAAGCCAATGGTCTTTGATCAAATCTTTTAAATTCGTGACCTGCGACCTATTCATTTGACACGTGACCTATGACTTGATTCAATTGCCCGTAAACAAATCTTTTGAATTTGTGACCAGTGACTCCCTTTGACATGTGCCCTGTTACAGCATAGATCATAGATTTAAGAGATTTGGTCACAGAAACGACACACAACCAACATCATTGCCTATGGACATTGATCCACATATATGCCACACCACCACCATCGCATGTACCAACCATCATCACTACAACCAAAGGAATCTCCTCCACCGTACCAATCTGCCACCACTAAGCTATTAATCTGTGATGTTATCACCACTACTAATATACTATGCAACCTCGTCACAATCATTATCATCACTTGTATCTTATTGTGTTAAATCATCAAAGGCTAAAACCAAAACCCGCCATAATTTGTGCCATAGATCACCATCACTTCTTCCATAAACCGCCACCTCCCAGCCTTAGTTACCACCACTACCAATAAATCTATAACATCATGCCACCTCATCACCATCATCAACATCCACCAAAAAACCATCAAAAACCACCACCACCATAACAATCTACACCTCCCAAATTGGAGGGGAAAAAAACGTACAAGAAAATTCAAATGGTTTTAAATTTGGTTTTAAAACTGAAATCTAATTCACCGATGGCGATCCTAACCCCGTTTCCCACAAAAGTTGAAATACAACTATCACTTTTGTATGGAAGAATTAAAGAACCTTTTCGAAATCTAATTCAACACTACAGTCGCTCAGATAGCTAGTTCATCGCCCTTCAAATCTAAACGTCCCTCACAATTGCAATTCGGCTTCATTTATGGGTTGTTTCTTCTACCAATTGTCGTTGGAGCCGTTGGAGCATGATAGATGAGAGAGAGAATGTGTGGGTGAGAGTAAGAGATAGAGATGAGAGAGACTTAATACCTGATTTTAGAATTACCATCTTTAAATACATGTTGTAGTGTAATTTTCACAAATTTCAATTCAATGCGTCTTGGGCCTGGCCCAGAGTATTCTTTTTGTTATTTACATGTCTGTATACCAAGTAAATATTTATGTCAAAGGTCACCAAAACCCTGATAAATCAGACCTCAACAAATTTATGTTAACGAAGGCGGTCAGTATAACAAGATTAAAAAGATGATATGTTGTGGATGTAACCTTCCTTCTCCTTAGGTAAATGTTGTACAGGAATTTGAACTGCATCAAGAGGCTACAATTATTAAGAAATGTACACACATATGGAGACAAATAATATTTTCTAAAGACAAAAATAAAGAGCAATGGATATGCACCTCTCACCTTCAAAAGAACTTGAAATCTCAAGAGTTTTAGTCAGCATGCTTGTGAAAACGAATAATATTGCTAATAAATTGCCTCTCTTTATGATAGCTAATAACAAAAATAGAAGTAATTATCATGAGTAGAGATGTCATAGCAAGACCATAACTACAATAATGTATACAGATGCTCTAACACAAATAAAAGAAAGTAGTAGGGAAAGACAATATCTCTACTTTAAGAGTGAAGGTATAGAGTAAAACTCACATTGCAAATGCTGTTACACTGAAACATGCGAATCCGAAGGAGGTGTAAACAAAAAATGTGGCCCAGCAGATATCTCGGTCCAAATATATTTTCTCAAATATAAAAGTGGCGACACCTGAAAATAGTATATATTCCCAGCTTGAGGGCAAGCACACACGAAAAGAAAATGAGGAAGACTCCTGAGAAGAGATTGAACAATACATTACAAGTCTGCATTCAAGAGATTTGTGTTAATAAGTCTGTGTATTTACATGTCACAGGGATCGAGCTAGAATGCAAACAAAGTGCATATTATAGGTGTTTCGCACGGGTAGTCGCTAACAATTAAAAAGGAATCAGACGATTGTGTAAGGAACAAACCTCTTGAGACAAAGTCTCAAAAAGGGGTGTTTTATTTGGCAGTGATTTTACAATTGGAACTAAATAGAATGCCTCCAAGGGGCGCAAGCACACGAGTACTGAAAAGAAATGTTTAAATCTAAATTAAGAAATTGAAATTACATATTCTCTGTTTGAGAGTGTTTGATTCGGGGTCCTTTGCTCTATGTCTTTTCTTCCTTTTATATTCCCTTGATGATCTCTTCGTGATCAACCGCTTAGAAACTGCTTAATTGCTTTATAACTGCCAACTTTCTTCATGGTGGCCAACTTATCATGGAATTGTCGTCTCTAACTATTGCCACTACTCTTTGTTGTTCAACCGTCTTCAACTGAATTCCTTGAATCGTGGAACGTGATAAGATTACTCAATAACTGCTTCGATAATTGCATTTTTGGATGATCATAACATCTTATGTTTGCTAAGATCCTGGGCGATTTGAAGGTTTGGGCAAGAACCCTGGGCGACTGCAAAACACGTCATTCGCTCAGATCTCGGGCGTCTTGCAAGTTTGGGCGATGGTGTTACCGCGTTTGTGGGCTTCCACTGCATTTATTAATAACCCTATTTGGGCATTTATCCTGAATTACCCAATTGGGCTTCATTCTTTGGGCTATTCGATTTGGGCTGCACTTTTAGAGTGTCAACAATTACCCCCCAATATGGCAGAATTAATACCAATTATTAATATTTGCCATATTCACTTTGTGTGTTCCCAGCAACATTTGAAATTTTCAAGAATTTCAATCATTGTTTTCTTCCACAGCCTGAAAAGGCTCGACGTTGGAAACCCTTATAACCCCTAAATACACATCATTTCATCGCACTACTAAATCACGCCTCATTGTTTCGCGCTTCTCTCTCGCAATATTACTGTTCATCTTCTTGCTTCTTTGCTACGTTTCTTAAGCAAATTTCAACAAAACTTTATTTCGTTCCTAATGGCTGCTTCACAATCCGAATCTGGTGACTCTTTCAGTTTCGAAGACTTCCAGAAACTCTTTACTCGGCCATATATAACTCCGAACTTCCTTGCACCAGCCAGTGCCGAACTCAATGAGTTCTATCTAGGTCTTTCATTCAACAGCGCCGAGGTCGTCGAACAAGTGGCGGTGGACCAGCTGTTCCCTTGTACTCAAGGCCCTCCATTTCTAAACTCTTTACCGTTGAGGTCGCTTCGCGAAAGAGGTATTCGCACTTGGCCTAAATTTGATTTTGTTTTCCGTAGATGGCATGCTAGCCTTGTGGGCCATGGTCCTACCAAGGCAATTTTTGATAGTGCTAGGATTTCTGATTTGTTAGAAATTTCTCTTCAACCCCCTATTTTTGATCCAGCGCTTTTCCCTATTGCTTTAAGTTTTTGGTTCTCTGAGTATAATACTTTTCTTTTCCCTCTTGGTCCCATGTCCATTACTTTAAGAGATGTTGGGGCCTTAGTAAATCTCTCACCTTTGGGCGATACCATTTTCCCTGATATTTTGATTTCTGGTGTCGCCCCAAAATTTGACAGAAAACTCACCGAGTCCTATTCAAGCCTACAAAGCTATTATAATCACTCGAGCGCTAAGCCTTCCCATGCTGAGCGTGTGGCCTTTCTTCAAATTTGGCTTTGTAAATATGTTCTATGTGTGCCAAGTATGAAACCTTCTATGAGCTATTTACCCATAGCGCACGAATTGGCGCGTGGTAGGCCTCTGAATTTCCGTTCTTTCTTTTTGGCCGCCCTCTATAGAGGCATGGCTTCTCTCCAATTCCAATTGAAGAATGATGCATCTCCCACTGGCAGTGGGCCTCTTTGGTTCACTCAAATGTGGTTGAAAGCCTATTTTCCATCAATTTGTGCTCTATCCTTTTCCATTCATTCTACTAGCTGCTATGGGCTAGCTATTGACCCACTAAGCCCTGTAATTATGTCCAGAAGGGGCATCTTTTCATTCTTTTATACTTTGAATTCAATTCCTTCTTTCTTTCATTTTCTTCCCTTTTTAACTTCAGATTATGTGCAACCCCCATCCACCCTGGACAGTGCGAGCACCTCTCTGCTCGTTTGGGTTCAATTTTTGACCAGGAGGGAGTTGTTCCATGATATTTTGACTGGAACCAATGCTAAAGCTGGGGTTGAAATATATGCTCCCCAATTTTTTGCTCGTCAACTTGGTTTTGGCCAAACTTGGCCTGTTCTCCCTTGTTATTCAAGAAATTTGATAGATCGCTTCCATACCATTAATAAGGCAGAGGCAGAAGCTATAGATGCTCGCAATATTCTTTTGACGAGTAACTTTTCATTAGCCCCCTTCAATACTAGCCATGCCATCCATCCCCTTTTTGAACAACTCTGGCCATCAGTGTAGCGCAGATTGTTTGCAACTGATGTCAATCGCGCTTTCCATTCACTGGATCAGCTAGACATTTCTTCCACTTCTCTTGTTTTGGTCACCCCTGTGTCCATTAGGAGTCCTTCCTCTTCTGCTCGTGCTAAACAGTCTGTTCGTCCATCTACTTCTCTTCCTACCAAGCCCACTGCAGCTAAGAGTGCCCCAAGCCGCAAACGGCCAGCCTCAGCATCTCCCATTTTCAGGATGATGATGATGATGATGATGACGACGACGATACTCCTTTCATTGTTAGGAGAGAGGTAATTAAATTAGTTTACTCACAAGCATACCTTTTTATACTTGAAACTTTTCTATGTGCTGATGGTTTGTTCGAATTTCTCAGAAAAGCTCAGCCTCTCCTTTGAAGGCTTTGGTGTTGGCAGCACCTGCTCCATCATCCTCTGCTAAGGCTGCTTCATCCAAACCAACTGATGAAGGGACTACGCTTAAAGGGAAACCTTCAGTCCCGGAATCCTTATCACAACCAATGGATGAGCCACCTTCTTCCCAAGGTGTCAACCCCCCAAACGTCGAGCCAAAAGGTAATACATTTTTTGATGTTTTACCTTTACTTGTACTATTGGTTTTTGATTTGTTGCTTTTTTAGTTCTACAGATGCTATCATGGGTTTGCCCGTTGTGGCAAAGTCTTCTCGCTCAGACAATGGGAAGTCCTCACAAGTGGTGGAGCCACAGATGGTAGATTTGGCTGGGGATATGCCACCTCCCAAGATTGCTGATGAGGTAATCTTTGCTTCACTTTTACTTCCACTTTGTTCATTGTAGTGAAAACCTTCAATGTTGACAATTTTCTTTGTAGGATGCTGATAAGATTGTGCGTTCCATCTAGAACTTGTTCACTTCCTGGAGGCAAGTCAAGACGTCTCGCCCTGCTTCAACCAGTCGTCCTTCTGCTTCTTTAGAGGAAGATATGAAGTTCCTCAAGCAGTCGATATCTGAGTATGTGTCCTTTATGGATATGGACATCGGTCAGGCTAGTACTGCCAAACATAAGGATAAGCTTAAGCATTTGAGTACGAAGTTGGTGCAAGCACTGACACTTCCGTCGCTCAATCTTTCTGCTAATTTTAAAGCGACGTTGAAAGTTGTCCATTCCAAGATTCTCTCCTTGCTGGCCAAAAATGTTGAACTGAAGGCCAAAGGTACTAAATATCTTCGCGCTGTATCTGAAAGAGAGTCTTTGCTTCTGGAGATCAACAAAGCTGAGGACGAATTGAAAGAAATCTCTTCCGAAGTTATGATTGAAGACTCTTTGATGACCAGTTTGGCTGCATAGATGAAGGAGCTTCAAGCAAGGATGGACGACTGCAAGGCGAGAATGACTGCTAAAAAACGTAATGCCTCCCAAGGAATTGAGCGAACGAAGTTTTTGGTTGAGCAGTACAAGAAGCTGGAGGTTGATGATGATTTTGTGGCTGAATTGAATGTCACTTCTTCTCAGCAGAGCGAGGATTGGGGGAGACTTAGGGAAAGAATTCGTTCAGTCTGGGGCGAATTGTACTTAAGACATCTAATGCCTTAACTTTTCTTTTTGTAACTTCGTATTAACTTTCCCCTTGTAACCTCGTACTGATGTCTATTGGTAATTCTGAACATACCAACAGCCATTATAATTAATGAACGATTAATTTGTCTTATTGTGTATTTATTGACGTTGTCTTTAATCGTCAACCCCCCAAACATTTAACTGCTTTATGCTAAGATTCACGCACATTTTCTCTTGGTATTTCTGTCTCTTTTCCCAAGACTTCGGGCCATTTGATTCTAGTTACTAGGCACGAATGTGGCTGTTCATATTCTGTCTCTTCACCTTCACGCCTCTATAAATGCACTTATATTCCACACTTGTCATTTTCATTTCCATTCTCTTCTTCAAAATCAATTTATTGCCATTGTTTGGCATTTTGACAATCGATCCAAAACCTTCGTCTTCCATGAAAATGGATCATTTGATCCGCCCATTTTGCTATCTTTCTTGATGTCACCTTTGGTATGGGAGATATAGAAAATATTCTTTGGCCAGCAAAGTTCTTCCCATTGTCTCCATGTTCCTTACAAGGAGTTCGATGATGGAAGACAATTTTTGAGGACGCCTGCAAGCCACCTTACTTGCTGAGAGTGCTTCTTAGCCTCCTTGCCCGTTATTGCAGCGATGCATTTAGGAAGGCGATGTGAAGGTGCTTCTTCTTCCTTTCTGCTTGCTGAGAGTGCTTCTCAACCTCTCTGCTTGCCTTTGCAGCAGTGCGATCAGGATGGCAATCAAGTTCAGTTCACCCTCTTACTCGGCGATTGACCAGGAATTTAGTTTGCTCTTAATTGTAGCTTATATAGCATTTTGTATTTTGCAACTTTGTAATGAACATTTGATAATAAAGGAATTTATTTGAACGTATTTCGCTCTGACCCTTTTTAATCTACAATCGTTCAACGCGATTTGATTACGCTTTTATTTGTTCACTTTCCCATAAGGAAGGAACATATTTTTTTAAATATTTACCATTAATGAATCTCATGTGCTTGGTGCCGTCTAAATCTTCCAACTGATAGGCTCCATTAGGCAACACATTATTTATTTTATATGGTCCTTCCCAATTGGGCCACCACTTGCCATACTTTGGATCTTTGTTATCCAAAGGGAGTATTGTTTTTCAAACCAATTCGCCCAGGCTGAACGACTTGGCTATAACTTTTTTATTATAAAATTTAGCCATTTTTCGTTTTTGAACTTGCAATCTATCTAGGACGTCCAACTTTAATTCGTCCAACTCCAATAAGTTTTGAACTAGTGATTCGGTATATTCATCACCACTTAACTTATGTTGCAAACACACTCTGATCGATTGTATGTTGATTTCCATATGCAAAACGGCCTCCTGTCCATAAGTAAGTTGGAAATGAGTAATTTTGGTGCTTGATCGAGGCGACGTCTTATAAGCCCATAAGGCCTTATTTAGACATTCGTGCCAATTTCTGGCATTTTCATCTATCATTTTCCTTATAATATTTTTTAGAATCTTATTAGAAGATTCTGCTTGTCCGTTGGATTGAGCGTAATATGGTATGTAGTTCACTAATTTAACTCCAAACTCGCTCAAGAATTTATTCACTTGATCCCCATTTAAAGATGTTCCGTGATCTACCATCAAAGTTCGTGGAATTCCAAATCTATAAATAATGTGATCACGGATAAGTTCTATGACATTCTTTTGAGTGATCTCCTTTAAAGGTATTGCTTCTACCCACTTAGTGAAATAATCAGTTGCAACTATAACAAAGGTATGTTGCTTGGACGATGGGGGATAAATCTTCCCTATCAGGTCTATCGCCCAACCCTTAAACGGCCAAGGTTTGATAATAGGTGCCATCTCTCGTGCTGGCGCCCTTTGTATTGGACCATGCTTTTGGCATGCTAGACAATTCTTTGCATACTGAACGCATGATTCTCCCATCTTTGGCCAAAAATATCCATTCCTAATAATTAGCCATCTCATCCTTTGGCCAGCTTGATGAACTCCACATATCCCTTCGTGCAATTCAGCCATGATCGTCCTGGCTTCTTGCAAACTTACACATTTTAGCAATATATCATCAGAGCGTTTTTTAAACAACTCTTCGTCTATCAGTGTATAGTTTAGCAAACACAACTTCATTTTTTTACTATTTCCTATATTAGATTCTTTAAGGAACCTTTTAATCTCTGTCATCCAATCTATTGCATCTCCATCTTGTATGCAATGAATTTTAATCGTTCTCGCCCTTCTTTGGACCACGGGCAATATTGTTCCATGCTCATAAGTGACTTCCAATTTAAAACCCTTGAGTACCCTGAGGCCATCTGAGCCAATTCGTTTGCTACGTCATTATATATCATATTAACACATTGAAGCTCTATTTGGTCAAATTCTTCCAACAACTCTTGGGCGATTCCATGCTGACTTATAAGGCATTTAAAATCACCAATCAATTGGTAAATTACCAGTTGAGAATCGCCTCTAACGATCACATTCTTTACCTCCATATCTATCATTAATTCTAGGCCCATGATTAAGGCTTCGTATTCGATCTGATTGTTGGTGCACATTTTGTCCAAAGTGAATGCGAACTTGGAACAAATCCCTAAAGGATTTATCAATGCTACTCCTACTCTTACACCTTTAGAGGTTTTCGATCCATCGAAATATAAAACCTAAGGTTTTAATTCGAATGAATTGATCTCTAACTCAATTTCTTCAAGCATATCAAGGCATGGATGAACGGCCAGAAAGTTAGTCAAAGCCTGATTTTTGATTGCCTCTTGGGGTATGTATTGTACTTCAAATTTTAATAAAGATAATGTCCAAAGGCCTACCCTTTGGTGCAAAATAGGGCGAGAGAACATATACTTAACCAAATTTACTTTAGAAATTAAATAAACGGTTACGGGCTGCAAATAAGCCCTTAATTTTGTACATGTGAAATACAATGCAAGACATAATTTTTTAATGGCAGAATAATTACATTCACATTTTGTTAACCGTCTACTCAAGTAGTAAATCACCCTTTCTTCACCAAATTGGTCTTCTTGCGTGACCATTCCAGCTATTGATTCTTTTTCAGCCGATACATAGACTTTCATTGGTCATCCTTGGATTGGTGACACCAACACTGGTGGACTTGATAAATATGTCTTTAGGCTTTCAAAAGTCTTTTGATGCTCTTCTTTCCAGACAAATTCGTCCTGATTTTTCAACGTTAAAAGCGGCGAAAAAGCTTTAGTTCGTCCTATACAGTTAGAAATAAAGCGTCTTAAAAAGTTTACTTGGCCTAGAAACCTTTGCAATTCTTTTTCGTTGCTAGGTGGTTTGGCCTCTAGAATGGCCTTTGCTTTATTTTTATCAAATTCAATCCCCCTTTTGTGTACTAAGAAACCAAGAAAATTCCCTGCATTAACACCAAATGCATATTTCAAGGGATTCAACTTTAGTTTATATTGCTTCATTCGCTCAAATGAACATCTTAATTGTTCAAAATGGTCTTCTTCTTTAATGGATTTGACCAATATATCATCTACATACACTTCAACAAACTTGCCTATCATATCATGAAAAATCAAATTCATTGCCCTTTGATAAGTTGCTCCTGCATTTTTTAGGGCGAAAGGCATAACTACCCATTCAAAATATCCTAGAGACCCAGGGCATTGAAAGGCAGTTTTGTGTATATCTTCCTCAGCTATATAAATTTGATTGTATCCTGAATACCCATCCATGAAGGAATACATTACATGTCCGGCAGTCGAGTCTACTAAAGAATCTACCGTGGGCATTGGATATTCATCTTTAGGTGTGGCTATGTTTAGATTCCTAAAATCTATGCACACCCTTAGTTTACCGTTCTTTTTTAATATTGGTACGATATTGGACAACCATTCAACATATCTGGCCGTTCTAATAAAGCCTGCTTTTAATAATCGCTCTATCTCTTCCTTAATTTCAGGGAGTACATTAGGAACAAAACACCTAGGAGGTTGCCTATGAGGTTTAAAATTAGGCTTGGTTGGTAATCTATGTTCCACCAAATCTCTATCTAAACCAGGCATATGTTCATATTTCCAAGCAAAACAATATTTGTACTCCTTTAATAAAGCGATTAATTTATCACTAACCTCTTGATCGAGTATTTGGCTGATGAACGTTGGGCAATCTTCTCCTTCATTGCCAATATTCACTTTAATCAGGGGGTCTTGTGCTTGAGCGTATCCAGGCTTGGCGA
Source organism: Olea europaea var. sylvestris (assembly GCF_002742605.1). NCBI lineage: Eukaryota > Viridiplantae > Streptophyta > Magnoliopsida > Lamiales > Oleaceae > Olea > Olea europaea. The sequence continues at coordinate 9,949,184 of NC_036248.1, read as the reverse complement.
TCCTTATCACTTCGTCGTCCAATTCCCTTGTAGGCACTTCTTCTTCTAAACAATCCACCTTGTTGACTTCTCGGCCAATACTTTGTTCCACCTCGAACACTGCCAATTTGTCTCTCAATGCTTTCAAGGTTGCTATTTCTTTCGTCTTGTCCTTGCATTCTTTATTGAAAGTCATTAATTTGGCTTTGAAGGTCTGAATGTCGACCATTTGCCTTTGTTGCTTACAACTCATTTAAAACTCTTTGATTATTCTTTTGCCAATTACTGACTCCTCCAGGGTCACTATGTTTGGCCTCATCTGACTGAACATTTTAGTGAGTGCATCCACCAAAAATGGCTCTTCACTCTGCGTGACAATCTGAGTTTCTTCCCCATCTTGGACTACTTTGACAGGTCCATAATTTTCTTCGTACATGAACCTTTCCACTGAGTTTGCTTCTGCGACAAAAGGCCTATGATCGGCCTGCACCATCTCTGCTTCGCCCTTGTCATTCCAAAAAACTAGGCACTGATGGAGCGATGAGGGTATACAGCGACTTCCGTGTATCCAATCTCTTCCTAATAACACATTGTAACTAGTGGGACCATCTATTACAAAGAATACTGTGGTCCTAGTAGTTGTTTCTATAGTTATGTCCAATGGCATAACCCCTTTAGCTGAAGTTGCTCCTCCATTGAAACTTATCAGGATGACTTCCGTTGGGATCATATCACCTTCTGTCTTTGCGAATTTCCTCATCATCCTAGATGGAATGGTGTTTATAGCTGCTCCATTATCGACAAGCACTTTTGCCACAGGTATGCCATTAATTAGAGTTTTAACGTACAATGGCCTCAAGTGTTTGGTCAATTTCATGGCTGGTCGCTTAAAAATAACTTTTTCGGCAGCATCTATTTCCATTTCCTGCTTGTCCTCTATCGAGTTACCCTTTTGTGATAAGTCAACATGCAGCATATCGCACTGAGCCTCTGTCTTCTGAATTTCCTTTTTACTATTTTTCTAATGCTTCTTCTTCAGTTACCCAACCTGTGGGAGGAGGCATTATTCTTGGAGGTGATCCATACTTTTCAAAGCGATGCACTCTTTTCTTCCTTTTGGATGTCCCATACAGCACGTAATAATCGAAAGAACGCCTAGATGGTTCTCCCAATAAGTCTACTTCACGAACTCCCTCTCGATGCATTTGCTTCAACAGAGTATTGTACGATACTCCTCTTCTTCTTCTTTTTGCTTCCAGATCGATTTCATCTTCGATGTCTGTCATACCATCATCTTCCTCACCATTGTAGGCCTCTCTAGAAGTTTAGCCTTCTTCATATTCTAGCATGCATGCTTCTTCTTCGTTATCCTCCTTTTCTTCTTCACACTTTTCTTTATTCTTGAACTTATTGGCTAGTAAATAGTTATTAACCATGACAGGAGGCAACATACCAAACTGAATAGTAAGGGGCTAATCTGGAGCTTCTCAATCCCTTCTGTCTCGCTCAAACTTCGACCTCCCAGAAGAAGTCTCTGACAATTCTTCCATAGGTTCACCTGTACCAGTCTCTTTACTGTCTTTGAGAACATTCTGATTGGCTGCCTGAGTAGTCTAGATGCCTTAGGACGCAGCATTCCCTGTTGTTACCTCATCATTCGCCCGTAGTTCCGTTGAAAATACCTTTGTTGGGTTCTAGTCATCTCGTTGAAAGGTATCGACCTTTCAGCCTCATACTGGAACGAATGCCATACATTTGGTTGGCGAGGTTGCGGTCTGAATGTTCTCCCATTATTTACTGGCCTGAACTGCCTCTCAAAAGGTGGTCTCTTATAGAATGATGTACCCCGTCCTCTACCAGGCTGAGCGTTTGGGAAAAAACTAGGGAGATGGTGATGCTGCCATATCCCTGGTTTCTCTGCATTTGCACTCACTTCTTTTTTGCATCTTGCACATAGGACGTCTTCGTCCTTTTTGGGCTCCTTCCTTTTGATACGTTCAAAGACACTGGGATGTGGTCCAGGGTCTTCTTCTCCGTCATCTATAACCAACTTGAATTTTGGCAATTTGTTTTTGAAACCAGACGTCACCATGTTCACTCCAAGTGGCTATGGAAAATGATTTTCATCCACTGCCATCTTCCTCTTATCCTCGAACGTAATTCGTCCTGATTCAATGGCGTCCTATAACACATGGCGAAAAACCAAACAGTTGTTGGTCAAATGTGACCATGCATTATGCCACTTACAATATTTTTTACCCTTAACTTGTTAAGGGCTCGGCCATTTATGCTTATCGCTCAGCTTTATCCGCTTATGCTTATATAATTTATCAAATATAAGGTCAGTTTTGGTTACATCGAACGAGAACGTTCTAGCCTTTATGTTTTCATCTTTTATAGGCTCATCCTTGCTCGACGGTCTAGGCTTAGCCATTATAGGACAAGTATATGTGTTTCCTTTAACTAATTCGACCAAATACATTTCGGTTTGATCGTAATACTCGTCATTAATGGTATGAACATCAAAATTTAGGTCTCTATAATAAGTTCCCTTGCTAGAATTTTTTATTTGTTCTTCTTCTCTTATTAATCGTTCATACCTAATCACGTTCGCGCTCAATTGGAAAAGATCAGGAAATTCCTTGTCTTGGAACTTCTTCTTCAAATCAAAGCTTAGACAACCTTGAGCGATTTTGACAAACTCCATTTCGGGCAAAGGTAGAAAACATTTGTTTCTTGCTGTCTTGAACCTTTGAAGAAAACCTTCTGCCCATTCGTTTGGCATTTGACGTAGATTCGCCAAATCGACCAAAGTAACTTCAGACTCAGTCTTATAAAACTGAGCGTGGAACAATTGCTCCAATTGTTTCCATGTTTGAACAGAGTTTGCTGGTAAATTGATGAACCAGGAGAAGGCTACTCCTGTTAATGAACTAGGGAACATCCTCATTTTATGGTAATCAGTTACGTCACCACTTTGCAGTGTGAATTGCCCTATGTGTTCTAGAGTAGACACCTCTCCTAAACCGGTAAACAATGAGAATTCTGGCACTTTATACCCTCTAGGCCATGGATATGCTTGGTCTATCCAATCAGGATATGGCTTTGTGTAAGTCGGCCTAATGACAGGATGTACTCCAAAAGCCATCTGGTCATGTACGATTTTCATAATCTGATTCCTCAACATGACGTTGGGGTCATATGGAATTCCTACAAGTTGGTTGACCAGTTGATTTGCTTGAGGCCTGATGTTTGGTCCTTGATTGGCAACAAAGTTACCATGATTTGGGTCATTGTTACCATTAGCCTGAACATTTATTCCATCATTAACACGTGGAGTATTTTGCCCATTATTTAGGACATTATCTCTTACATTTAGGTTACCCCCCAAGTTAGATGTACCAATGCCACTATTCTGATTTGGTATTACACCACCCCCTAGGTTTGAAGAAGAGGAATCAAAAGGTGGTTCTACCCCTTGATTTAAACTTAGGACTGGGGGATTATGTCCCACAATTGTCCTAGTTTGAAAGTGGTTTGCAAGAGGCACAACTGGCTGACAAATTTGGCCTACTAACTTATTCATTATTTCGTTCAAAGTATTCAGTTGTTTGGCCATGTTGTCATAATGTGCATTCTCATTCTGGGTAAATCTTTCCACATTATGAATATTTCATAGATTTACCTGTTCAACGACATCTTGTGTGAGTTCTCCGAGTAATGCACGCATGGTTTGAGGACTCAACTCTGTCATTGGTTCGTAACGACTGTGATTGCTCTGATTCTGTCAATCTGTTCGTGGAGAGCTATGCTGCTCCTCATATCACTCGATCACAAACTGGACTTCTCCTTGACTTACTGCTTCCTTATCAGATTTCTAAGGCATATTGTTTCGCCTTTTGTATCTTCAACACCAAACACCAATGTCCCACTGGACGTGCCAAATTGTTTTATGCGGGTAGTCGCTAACAATTAAAAAGGGATCAGACGATTGTGTAAGGAACAAACCTCTTGAGACAAAGTCCCAAAAAGGGGTGTTTTATTTGGCGATGACTTTACAATTACTACTAAACAGAATGCCTCCAAGGGGCGCAAGCACACGAGTACTGAAAAGAAATGTTTAAGTCTAAATTAAGAAATTGAAATTACATATTCTCTGCTTGAGAGTATTTGATTCGAGGCCTTTGCTCTTTGTATTTTCTTCCTTTTATATTCCCTTGATGATCTCTTCGTGATCAACCGCTTAGAAAGTGCTTAATTGCTTTATAACTGTCCACTTTCTTCATGGTGGCCAACTTATCGTGGAACTACCGTCTCTAACTGCTGCCACTACTCTTTGTCGTTCAACCATCTTCAACTGAATTCCTTAAATCGTGGAACGTGATAAGATTACTCAATAACTGCTTCGATAACTACATTTTGGATTATCATAACATCTTATGTTTGCTAAGATGATTCGAAGGTTTGGGCAAGAACAGGGTCATAACCCTGGGCGACTGCAAGGCACTTCATTCGCTCAGATCTTGAGCGTCTTGCAAGTTTGGGCGATAGTGTTACCGTGTTCGTGGGCTTCCACTACATTCATTAATAACCCTATTTGGGCCTTTATCCTGAATTGCACAATTGGGCTTCGTTCTTTAGGCTATTCGATTTGGGCTGCACTTTAGCGTGTCAACAACAAGTATACCTTGAAATAATTGCTGATGAATTTTGTTGAATAAATAATCCTGAAAATGATGTCTTTAGACTGATTAAGCAGCCTTAGAGGGTGTTTGGGAGTAATTTTTCACCAAAAAAAATTGATTTTTTGACCGTTATTTCACTATTCCAACCATAATTTTTGACTTCTTCTCTCACAAGTAGCCCCCACTTTTCTCCTAACGGTCAAAAAATCAATTCTCAAAATCTCTAACGACAGGCCCTTAATAGTTAAATGTACCACTGCTCACTGATTTTTTTTTTAAATAATGTAGAATAGACAACAAAGAATTGACCAAAGGAAGAACATGATCAGAAAATAAAAAAAATGGTAGAGGATACTCAAAGAATTTGCAGGGATCAATCCTACTACTCCAGCTGATCTTATAAGTAATACATTTAACACCAGGTAAACAAACGAGAATACAACCAATGAATTTTTAGATTGCTTGAGTTGATTCTCTGTTGCAACTACATGCAAAAATGCTTCAGATATATCTGATGCAAAAACAAGAACAAAAATATAATAATTACATATTGCAATCACAATGGTGCTTGGGAGATTCATTTGGCTCAAGTAATTTTAGATCATATAGTTTCTCATCAACATATTTTAGGATTCCACTAATGCATGCAAGACTGCTACTACTAAGGATGTCAAACAAGTCGAGCAGCTCGCCAACTAGTCGAAATAGGACCCGTGGGCAGCTCGGGCTCGTAAAATCAGTAGCCCCAGCCGAGCCAAGCCGAGAGGGCCTCACCAGGAGGTGAGCCGAGCTAGCCCACGAGTGATCAAAACAATCACCGTTTTAAAATTTTAGTGACCGAAATGATCGCTGAAATTCAATGACCGTTTGGGTCACTGAATTTAATTATATTTTTTTCTTTCTATTATAAATACCCTCCTAACTCTCCATTTTTTCATATCAATTATCTCATCATTCTCACTTCTCAACTCTCTTTTATATCAATTATCGAGTTTTTACTTTCTTGCGCTGTTGTGTAAAATATATAATATCAATTCATTTTTTACAGTTTATTCAGTTACAATTTCAATTCAGCAAGTTCTCACTACATTTATATTTTTACGAGTTATTATATTTGGATTTCATCATAAATAATCAAACAAATGGATCAACGCTCATTTGTTGAGAGCTTATTTGATACGGGATGTGGGCCACATGACGAATCGCCTAGGATGCCGCAAAAAATTCCAAATGAATTTGTTGGTCTAAATGACGTAGCTACACCTGAAGATGTTCACATTCACGGTCATGGAAGCTACAAACCAATTGATTTGGATGATATTAACGTTCTCGAAGTAGGAGATAAGGATGAAGATACCGAATTAAACATCCCAAATGCGAAGGGAAAGCGAAAGGGCAAAAATAAACAAAATATTAGGATCACTTTAAGTTGATTTCAATAGAAAAAGTCGTCGATAAACTTGTAGAATCTAAGGCAATATGTAAATATTGCCAACAAAGATTGCCATAGTAAAAAGGAATTTGTATCACCCATCTCAACCGCTACTACAAAACATGTACGGTCAGACATGGACTTCTTCTAACTGGTCAAACACAATTACAATTTGACAGTCCAGGCGCCGATTCTACGACTTTGCCCCTATCCATGTGGGTGTATTCGAAGGACAACACTCGAACCGAAATGGTGAAATTTGTTGCCGTCACTGAGTTACCTTTGGCTATTGCCGACACCCAACATTTCATCTCATTCGTGAAAGAATATCTACAACCAAGGTACGTTGAGGTAAGTCGAAACACTCTTCGTGCCGATACTATACAATATTTCAATAATTCAAAACAACAATTAATTATGGATTTGCAACAATATGGAGGTGTTATATCTTTAACTTCTGATATATGGGAAGGGGTTAATAAAAGAGCATATATAGCTGCACTCACACACTATATAGACCCATTTTGATGCATGCATAAAAAATATTACTTTTAGAATTATTGAGTTTCCTCACAATGCTAATAATATATATAATGTTATTATCAGTATTATTAGAGAATATAACTGCGAGACTAAAATTCGGTCCTTTACTTTTGATAATGCTAGTGTTAAAAAAGTAGTTTTTCGATAAATTGTGTAGGGTACTTCAACCTGATTTTGGTGGGTATTTGTTTCATATTCATTGTGCGTGTCATATCTTGAATTTAATTGTGCAAGATGTCTTAAAACATATAAAGAATGAACTTCAAAAAATTATAAAAGCATTAGTATATATTACGATCTCTCCTAGTAGAAAATAAGCATTTGAAGATTTTTGTACCTAACTAGGGGTGACGATTGCTAAAACATTTGTTAGCGACGTATGCTATAGATGGAACTCTACTTGCTATTAAAGTCATGTGAAAGTTTTGAACATTTAATAGCTGACTTTTATAACAATAGACACGTTAAAAGCGATGATGATGGTATGTTGAACGAATCCGATAGGGTTTTAGCTTTGAAAGTTAAATTATTTTTGACATCTGTTTATAAGACAACAAAGATTTTACCGGGTGTTTATTACTCCACAAGCTCTATGGTGCTTGAACGCCTTTATATAATTGCAAAAACATTCAATAAATATAAAAGTGATCCTGATTTTAGTGAAATTATAATTGCTATGGAATTAAAGTTTAGAAAATATTAGGAAGGACTACCTATGTTATTTCCTTTAGTATGCACAATGGACCCCTATATAATATTTCAGAACTAAATACATAATTCATCAAATCAATAAAGCCTTAATACTTGATACACCTTTCACCTATAAGAATTTAGAGCAAATATTATATGGAATATATGATTTATATACAGAAAGAATGGGTGCGAATGTTAATTTGGTACCCTTTGCACATACTCTTTCGGCTGAAATTTAAGAAGATGATGTCGAAATAATGAATTTATTTCAAGGCATTAATACATTTAGATATGATGAAATCCCAATGTGTTCATCTAGTGCTATGTCGTTTATATTTGCATCTCATCAAATATCAATTGCAACTCAAAATGCGATGCATGTCGAATTAATTGATTATTTCAATTATAATATGCCAACAGACAAAACAATTAAAAAAAGTTCAAAAGAAGTAATTGAATTCTCGTGAAAGTATGAAAGACGTTGGTCAATTGTTACTGCAATTACGAAAGATCTGCTGACACCTCCGGTTAGCACTGTTGTTTTGGAGTCTGCTTTTAGTGCATGTAAAAGGGTTTTGACTGATGTCAGAAGCCGACTGAAAGAAGATGTTTTGAAAACGTTAATGTGCATGAAGGATTGGCAGAAAGCTCATTTTCGACTATAAGATAAATACGCTGAAATTGCATGTCATCAGGTAAGTGATATTTGATTTAATTATATTAATCAAAATTTGCTTATTTTTTAATCGTTAAATTTAATATTCTTTAAAAAATTGTACACGTTACAATAAATTGTTTGTGTACAATTTTTAACTCCACCTACTTAAAATTTATGTAGCTGGTCCCAAGCCCGGATAAAGGAAAAGGGTTTCCATTTTATCTACTTTAAAAAAAATTGAAAAAAATGTATTTTTTGTAAATGTATTTCAAAAAATATTTTGTCTTCATTACATAAATATTTTATACTTTATAAAAAATATTACAATATGATAGAAAAAAAAAGTATCTTCATTAAATTATTTGTATTTTTTTAACACTTTTATTTTTTTTTTAAATGTCTTTATTCAATTATTTGTGTTTTTCTATATTTAACAAAAAAAAAAATTTACGAGCTCGCAAGTCAAATCTCGGCTCAGCCCACGAGCTCGTCCAAAATCAACGAGCAGAGCTTGAGCTCGGCTCGCCACCTGCCCAAGCCAAGCTCATGAGGTTAAGGGCCGAGCCCAGTCGACTCGGGCCATTGACATCACTAGCTACTGCTGAACTAATTGGAGTTTCTTAGTATTATTATCTTGTCATGAATATAGAATAAGACAAAGTACCATATAGAACTTAAATAGGAGGATAAAAACAGATGCTAGAAAAACTGTAAACATGCAATTGTTCCCGTGGAAAGCCCCAATTTGGCCCCCATTATTTTAAATTTTAATGGGTGGAATAATATTTTTTTTGAAGAATAAATAGTTGAAAAAGAAGGAAAATTTTTTTATTTATGTGTAATATTATTTTATAAAAGATTGTGTGGTTAAAAATGAAAGGGAGAGAAATAAAAATTAATTTAATAGGGGTCAAACGAGAGCTAAATAAATAAATAATAGGAATAATTTGACATTTAGCTTCACTTACCATTCATGGCCAAAACTGTTACATAAGGCAATAATATCGTAGGATTGTTGAAGCATCTCCATTTCCTACCATAAAATATTCTGATGAGAGAGTAAGAATAGATTGGACCAAATGCAATAACCACCAGGCCGACACAATCAAAATAACAGGATAAGCTACACAAATCTTTTAGGATAACTTCTTCAAGGTTAGGATATGCACTTCAAATGTCAAAAAATTCTAGAACAAAATGACATAGAAGAAAGCCATATCACACTTATGCTCTATATAAACATAAGGTCAGATAACACTTAACTTGGGACCTCTTCACTGTATTTCGCCAATACCATGGATGAAGTTTTTCCTATTAATTACACTGTTAATAGTATCTTTTAATTTTCATTTACATTTAAATTACATTCCCTGCCTAATAACTACAATGAAGCATGGGTTTGAGGTATCTGCATTATGTGAGCAATTTGTTTCGATAGCAATCATCTATCTTTTTCAACATTTTTTTAAAAATCGAGAGCCGAAATGGGTATTGTAGTTGTGGCAATGAGATCCATTCCAAGATCCACATGCCAACAGAAGAAACACACCCTAAAGTTTTTTTTTTTTTTTTTTTTAAGTATGGGCGTCTGGACCAGCTCATGCTCACCTTGACTAATCCCACAAATCCTTGAAATTTACAGTCGGGTACTCAGCTCAGTGGCCTTGAAGGGATTCGAACTGGTAACCATTGGAGAGCAAATCCAAAATCGAACCACTAAGTTATCCCTCAGGGTTACATCCTAATGTTTTCCCTCTCTATGTTTGGTTTCCGTACTAGAAACAAAAGAATATAGAAGTGTTGAACTTGAATGGATTTTAATATGTCCTCACCCGCTAGACTAGGTTTTGGAAATATCAAAAAATAAAATAAAATAGAAACTGTGTTTTTATGGAAAAACTGTGTTTTCCACGATTATCAGACCACAATTATGGATTAAAGATTTGGAATCAGAATGATTTTGAGAACCTTAAATCAGACTACGATGTTAATTGAATTCGGGTAAAGAAAGCTTTAGGTTTTCTAAGTACAAGCAGCTAAAACAGCTAGTGACAAATTACAGTCCAGTAGCTAAAAATTCTTTATCACTAGCACCTCACTGAATATTCTCTGAAATGTGTTGCATTAGTTTCAAGATCAAATTAACTCAGCTTGTAGCTCCACGGGCTTAAGTACTTTTGAGCGAGACTAAAGTGATCAAAATCAATTCAGGGGAGTAACATTATGTTTTCAAGAAATTGATATCAAGTTTATTATTGTGTTTATTATTCATTTAGATATAAATTGCACCAAAAGTAGAGTACCTATTAGCAAAACAAGTTTCAGAGCATCTGTAAGACACCTTCCAAGCTTCCTGCTTCTCTCTTTATTGTCTCCTGCCAAAAGGAATGAAGAAATGATAAAAGTCGTACTGAAAAAATAAAACCTAAAAACTTTTGATAATCCTATTATACAAAACATAGTATCAGTGATATAGTTCTTACTATTCACCAATATATGGCCTTAAATGACTAGAAGAACTACATAAGAAAACAAGCACAGACAAGTGGTGACGAGTTACTTGATTCTTATAGATCAAAGAATGTAAGCCTAGCTGAATATTGGTGGAATGTAAGACTTAAATCGTGGTAATTAAAGAAATATAATTGCAGTATCACCAAAGCATATAGCTTGCCTGAGCAAAAGAGCGTGAAATTGTACAGTACAGATATTCAAAGGATGAAAAGTATGAATTCGTTTGCACTTGTAACCCAATTCTACCATTTCTATGACATCAAGTACAAATAACTAGTATGCTGACACGTCCTCAGTTTTAGAGAAAAATGTCAGAGGATTGGACCCGTGGACAATCACAATCAGATAAATGGAAACACATTTAAGCAGCACCAACAAATTAAGCTTTGATCCCAAAAAATTAGGAGTCCTACATGAATCACTTTTACCACTCCATTCAGTTCATTGCTAGATCCATCCAGAGATATAATAAACAATCATAAATTGCATATTCCTGTCTTCAAAAAACACATATAGGAAGCATGCAGTGAAAAAAATACTAAGAAGGAATAATTCATGTACGAATCTTGAGGGAAGTCCTCTACCTAAGTTACTCTCAATGTAGGAAAATCGAAAAGTAATGTATGTTAAGACTTGGGGGTCTATCTTAATAAGGACAAACTTATTAAAAGAAGTAGCCCAAGATCTTTTAAATTAAATTGGTCAATGTTTCAGTATTTAATCGATGTGAGATTTTTACCCTTAACACGCTCCCAAAAGATGGTGGCTCGTTTGAGCAGACCAATCTTGTAATCCTTTGCTTATTAATTGAGATTTATAATCCGATCGAATCGCTCGTTGGAGTTTAATGAGCTGTGATACCATATTAAGATTTGGGGGTCCATCTTAATAAGATCAACCTTGTTAAGAGGAGTAGTCCAAAATCTTTTTAAATTAGTCAATATTTCGGTATTTAACCGATGTGAGATTTTTATCCCTTAACATTAATAAGGTCAATCTTATTAAGAGGAGTAGCCCAAAATCTTTTTAAGTTGGTCAATATTTCGGTATTTAACCAAGTGAGATTTTTATCCCTTAACACGCCTCCACAAGATGGTGGCTCATTTGAGCAGACCAATCTTGCAATCCGTTGCTCATTAATTGAGACTTATAATCGGATTGAATCGCTCGTTGGAGTTTAATGAGCTCTAATATCATGTTAAAATTAGGAGGTCATCTTAATAAGGTCAATCTTATTAAATGGAGAAACTCAAGATCTTTATAAATTGGTATTTATTTCGGTATTAAACTGATGTGGGATAACCCTTAACAGAAGGTGCGGAGCCAGTACCCAGCGAGGGTGCTCCGCCGCACGTGCTGGCTCCGTCGAAATCTTCAGATCCGTCGAGTAGCGCCAGTTGCAGATGTACCGGAGTCCGATTGTTGCTGGAGAAGGAAGAAGACGAAGAGAAGACGGCAAATTTTATTTTATTTTTTTGTTTGGGCGGGGTTCAAATGTTGGGCCTCTTATTGTTAGTCCAATTGTTAAATAAAAATAAACCAATTTATCAAAGTCCAATTACCCAATAAAATTGAATCAAATGCCCAAATAACTCCCATTTCTCCCAAATCGTGGAATGGTGGAAGGCTGGAAGAAAACCCTTTTCCAATTTCTTCAATTCTTCCTTCGCCGCTCGCCCCTGCCTACACGACGCTGCACACAAGTGACGAGACACGACAGTGTCGGAGATCGCCGATTTCGCCCCTGCCCTGCAGGCTGTAGTGTGAGACACTTCTTCCTTTGCCACCGTCGGTTCGCCCCTGATTTCTAACTGTTTTTCTAACATGACTTTTGACTTCATTCTGAAAATCTTTCATCTTTTTGAGTTTTGGAGTAAAGATAGGTATATTGTTGTGTTGTCTGTTGATATACTAATTAATTATCCAATAAGCCATAAAATATTGTATAATTAATAAATAGGGTGGCTTAAAATTTAAAAGTACAAAATTTAATTAAAAACAAGATTACTACAATTCGAGTTATCTTCATAATTTACTTCTGTTTATTATTATATTCCTCAAATATTGGACTGAGGGTGAGGGATATAATTAAATAATTGAACAGTGCCATATATTATGTGAGTGCTTCCATTTTTTAAATGAAAATTTTCACAAGGTATGAATTATATGATTGCCTGTTTGTATGTGCTAACTACTAAATTGGCAAATTTAATTTTATTGTATTGTAATTTGTAGGTGCTAACTGCTCAACACCATGTTTAATAGATTAAGGGTATCAATTTGGCATGAAATTGGAGCAGAATCGCATAATTCTTTGTCCACTTGGCGAGCAAGTTCTCTGGTTCACTGGTTGGAGACTTGGAGCCAATATTAATGCCAAAGGATTCCTTCCTCAGGTCAATGACTTAAATTGATCAGTTGATGTTAAATATGTTGTGATTTATTCATTTGGGAATTAAAAAATTGCGAATTGTGATTCATGAATTATGATAAGTAATTTACGTTTTATGAGTTATGATTGTTGATTTGGAAATTTATGTTTACGAAATTATATTTGCATTCGTGATTTATGATAAGTAATTTATGTTTTGATAAGGAATGATTATTGATTTGAGAATTAATGTTTACGAAATTATGTTGTGAATTGTGATTTATGATAAGTAATTTATGTTTTGTGAGTTATGATTATTGATTTGAGAATTTACGTTTAGAAAATTAGTCAAGGTGAAAGAATTTAATTGAGAAGATGTTGGCCGCTCAATTCAACCCGTGTGTACTTGGTTTTTTTTTTTAATCAATTGTAATTGATCGTAATATCGGACTATTGCGATCGTCGACGGTCAACAGTCAATGGTTAATGATCAACCCACCCTTGCTGGACTTGGATCTTGGATTCGTCGCTGCTTAACAAGCTCCCTCAAGATGGTGGCTTATTTGAGCAGACCAATCTTGGAATCAAGAGAACAAAGAAGAAGAGGGATAAACCTGATGCAGACCTTGCAAATGTGGCATATGAACTTTCCTCGAAGGGAAGAAACACCAGCCTAACCACTAAGCTCTTTGAAACATTGACTTGATTTAATTTAGCAATTAGCATATTTAGGGAGGTATATTCAATTGAGACTTTTAATAACTTTTTGAGATTTAAAAAGTTCAGGGTATTCAATTGAGACTTTTTAAGACTCTCTAAAAGTCACGGTGTATTCAATTGAGACTTTTAAAAACTTTTAAAAAAGTCTCTAAAAGTTACGGTGTATTTAATTAAAATTTTTTAGAAATTTCTATAAGTCTTAAGGTATTCAAATTTTAATGACTTCTAGAGACTTTTATAAAAGTCTCTAGAGTACTGACTTTTAAGCAAAAAGTACTCATTTAAAATTTTAAAATTTATCTCTCATTAATCACGAGATTTTGGGAGACTTTACCAAAAAAATAAAAAAATCAAATTTTCTTTCCTTTAACCTTCTATGGACATTTATGATTAAAATTTATTTTTTTAGTTGATTATATTTCATTTATCTCTCTCTCTCTCTCTCTCTTATTATTTATCTATATTTTCTATGAAAAATTAAATTAGATTCTTGTAACTTTTTTTCTTTTTCCATTCAAATTTTTTTTTTTTTTTTGTGAAAAATTTCTATTTTTTAGTTAAATTATAAAATTTTATATGAAAAATTATAATTAAATTTAAATATATTGATTTTTACTTATTTTTAAAAGTTACTATACTAATAATATTGAATCATATATAATTTTGATTATTATTTATTTAATTAAGGTCTTAAATTTATGTTTTTCAAATTTTTTTTTATTATATGAGAAGAAGAAGGGGAATTGTGGGAATTAACACCCTATATGTGAGAATTTCACATCAGATCTACGTGAATTCTATTTCAAATGAAAGTTTTCAAAAATCTTTTGAATTCCACGAAAATCTATAAAAGTTTTAAAATGAAAATCCATAGAAGTCTACGAAAAACTTCCACTAATTCCATATAAATCTATAAAAGATCCACGAAATCCACAAAAGTCATCACTTAAAAAAATTCCATCAAAATCTTCAAAAGTCTCAATTGAATACACCCCCTTTAGTAAATTTTTAAGTTTCAAACTGAAAATCGAATTGCATGCTAGAACAGTTGAACTCACACAGCTCCAAATAATTGCATCTTTCTCATGGAAACACGCTATCTTGTGAAGCAATGTATTAACTATTAGCAAATAGTATATTAATGAAAGACCAACCTAGTTTCTCTACGACTCCATATACTGCTTGATTATATGGTGTATCCAACCATACAAGTACCATCTTTTCTCCTTCCTGAAGAGTCAACTTCCGAATGGTTTGAAGAGTGAACAACTTACACATATTTGCTAGCGGCATATCATAATCCATCAGGTTTCTGATGCTGTGCATATCAGTTGTTTTTCAGTATTCAGTACCATTAAAAGCATAAAAAGAAGCATATTACTTAAGAAATTGATGATATAGAACAAACTCCATCACTAGATGATAAGGCCATCTGAAAGGGGGACCAAAGAAGACTGACAAGATATCTCGAGGTTCACCAAGCATAAGAAAAATCAACAAAAAGTTCCTATACACTCTTTTTACTGCTAATACTGCAATGTTCATGAAATAAGTACTTTTTTCTCAGAATTTCTGTTTGTAGTAAAGTGTGTCTCGTTTAAAGTTGAAAAGATAACAATCGGGGGTTGAAAAAAGGTAATACCTGACAGGAAAAGTTCAAAAGTTTCAGATACACGAAAAAGAAAATATCCCCAATAACCTAAGAATATTGAAGTCCATATGCAACTTGCGACAAGGCAAATACAATATCTTTCTCCTGAAAATCAAATGATAAATTTTCATGCTAGGAAGTTGCTGCACAAATAAAGATGTTGCAGGACACCCCACTCCGTTCACCCAAAGACATTGAAAGAAGGAAAAAAGAAAGGATACTGCCTAGTGCTTATTTAGCTATCCACATTTGTAGCAACAATTATAATGATGATAACGCTAGCAACACCAATAATAATAATGATAATAGTAGGCTTCTGACCTTTCATCCGAGTCATTAATAATTTTACAAATTTCATAACTGACTGTCTAACTTCAGTTTAGAAGTTCAAATAATGCTCCAAGCAATCCCAGCCCCCAACTCATGACAAGTAATGTGACCATCTTTATCCAAGACCCAACATGCCCATGCCTCCGCTCTAGCAAAAAATCCTGCGAAGTTTGTCCATGCTTTTACACTTACAATATAGATATGCTTGAAAACTAAATGTTACTACTGACAGTTCCAAAAGTTGCCACTACCCACAAAATTAAAATTAAAAGAGAGTAAATCTACTATTTACCATGCTAGATTGCTTCAGTATGAGGATATACGTCGTTGTACAACGTGAAGGAGTAGCTGTACTTTCAACGACAAGCTGCGGTCTGAGAAGAAGCATGTTCCGAGACAAGATATAAAAGGGTTCCGCTAGTAGTTCAAGTATACATGCAAAACCTGCATATGAATGAACAGATCTGACATGAAGAGTCTTCATCGGAGGTTAAACATAAAGACAATGCCCTATGAATAAACATGACGTAGGACAATCCTATTGTAAATAGTGTTGAAGAAACGACCTTCAATGGTGGATTTTTCGGGCTCAAATCGAACTTACCAATCTATATATCAACCAATCAACCAAATCACAAACCCACAACCTCAATCCACTTATTATTGCATTCCCTTTTCTCACCCACTAAGGGACAATGATATGGTGGTGTTTGCAAGCCACAAAGGCCAAGAGAAGATAAGAAGATGCAAGAACTTGAAGAAGATTGCAAGAGGTAGCCAAAGTCTCTCTTCTCGCAGCAGGGGCAAAACACACGGCTCTTGCAAGAAGGAGGAGATATATATAGTTTTAGGTATATTACCAATTGGGCCAAGATACAAGGAAGCCCTCCTATAAGTGGATTTGGGCCAAAGCAACATTAAACTCAATTAAACTGCAACTAATAGCCCACGTTGTTTTCGGGTCGAGTATATGAGTTGATTGGTTGATAAATATTTCACTGATCGGCGTCGGCTTATGAAATATAATCCGACACTGTTTAATATTATTGTCCGAGATTTATTGGATATCAAAAACCCAACAAATAGGATTAAAGTTAGATATCTATAGTAAGATATCTAGTGGTAATAGGTTTATCTTTAATTCTTATTTCTAGTTTAGAATAGGATTTCTAATCTCTTTTATATTAGGATTTATTTTAGTTCTCTTATATTAGTTTCCCGATAGTAGTGGAAGTAAGGAATAATTTTTCCATAAATATAGAGCAATTGTACTCTTTCAACAACAATCAATTATTATTTAATATACACATAACATGATTATTCAAATATCGTTTTTATCTATTATAAAAATTTGGATCATGCTACATGTACAAACTTTTTTTACAAACTTCCTTACTCACTACTCACAATGGGGGTGGGGATCACAAGCCAACATTTTTTAAATTCACGTGGGGTCAGCTAATTTTGTGAGAGTAAGTACACCATTTTGTCAACAAGATTTTGTACAAATATCTTTATCCTAAAAATTTTATTACGAGAATTTTATTAATGCTTCTGCACCAAATTGATATCAGAGCAAGGATATTACCTTAATCCGATGGCCGACAAAGGTCCAGGTGGCAATCTAACTACCGATAGAGATGCCAATGAGTCGAGTCGAGCAAACTCGTGAGCAAAAACTCGAGGCTCGGGCACGACCCAAGTAGACTAGTTTTTTGTTTCCCTAATAACTGCTGTGGCAGCATTTTGCTGCATTGAATGCCTTAAAAAAAGGCCGTATCTTTTTTTTTAAGGCCCTTGAGCTCGAGATGGCGAGCCACATGGGATGTTCGGCCTCAGCCTCAAGCTCGAGCCAAGCTGGCTCGGGTTTTTTCAAGCCGAGTCACGGGCAGCCCAAACCAACGAGCTAAATTAAAATCCCTAACCATCGACGATGAGCAGAGGATAAAAAAAATCGAACATCGAATAGAAGGAATCAATAAAACCCTTCACAACATCACGCAGATGTTGACTGCATTAAGTCTTGAAAGGAATCGCGAACTCATGGAGAAACAAGCTGACAAGAATTTACAGACTTTAACTGCTATGAATTTTAATTGTTTTGACAAACATAGAATACGATTACACTGACAAGAGAATTTCCTCAAGTCCCAACAAAGTTTGAAAACAAACAAGTTATCAAGGAGTCTTTTCTTCAACAAAACTCGAGGATGAGTTTTTTCAAGTCGGAGAGATTGATGTAGGACAATTTTATTGTAAATAGGATAAAAGTTAAATATTTATAGTAAAATGTCTAATTATTATAGGTTCATCTTTTTATTCTTATTTCTTGTTTAGAATATGATTCATATTTTTTTTTTAAGATTTTGATTTATTTTATTCCCCTTATATTAGTTTTCTACTAGTAATAGAAGTAGGAAATAATTTTGTCTATAAATGTAGAGGCATTATATACTTTTCAACAACAATCAATTATTATTCAGCCCCTATTTGATACAAATTAAAATTCAGATTTTAATTTAAGTCAAAATCAACAAATGATTTTAACCACACATTTTATGGAGCCCACAACTTTTCAGTCATACATTTCAATAACTTTTGTCAAAATTTACTAAAAATTAATTTTAATCCCCACCACATATGGGCTCAATAAATACATAACATGATTGTTCAAATATCGTTTTTATTCATTACAAGAATTTTATAATGCTTCCGCACCAGCACATCTCTTCAAGTATTACAACACAATTTCAACGTTTATTCAATGTGTTATACACAAATGTCAATCTACATTGTTGTGAACCAAGGGAAACTATCACAAGAATAGCTTCCATGCATGCCTATATTTCCTCCCCCTCCCCTCCCCTCCCCACCCCCCAAAATGCATGAAAAATCATTTTTTGTACTATAATTGTATGACTTCTTACATCTCTCCTACCCACTGGAATAAATTTTCTAGAATTGCATTCGGTGCCTTCACACAATTAACATGGCCCGTTACAGTATGAAAATTTCTAACATGGCCTTCTATTTTAGAATTTTGGTAGTTCTTATTTCCCTCCACCACTCCTCCATATTTATCCACACGTTAGCCAAAGATTTTTCACCAGCAGGAGGACTGGTTCCAGCAGCATGGAGTGGATTTAAAAAGTTTTGTTTGATGTATTAGCATACCATGAATCAAGATACGTTGAGCATATGGGCAAGAATAACTTAGTCCTATCAACCAGAATACATATACACATGCTGCAAGCGTAACAAATGGTGTATGGAAGTTTTGCATTTTCGAAGATGTCAATCAGAAGACTATCGAAATTAGAAGCACTAAAATAATAAGCAGGCAGCCAGGCACAGTTGTTTAGATTATTGAATTTACATACATATACACATGCATAAAAACAAACACGTGTAATTATGTTTATATTCATTATATAGCAAAACAGACCACAGCTAGCATAAGATATGGTAAATCAAAAGTTGATGCCAATAATGGGAAACCAGATCTGGACTTGAATATTAATAAAAAATCTAATGTAATAGTTCTACTTATGTCCGTTTTAAAAAAGATTAAAATTAACTTTGTATAGTTAAGCGTGTGACAAATGAAAATATATTAGATGAACAATTAGGATAGCAGGAAGCCAGAAACTACATGACAACGAAATATTTTGAACTCGATCAATAACTGACTGAGTGAACAAAAGAAGAAACATAAAGCCAAGTGGTTAAACTAAGCTAGTGTTAGGACAAGTAGAAAAATAATATATGGTCTATGGATCAAAAGAGACATTTAAAAGTATCATCTAATATCTGCCTTCATGCATGCTCGCCAAAACCCCTCTCAACTGAGGAATAAGACACGGGCGACGAACTGATGGAATTGTATAGCATACAACTGCATTATGAATAGGAATTGATGTGTTAGATGACTACAGAAAGTACAAATAAAAGAAGCAGTCAAAGAAACTACATGAAAATTACTACCGAAAAATAAAAACGTTAGAAAATATAGTTTATTGTTAAAGGCAAAATAAAATCCTTTAACCGTATACAAAAATAAAAACCACAAGTCTAAATTTAAAACAAGTCTCTAATACTCCCTTGACAAATGTCCAAAAATCACGTAACGCACTATATGGTCAAGCAAGCCACACCGAAGATTTCTTGCATTACGATATACTTCAACCTAGAAAGAACATTTTGTTTTCTTTTTCAAATTGAATTTTATGACTTCCAACTCAGAGTCCTAATAACATGTTAAATTTGGTAGTATGGTTTATTACTTTTCAACTTTTTGGCGCATCAAATCATCCAAATTTACGGTTTTCCTCAATTATGTTCCAATTTTACTTCTACCATTTCAATAAACACAAAAAATTCAAAAAGAAAAGAGGAGTGCTTAAAAAATAAAATTACCGCATATTCTGCTTCTGTAAGGTGCCTGCCAATCCACGAATCAAATATGAAAGGATTCCTCTTGACAAGAACTGCATGGCTATCATACACATTTATTTCAAACAGTGATTAGAGAGAAAAATACGATCATAAATTAGAGCAAATATTTGCAGAGCACGAATGAAAATAACTAACCAAATATGTATTTAAAATAGTGCAATAGATTTGCTCCCCCATCTCCATGTGAAGGCTTCGATTTCGATTCATCTGAAACAATTTTCTTCATATTTCGGATTTTTTTTATCTATCTTCTTCACTTCTTTGAATTTTATTTTATTTTTATTTTTTGTCTTTATGTATCTTCTTCACTTCTTCGATTGGATTATTGATTTATTGAGATCGGGGGATGAGATAAACGATTTGGGACAAATAGCTTAGGAGTGGAAAGTTGAAAATCACAAAGTGATCCTTGAATGTTTAATTATATTTAACCCCCGAAGTTTAAGAAAAGAAAATAAAGTGGTCAAATATTGAAATTTATTTTAATGGTAAAATTGTGTTAATTTTAAATTCCAATAAAATAAATAAATAAACTTGGGTTAATTTTGTGAATGATCAATGTAGTTCAAGAAAAATTAAAAGTAAACATTTCAAATGTTTTAAAATTTATGAGATATAATCATTAGTGGACATGATCTCGTGAGATTTTGTGTAATATATGCTTCATGATATAGGATTCATTAAACACATTCTATGGAAGACACTGATTAAAATTTTTTTGTCTTAGAGATCATTCATTATAAATTATTAAAGCTCTTGATATCTTGTGCGATTACTAAGGGTGGACTTCCATGTGGACCTCATAAACTAAATCGGAAATGGATCAACCAACTCTATTCACTACTAGAATTAATATGTATTTAAAATAACCTACCACTTTTGTTATCGGAGATATAAAGCATAAAAAGTGAAATGAGAAAAAGTAAGGGTTCAATCCACCAATGACCATCCAACTTTACACTTAGTATCACCATGGCCACCCAATTTTATTTTATCTCATCATGGACACCCAACATTATATTTAGTGTCACCATCGTCACTCGATCTGATTTTGTTTCAATGTGGCAACCTCATTTCATATAAGATTTCACCATAATCATCCAACTACTTTTCACCATTTTTACTAATTTTAAAAAGGGTAAAGCAGTAATTTTGCATTACATATATTAAATAAATTTTAAAAAACAAAAATAAAATAAAATAAAAACTTATTTTAAAAAAAGGTACTTAAAAATGAAATAAAGTAAAAACTTACTTTAAAAAAATTACTTAAAAAAATAAAATATTTACTTACTTTAAAAAAAAATTGAAATAAAATAAAAACTCATTTTTTATCTATATTCTGGGGAGGTCATGTGCGAGTTGATATTATGAAGGTTTGTGATCTCATGAATCATTGCTTATTGTGTTGGAATAATTCCAAATACGGGCTTCACATTTGATTGTAAAATTTACGGGTTAGATGTATAGTTCACAATGACATTATGATTAGGCCAATTATGTTAAGTGATCAATTTGGTCCGTTTTACACCTTACGGGTTTTATTTGATATAATGTAGTAATGAGGAAATTACATCCTCCCAGGGCTTTCAAGTTCACTATGCATAAATCATGGGTCCAACTTTTCTAGTCAAATATCCGGTATTAGATTAAAATAATAATAATAATAAAATTTAAATAAGCACGGTCCCGTAGTTAACGTGCTTCAAATCTAACATTTCTTCCTTTTTTGTTTTATCAAACGAGAGAAACGGCCACCAAATTTCTCCCACTATCTCAAATAAAGGCTCTCCGATAGTTACCCACCCCACGAATATCTCATGTCAGTTATCCCATTTCCAAAGTGAACTACTCTTCGACAGACACCTAAAGCGAAAAGTACATTCTTCGTCCCACCACCGTTCTGTCAATATCTTCCTCTTTTTACAGTCGTCAAATGACCACACCCAAGTATCTTGAAAAGGGGATAAAGGTCCATGCCACACCAGAAAACAGAGAAAAGAGGAAACACGAGGAAAGCCCAATGAAATCCCATACAAAGAAGTATGTGTCGTCGCCTGTGACCCTGTAGAAAGGGCAATCAAATATGGTATGTTGATTTTTATGTTCTGTTAATACATTAAGTGATGGGTATTAATTGAAAAAATCGTTGGGTGACGTGTATTGAAGACGTATTGAAGATTTGTGACCTTGAAAGTTGTTGAATTCGTTTCGTCGTTGGAATGGGGTACGATTTGCGATTTTGAACGCAGAATGTTTGATTAAATGGATTTTTGTTTTTGATGTTATGAATAATATGTTGTCTAATTGCCTTTACCATTAATCATAACTCAAAAAATGCGAAATGTGACTGCATATATTGGGGGATTTGTGACGTGAATCCATATGTATATGACTGCGTGTGACCTTACTGGAATGGGATAGGACTTAGAATGTGACCTTAATATATGAATGTGACTGCATTTATTAGGGATTTGTGACATGAATCCATATGGAATGGGAGATGACTTAGAATGTGACCTTAATATGTGAATGTGACTGCATATATTGGGGGATTTGCGACGTGAATGCATATGTATATGACTGGCTGTGAACTTATTGGAATGGGATAGGGCTCATAATGTGACCTTAATATGTGAATGTGATCAAAGTTTGTTGGAAATCTGTGACCTGAATGAAAAGGCCGTTTATGCCTGTGACCTGACTGTTAACGTGATTGATGATGTGTTCTAGTCAAAAGATGTCCATTTGTGACCTGAATTTCACCTATATGTGACCTGAATTACATCTGTATGTGACCCGAATTTCATCTATATGTGACCTAAATTTCACCTATTTATGACCATTTCACCTAGATGCATTTCATGTTATCTACATCTGAATTACGATACAGGTATTTAACAATTTCGTCGTCATTCATTCTTCATATAGGTCTGGCAATTCAGAATACCCGAAAAAAGTTGGTTTCCTGGCAAGATTACCACCTCCGTGTACAAGGGCGTTCTTACCACCATACAATCAAAGTTAAGCCGATGCCAAAAACAGATATTGAGGGGCACATGTTTTGCTTGCTTCCTAGATTGCTATGAAACAGTGATTCAACCACAGTTGATTCACTACATCCTTCTGAGGCAGGTTCAACACCTATTGTTTTATGTTTCCGGGTGATACGTCAGGTTCTCCATATCTGAGTTCTGTTTGATCACATGACTGAGATGTTTAGGCGATACAGATACTCAGGCTTTCGAAAATAGGCAGTCAAAGTTGAAGGCCAAATACTTTTCAGAAGTAGATTCTGTCACACATGAAGATGTGAAGGACACATTTCTGTCTGCATGCCAAATGCTTGACCTCGATCTCGTTGAAGCCATACCAGACAATGGCGTTGCAATGTTCGGGGCTTTGTATTTCATAACTGTCTATCTCTTCCCTCGTGACTACAAAAAGGTTGTCGACCACTTCCTTTTTGTTCTTGTTGAGGACTTTAATGAAATGAATAGTTTTCCATAGGGCAAGCTACTATTCCAAATTACTTTGGGTGCATTGAGAGATGGCCTCAGTAGGAGGACTCCACACTACAGGTTACAAGGAATGCTTGTAGCCTTCCAAGTATAGATATACGAGACTTTTCCCAGTCTTGACAGCATTATGGTCACAAGGATATCGAGGGTGCATCCTCGCATCGTAAACTGGATGGCAAATGAGCAATCATCAGCTGCTAAATTGGAAGGACCCGACTACTTCTCCAATCCTAAGGTAAACATCTAGTAAGCGTCATGTAATCAATACTGAACTTTTGACTTTGCATTCGTATAATCTACGTATTGTATTGCAGATTGAGATTTGTAACTTGGAACCGTTGGAAAGTGAAATGGCGATGCCATACATGAACGAAGTCTAGTACAACAAGCTAATCCAGCCGACATCCTCATCCGAGAGCCGTTGAAAAACCAAGTGCAAGACAGAGAGGACTGTTGAAGATGCTGGCACTAGCGAAAAGTCCATTCCATCAGTCCTACATTTGATGGACAGTAGTCTTAGACAAGCTCACTCATCAGATGATAACTACAATTTTGTTGCTTCTCCTCCAAGACGGCAGGAGCTATCTGCCCGTGAAAAATCCCCAGTTGTTGAAGGCCCATTAGTTGTTCATCATTCTCAAGAAGAACCACAATCTCATGGGACACAACTGGATGACGTAAGTTGTTATGTAAGTCAATTTTTAATATCTCCATCATTGGTCACACATCACTATTTTCTATGTCACATTTCATACACATCAGGTCACAGATATACCAGTGTGCACTGTATGTTGAAATTTGGTCACATATATTCTGTAAGCTACATATACTAATCAATTATTCACTTTGTCAGGCCTCTGAGGAGTTGCGTATGCAGGTATCCAAAGTCCACGCAGATAATAAAGTGTTGAAGGCGGAGCTTAACAAAATCAAGTCACAGATGTCATTCTTAAACGAAGGGAAGAATAACAAAATGGATGACATTGTACAAATGCAAGCCTGTATTAAAAGTGACATAATGGATATTCGAACGAACATGCGGTTTCTATCGGAGTCCGTGTCAGCAATGGTCTCCAGTGCAATGGACGAGATCATTAGACGGTCTGGCAACAGGACAAGTGAGCGTGGAGTGGGACAAACAGAAGTTGGAGATCAAGAACATTATCTTGCTTCTGGATCTGACAAGGCTCAGGAGGTAGTCATTTGATATTTTTCACATCTGTGTAAAAGAACATAGTTTCATTTGACGTTTCCCATTCAACTTGTAGGTGAAAAACGTGGTATCAAATGTGGACAGGAAAGGGAAGGGCAAAATGGACCCCAAGTGATGTCTTCCATTTTCCCTTGAACCGCCATCTTTTGATTTCGGGATTGAATACACCCTACCCAATGTTTTGCATTCAAAGGAAATTCAGAAGCGGGTCGATTCCATCATATCTGATGTGGTGATGGCAACGAAGACTATTGGGAATTAGGTATTTACATGTTCCAGTAGTCGCAGTTCTCATATCACACATACCTCCAAACCATGTTATATTCATAGCTGACAAATCACACACACTTCAAGTTCACTTCCTATTAATAAGTCACAGATCACAGACAATCCAAACTATGTCCCTAGGTCACAGTTCACACACAATACTAACGCATGTTCAAGTCATGGGTCATAGAGCATAGACATCTTCAAACCATGTTCTATTCATAGGCCACAAATCAAACAAACTTCCAAACCATGTCACATTCTCAGGTAATAGATCACACATACCTTCAGTCCATGTCGTATTCATAGGTCACAGATAACATACATTCCAAACCATGTTATATTCATAGGTCACAGGCCACACAAACTTCCAAACCATGTTCCAGTCATATGTCACATATCACACACACACTCAAACCAGGTCACATGTATAGGTGACAGACCACACAAGCTTTGAAACTATGCCATAGACAGCTCACGTGCCTTATTTTCAACCAACTTCTAACCTACTACAATAACATACAGGGGTCACCTACTTCTGAACCAACCTCTGAATTACCAGTTAAGTGGGTTTTAAGACCTGCGAGGGTATTGCATTTTCCTTTTGTTGCTAGACGGGAGAGAAGGAAATTATTCAAGCACGATGATAATGTTGTCATTTTTGAGGATTACAAAGACGACGTTGATGAGGTTGACAAATCGGCCTTCATGTCTTGGTTCCAGAGGGCGTACAAAAGAAAAAACAAGTAAGTGCATTTTGTGCCTATTTTTGAAGTGTTACTCAATACAGTGTGGCAAAAGAATGTAACCTTTAGTGTCGATCACAGGAAAAGTTTAGCGAGGAAGACGACTCCATCAAGCCTGCTTTTCTAATTGGTTCATTCCCAGTAGGTCATAAGACCTGGTTCCACGAGCTTATAAATTCACAGTCATCACTGAGTGGTACGGTATGATTACATTTATGCACTCAATTCAGTTACATTACTTTCTTAAGAAGTCTGATTTCCTTCGTACTCATTAAGAAGAGTAACAGAGATGATATGAACATGTGACACTTCACATTGGACCTAGTCACAGAGTCATTACTATCCCATCTGTTGTATGTATTGCTTAAATCTTTTCTTTTCATTGAAATAGCACATGGATGTCTGCTTCTACTTCATTCGCCAGTTAGCAAAACACGGCAAAAATATGAAATACAAAGCCACCACCACAAACTCAAAGTTCCAAATTAAGATAAAAGACATTTTCCCTGCCTTCATAAAAGACTCAAATGTTCTGATGTCAGAGTCTAGATTGGTAGACCTTGTAACAGGTCACAGCCTTCCTTTTGGCTCACCTTGGGCCGATGTTGACTATGTATTTATGCCGATCATACCCACCAACAAAGCACATTAAATGCTTGGCCTGTTAGAATTCAGAAGCCATACATTGATGGTGTTCAACTCGACAGGTAAATCTTACTGTGACTGGAAGGTTAAGGAAGGTATTGAGCCATACATCAAGGTATTGCCTGTTCTAATGAATGCACTGGGAATTTCAAAGAAGGATCCTGATTATCAAGAACCAGAAGCCAAAGAATTGAATGTGATCATCGACGACACACTTCCTCAGCAGACAAATGGGTAAGTCTGTGACCAAGATTTACAATGTATATATCATTTTGAACAATTCATTCATGAGATTCTATCATATGTTCTGCAGTCATGATTGCGGGATATTCGTGGTGTTATATGCGCTATATATCATCCGTGTTGTTAGATGTTCCATTCTCCATAGGCTTGATGCCAGCAAGTTCAAAATGGATATTGCTACACTGCTCCACAAACATAGGCAGGTTTACACCAAGACAGTAAATCCGCCTATGACTATGACGAGGGAACTACTTATCATAGAATGAAAATTGGATTTAAACACGTTAGTGAAGACAAGGATTTAGTTTGTAAATGAGATTAACATTGCATGTGTCTTGTCAATAGAGGTTATTGTAATGAATATTAACTCGTAACCTTTCATTTGCGATGAAGGATATTAAGTGTTGAAGTTCATAATTCATCCATCTTCGATTACATTGTAATCTTATTTCTCATACCTATGGTATTAGTAATGAACAACGTACATGTACATGCAGGATGCTACAAGTTTATTTGATACCGTGTCCGCATGCCTTGGCAATGTATACCAATATTCTATATATCCTGTTCGGAATCAGAATGAATGGACAGTGCCTAAAAAAGTACAAGTCAAAATTGTGCTAACTCCTAACTAGAAGAGGATTTCTGGAAGAACTACTGAGAAGAGGAAGAAATCATCCAAAAAAGGAAAACCAACAGTGAAATGTGGTCGCTGTGGAGGACAATGTCACAACCGTAGGAAATGCTCAATTGCGTAGGAAATGCTCAATTGCGATTCCATTAAGCTAGCATGACATAGGAAAACATAAATGATAGTAAAAGTCAACATATGATGCAGATAGATTATAGATATATCATGTTCTTTTATTTCAAACATTTATTGAAATAGCACTGTGAAATCTACCTGTGACCATTGTATTTTCAAGTGCAATTGAGTTTCGACATCTGCACAGTTGCTATGATAAGAAACAGTGACCTATGTTTGAATACTGTAGATGTTTGATAACCATATGTGACCTGTTGTATGAGATACATATATATGACTACAACTTCCATTCAGACCATAAAATGTGAGAAATATATCATAACATGTAACCTTCTCCATCAGATATGTGTTCTGTGTTCGAAGACACGTGATCTGCATCATATGACAAAAATCAGGATACACTGGAGAATGAAAATTTTTCTTTATGAGATGGTCATCAGACATCAAGAACCTGTGATGGATGTCAGATGGGATACCTATTTCAATTGAATTTTGTCTCATAACTACCTGTGACCTGAGTTGTGAGACATATGTGACTATCTTTGCAACAAAAGTGACATTTATGTGACTACCTTCTCCATCAAATATATATGATGTATGGTGTAACATGTGACTTGTGTCTTGTATGGTTTAACATGCAACCGTCTCCAACAGATATATGTCCTATGTTGTGTACTTGTGACCTGTGTCATATGACACATCAAACTCTATACATGAGAAAATGCAATGTACTATGCTGTGTATCATGTGACTTGAATCACGTGTGGGACGTAAGATATCCAGAGACCTGTGAAATGCAATGTTTCTATTAGAGAAACATTGCAATAGTATGTAACCAATACAATATTATGAGCAAAAACATGTGTTCATGTATTGCAAATCAAAGCTTACAACAACATGTTAGTATTCATTACAATTACCTTCATTCAGCAGAAAATACTAATATTTGTAACATGTACAAACTACAGCATCAACTGCATTTACATTTTTCAGTCTTCTTTTATACTATGATAATCTCCTTCCCCTGTGTAGGTTACTTCGCCCTCTTCACGTACATCTCTCGATGCTTGCACAACAGTGTGGCAAATGTTCATTCTACACTTGCTGGCATCAAATGTATGTGGAATGGACTCCCTGCCTTCACGGAGGATATATAACGCATATAAAGTCACAAATATCCCACAATCGAGACTGCAAAACAACACAAGACAAAATATTATGAATGAAATTTTTTAAAAGTTATACACATTGTACTCTTGATCACAAAATTACCCATTCGCTTGCTGAGGTAGGGTATCATCGATAGTAACCTTCAATTCCATGCAATTGGGTTTATAATAATCAGGGTCCTTTTTTGAAATTTTAAGATTATTCATAAGAGCAGGTAAGATTTTCACAAATGACTTGATACCTTGTACAATTTTCTAGTCACGGTAACTTTTGCCTACCGAATTGAATACCATCTACGTATGGCTTCTGAATTGTAACAAACCAAGCATTTAGTGAGCTTTGTTGATGGGCTGTAATGGCATGAACACGTAGTCAACATCGGCCCAGGGTGTGCTCAAAGGAAGGCTGTGACCTCTTATAATGTTAATAAAGCTAGACTCTGACATTAGAATATTGGGATCCTTCAAGAAAACAGGGTATATGACTTTGATCTTATTCTGAAACCAGGAGTCATCATTGTAGCTCTAAACTTCACTTTGTTGCCAAATTTTGCAACTTGGCGAATGTAATAAAAGCATGCATTTATGTGCTGTTTCAATAAAAAGGAAAGAGCTCAGTAATATGGAATGTGACCTATTTATATAAACCATGTACCTGTGATTTGTGACTATAGACTATGGACAGTAATCTGTGACGATGGACTGCAATTTGTGTACACATGAGGTAACTGTGTCTTGTATCTGTATATACATTCTGTGGCTAATTAGTAATGGAAACATGACTTATATGAGTAGAGAAATGTAATCATATCGAACTGATCAAAGATGACTCTGAATTTTAAGCTGGTAGAACCAGGACATATGACTTACTGGGCATGAACCAAGAACAAAAGCAGGTTTCATTCTACCATCGTCATCGCTAAACTTTTTCATGGGACCAATATGAAAAATTAAGTTATTGTGTTACAATAAGTTATCGATTAAAAGTAACAAATGGATACAAAATAAAAATACTTGGTTTTTAGTTTGTACCCTCTCTGGAACCAAGTCATGAATGCTGAGCTATCAATATCATCAACATGACCTTTGTAAATTTCAAAAATAACAATATCGTCATGCTTGAATAACTTCCTTCTACAACTACAAATTGAGACTGCAATATCTTTGCAAGCCTTGAAACCCGCTTAACTGACAGTTCAGAAGTTGGTTAAGCAGTAGGTGATCCTTGCGTAATGTTGTAATAGGTCACATGTTAGTTTATGTACATTTATTCAGTTTAGTATGCAGCATATAAACAGTGGTCTACCAGTAGATGAACTGTGACCGAAGAACTGACTGTGAACTTGTTAGTATGTGTAACCTATGACCTATGGCCATTTACTAGTATATGCATTTTGTGAATCCTGAATTTGTGATAACTCACATCTTAGTTTAGCATGCTGCACATGAACTATAACCTATAACCATGTACTAGTTATGATCCGTGACCTGTGGACATCCAGCATATGAGTGTGATCTGTGACCTATGACAATTTACTAGTTGTGAACTACGTGTTGTATGAATCCTGAAGTTATGAATACCTCGGTATCAACAGTTTTAATTGCTGTAACCACATCCGATATTACCGAATCGACATGCTTCTGAATGTCTTCGGAATGTAAAATGTCAGGTTGTGTAGATCAAACCCCCAAGTCAAATGATGGTGATTCAAGAGTATACGGCAGAACAAAATCATCACTTGGGTCCATTTTGCCCTTTCCTTTCCTGTCTACATTTGGTTCGACAATTTTCACTTGTACCCAAAATGAGAGTTTCAATTGTCAAATGCAACTCTTGTCGAAATGTGGAAATGTAATGTAACTACTTTTTGGTCTTATCAGATCCTCCAACAATGGGAGGATCTTTATCTCCAACTTCATGATCACTTTTTTGATGACCAAACCATCTCATAATTTCATCCATGAAACTGGAAATCATTGCTAACACCATTTCTGACAAGAATTGAATGTTTGTCCTAATCTCCATCAAGTCACTTTTTATGTTAGATTGCATTTGGACTATGTAATTCATCTTCATCATCTGCTCAGCATTCACTGATGACATTTGAGACTTAATGTCATCAAGCTCCACATTTAACACTTTATTATAAGAGTTCAGTTCAGATATTTGCATCCTCAACTCCTCAAATTCCTGATAAAATAAATAAACTTATTATATGTGACTTGTGACCAAATAGAAACATATATTGCACACTGACAACACAAATGTATCACGTATGACCTTATCTAAACCACACATGACCTGAAACTAATGGTCTGTGACCAACGATATAATTGTTTTACAATTGACTAAAATAACAACTTACATCATCCCATTGAGCCTCACGAGACTGTTGTTCCTTTGGAGAATGATGAGCAACTGACGAGCATTATTCGGTTGGAGATTTCTCAAGGGGAGATATCTCCTACCATCTTGGAGGAGGATATCATCGTTGTTGTGGGGAACACGAGCCCGTCGAACACTGCTGTCTGTTAGCAATAACACTGATGGACCTGACTTCCCACTCGTACCGGCACGGTCAACTGACCTTTCTATTTTACTCTTATCTCTGCGGTTGTCTCGTGAGAACTTCAGTTGAATTGGCTTCTTGTGCTTGACACCACTCATTATTGCATGGCCATTTTAGTTTTCGAAGGTTCTAGGTCACGAATCTCAATCTGCAGAACGATATAGATTAGAGAAATGTAATGTCAACAGATGATTACTAAGTACATAATTCTTACAGAAACTTTACGTTAGGATTAGAGAAGCAGTCAGGTCCTTCCAACTTGGCAATGGATGGTTGCTCATCTGCAATTCAGTTCTTGATGCGGAAATGCATCATTGATATCCGTGTGACCACAATTCCATCAAGGCTAGGAAAAATCTCAAATATCTATGCTTGAAAGGCTACCAACATATCTCGTAGCCTATAGTGTGAGTTCCTCCTACTTAACCCATCTTTCAATGCACTCAACATAATTTCAAATAATAACTTGCCCCACGGAAACTGATTCATTGCAGAGAAATCCTCAACGAGCACGAATAGGAAGTGGTCAACAACTTTCTTATAAACTCTGGGAAATAGATATGCGGTGATGAAGTACAGCGTCCCAATCATAGCAACGACCTTATCTAGAAGGGCTTCAACAAGATCCAAGTCCGGCATTTGGCAAGCAGATATGAAAGTGGACTTTATGTCTTCGTGGGTTACACTGTGCACTTGAGAAAAATATTTTGCATTTAACTGTGACTATTGACTTTCAAACACTTGTGTATCATTATACCCAGAACACCTCAACCCCGTGACTAAACAAAACTCCGAGATAGAGAACCGAGCATATCGCCCGGACACATAAAACCACATTTCTTAATCGTTCGGGTAATGAACATGCCTCAGAAGGAAGTAGTGAATCAATTGCGACTATATCACAATTTCATGAAAATCCAAGAAATGGGCAAAACATTTGTCCATCAATATAAGTTTTTGTCATTGACTTAACTTGTCTGAATGGTGGTTAGAGCACCCTTACTAACTGAGATTGTAATCTTGTCTGGAAATCAGCTCTCTTTTGGTATTTTGAATTCCCAAACCTGCATTAAGTGTAGACACAGTGTTAAATGCTTGTATGAAAAATCACACAGATACACACTTTTAACAAGGTCACAAACATAAATAAAGTTGCACTAAAACTACATATTTATAAAATCTTGGTGGCATTATAGTCACATGATGCAGATTCATAACACATTCAGAACATATCATGGTCACACATTCATAACACAATGAATTGAGAATACATTCCAAAAGCAAAGCCCCCACCCCATTCTAGTCAGGTCATAGGCATAACATACTGGCATGCAGTCAAGCCACAAATTCATAACACATTGACACGTGGTAGTCACAAATGCATAACCCACTCAGAACACATCGTGGTGATAGATCCATAAAACAATAAATTGAGAACACATTCCAAAACACAAATTCATAACATTTCAAAGTAAAAAACCCCCCAACCCATTCCAGTCGGCTCAAAGCTGTTATGTAGTTAGGCCACCTATTCAATACACATTCACACAATATAGTCACAGGTACGCAACCCATACAAAACACATCATGGTCACGGATTCACACATTCCAAAACACAAATTCATAACACATTACGAAAGCAAAATCCCCAACCCATTGCAGTAAGCTCAAAGGCATAACATACTGTTATACCGTTTATGCAGTCAAGCCACAAATTCATAACGCATTCCCACATCATGGTCACAGATAACCCATTCAGAACATATCATGGTCACAGATTCACAACACAATAGATTGGGAACACATTCCAAAACACAAATTCATAACACATTACAAAAGCAAAACCCCCAACACATTCCAATTCGATCACAGGCATGACACACTGTTATGCAGTAATGCAGTAAGCCACGGATTCATAACAACCTTGGTCACATTGGCACATCCTCGTCACATGTAGTCTCTTCATGGTTAGAATACAAATTATTCATAAAGTTAAAAGGGAAAAATAAATTTCATTGATAAATGGGATTCAATTCAAAAACCCTAACCCATTCCAATCACGAATAGAATCGAATAGGGTAACAATCACATTTCTCCAATTAATTTTCAATACATACTACACAACTATTTTTGTATACATATATATCACTTACATTAAAAACAAAAAAGGGGACGAAATAACCTTTTTTGATAACCCTTTCCGCACAGTCACTGCGTGCTTTTTCAATGGGTTTTTTTCGGGGCTCCCCTCATCCTTCCTCTTGCGACTTCTTTGTGACAACTCTTCAACATTAGTCACCCTTTCTGCACCCTTGGATTTCTCCATTTTATGTCGCCAACAAAAACTTCAATTGTCGTGAATATATTCTACCAATAACTAATGGATTATGTAATGAATATAACGGTTTTGGTTGGTAATACAGAGACTAGTGGAAATTACAGGCTGAAAATGTAGTAGAAATGGTCGAAGTGTGAATGAAGTAACCGGAGATAGTGGGGGAAGAGGGAGAGAGAGAATGGTTTTGATAATACTAGTAGTTTGAATTTAGATATTTAACAGAACGCACCATAATAAAATAATTATTATTTTATTATTAATATTGTTAAATATTAAAATAATATTTAATTAATAAAACTCAATACCTGAACTATGCTTAAAAAACCTTCCTGACTGATGTTTGCATTGTATTCTTCAAAGGCCTGGTCTGATGTAATTTCCAAATGGTAATATAGTAGTCCATATTAGCCCACCAACAATTGATTTCAAATGGGCTAGCCTACCTCAATTTTTTTTTGGGTAACTTACAAAAATACCCTTAAAATTATGTCTTTTGAAAAATCATATGAAAAAATTTTTGAAAGTAAAAATACTGTGTAAAATTAAAAAAATGACACATTATCACTTTTTACAAAAATTGTCACCTTTTTTAAAAAAAAAAAAAAAGTGACACAATGTCACTTTTAAAAGTTAGTATCACTTTTTCATTAAAAAATTATATACAATGTCAATTTTATTAAAAAAAATGACGTTTGTCAATAAAAAAGTGATAATAATTTCAAAAAAATGATTGAAAAGAGTGACAAACACTAAAAAAAGTGATAAAAATTCAAAAAAAATGGCAATTAGTAAAAAAAGCAACAAAAATTCAAAAAAGTGATAGAAATTTAAAAAGAGCGACGAATTTTAAAAAGTGATGCAAATTAAAAAAGTTACACAGATTCAAAAAAGTGACAATTACTAAAAAAGTAACAGAAATTCAAAAAAAGTAGTGAATTTAAAAAAATGACACAAATGTAAAAAAGTTACACGAATTCAAAAAAAGGGACAAAAAAAAGTGATAAATGCTCAAAAAGTGACAAAAAAAAAACAGTGACATAAATACAAAAAAGTAACAAACATTCAAAAAGTGACGAATACTAAAAAAGTAACAAACACTCGTTGAATAATTAGTATGGAAGATCAAGCAAAATTAGCCAAATGCTCAACATTTTTTAACACCAACTTGTGTAAGTCATGAAAGCACCCTTAAACTAGATAGGGAACCAGTGATAGTTTGGATGATTAAGCAAAATTAGCCAAAAGTTTAATTCATATAGGGTCATTAACACAACACAATTTAGTCATCAGTTAGTTCGTTGGTGGGTTCTATACTCATGTGGTGATAGATAAATAGTGATAAATTAGCCAAAACTAACTCAAATATTTTGTAGGAGCTATAATAAATCGAAGTTTGCTGCTGTTACTAGGGATTATAGATGCAACAGCTACAACTACCAACATCCACATTATAGAACAAATATTGTAGGAGCACCTCAGTGTTTATCGACATATCATAAAAGGGATACTCCTATTTCTAGAGAAGGGCAAGAGAAAGTTGTGAATGAACTCACTCAGAATCTCAGACAAAACCACTAATAAGTTAGAAAATTGCTTTTGCGATTCCCAATTGAAAACAGTTGGCCAGGAATAAGAGATCCATTATGATCAACGTCATTCCCCCAAATCCCTTTGCCACTTCTTCTCCATGCTGTCAACACAAGCCCCATTCCTCCCGTCACCATCACTACTATTACCACAAACCCAAGCCATTTACTACTACATCTCCACTTCTATCCACTGTTCGGTGAGACAATCGAAGAAAGCTGAGGCACTATGTCGAACTAGCATCAAAACTGCTGGACTGGAGATTCGTGAACTTTTAAATGATAGTAAAGAGCGTGGTGATTTTGGGGTTTATAGATAGAAAATTTGTGGCTACTGAATGTGACCGGAGAAAATTTATTGATGAAGGCAGAGATGGTAGAGAAACTAACTGGTATAGTTTGATCAGTTTGGAGTTTTATAAACGTATTAATTACGATCTTGAGAGGTTATAATCCTAAAAAGGGTATAAATCTAATTTGATATTTTTTTAGGGTAGTGAGTCTAATTTCCTCTTCCTTTTTTTTTTTTTTTTTTTTTTTGTTTAATCTTTAGCCTACTAATTTATATAATATTATGCCCATTTATTTAGCGCACTTATTTGTATCAATACATAAGAAATTTTCGTATATAACCCAATGAAAAAATACAATTCTAGAATTACTATTACATCTTTCTTATTCTCAAATTACTTCCTATTGTGATTAAATATTTCAAAACTACTACTTTAACGTAATGGCACTATTTTTGGTAATTAACTCCAATTAAAATACAAAACAATTTATTACAATTCCTCAAAAATCGTCAACTAAATATCATATTTAATTCTTTCAAAAAAAGATCATATTTAATTGACACTAATTACCACCATGATTCCATGAATCAGAATACATTACCATCTATACCTTTTTTCCTCTTTTTTTCCCTTCCTTTTTTTACTTGATTTGATAGGAGCATATTAGTGTCGTATCTCCATTTTTTATAATTTGGAGGTAAGTGTGTGGTAGAATTTCCACTACATAACCTATTATGCAACTTCTCCCTATTCTTATTCACTTATAAACCCCTATTCCCGTTTCCTTGCCTTTACAAAACCAATTGTAATCATTCCCAAAAATCAAAAATCAACCCCTGCCGTAGCCGTCGAGCAGGACCGCCCAGTGCCGACTCACCGCCTGGCTGTCGAGTGCCGACTTGGGTTAGGTTAGTGTAAGTAATTTACTAATTAGAACATGAAAATCTTTCGATATCTTAGGGGAAATTATAATTGGTTTGTATTATGTATATGATAAATCATAAATACTAGGTATAAGAACTAAGAAGCCAACTTGAATCAGTGAATTTTGAGGATATGAAATTTTGTTCGAGTCTTCCGTTCCGTCTTCGATATCTTGGAATTTGATTTGTACCTTTCTGGCTTTCTGCCCTCAGCCCTCTCTTATGAGTAATGAGTCAGAGTTACAATATACAAACACATGTTAATATCAATTAGGATTTAGGAAGTATTTCATAATTAATTAATTGATAATTCTAACTATTCCAATAAACAGTATTCTGAATTATTGTAAAGAAAATTCACTTTTGCTTTAATATAGCTCGAAGAATGAAGGAAAAAAATAAGGGGGAAATATGAATGCTCGTTGCTGCACTGACACACTTAATTTTCTTCATAAGTAAATATTTTTGTTGTGGGACTGATTAAAAATATCATCTTCCTATTTCACTTATGTCATTATTTTCATCTTGAATTTACGGGCTGCAGTTGATAGCTGAACATGGCAGATTGGACGGATCTTCCAATGGACATTTTGGTTGTTATCGCACAATGTTTAACTGTAATTGAGGATTTTACTTCCTTTACTGCTGTATGTAAATCATGGCAATCAGTGACTTCAATATTGAAGAAGAAACCTTCATTGCCTACTAGATATCCCCGTATCATGCTTGCTGAAAAAATAGATACCGAAGATCAACAGAATCGAGATGATCAAGATGCATCGATTCGTTGCTTTCTAAACTTATTAACCTCAAAGACATACCAACTCCAGTTGCCAGAAGCGAGGGGCAGGAAGTGCACAGGAGCACATTACGGATGGTTGTGGACAATTGGCATTGATTTGCAAATCAATTTATTGCATCCCTTCTCCAGACAACAAATTTGCCTGCCTCCTATGCTGACCCTCCCTGATCAGTATGTATATGATGAGAGATTCATGCCACAAGAGGTTTGGGGTGTCTTTGTTGCGAAAATAGTGATGTCCTCAAACCCTCTTAAGGATAAATGTTTACATGATTATAATGAGGATTGTACTATAGTTGCTATTTATGGAGAATATGCTATATTGGTTTTTACAAAATTAGGAGATACTGTTTGGACTAACATCTCCGTCCAATCTCGCGTTTATCAAGATATTATTTTCTACAATGGCAAATTTTATGCCGTGGATGTTCATGGAGTTGTAGTTGTTTGTGACTTTGATGACGCCAATGGCCCAAAAGCAATAGTTATCGCCCCTGCTCCAATTGAAACGAATGATACATATCAGAAGTATCTAGTCGAATCATCAGGACATCTTCTACTTGTTGCTCGTTTCCGAAAGGGTATTTCACTTAATTTCGATGATGATGTTGACGATGAGGAAGAGGGTGATGATAATGAGGAGGACATGGGTGATGTTGATGGTAATGTTAATGTTGATGAGGTGGAGGATGTCAAAGACTGTGGCAACGAAGAGGAGAAAGAAGCTGGATACTATACAACTGGCTTTTTTGTTTGGAGGCTGGATGAATGTCATGAGGAGGGGAGTAATTATGCATATAGATTAACTCAAGTGACTAGTTTAGGAGATCAAGCATTGTTCTTAGGTAGTAATGTATCTACATCAGTTGCCTCGTCAGAATCTATCAAGCCAAACTGCATATACTTCACGGATGATAACTATGAGCTCTATTTCGAGGAACCAGGCGGAGGTGGCCATGACACGGGAATATTTAATATGGAAGACAAAACCACTCAATTAAATTATGCAGGGGAATCTCGTAGTAATATTTCACCTCCATTGTGGTACATTTGATTTCCAAGGACACATTGCATTTTTTGCTTGTCATTTAAATTATTCCTTTCATTGTTGTTTATTTAATTCTACAACATATTTGCTTGATATTGTATTTTGGAAAAGCTACAATCAAACTTAAAATTCGTTAAGATATTCGAGATTAATGCTTGTATTTTGCCATGTTTGAATTCTTTAATCCTATTTTTACTTCTATTCTCCTAACAGAAAAAACTTGCTCTTTATCATGACATTTATGAACAAAGCAATCTTGATTTTTTAGGGATTTTGTGAATAAACATGGATTTTTCAAATAAGACAATTGGCATGAGATTTTTATTGGTGATTGATCATGCAACTACAATAAAATAGTAAAAAAATCAACTTGCTGCTAAGGTAATAGATTGATCGAGTGTGCAATTTTTTTTTTTTTTTGTTCGGATTCAAACTTGTTGATCAATGTAAAGGAAGCTACTTATGGAACTGTGTTCACTCTTCATATGGACAAAGCAGGATACTTCAAAATGGCCGCCTTACAATAATAGCAAATCTATGTCTCCACTTCACACAATACTAGCTTTTCTAGTTCCTTGTCTCCTCTCAAGCTTTCAACTCTTATATAATCCAAATCTAAACAAAAGTCTCTTGTAAATGGGCCTGGACCTTGCCAACACAGGCTGGGTTAAATGGGTCGGTTTATTTAAGATTTGGTAACTTTATCAATGTCTATTGTTGGCAATAGCTCGTTAGTATCCACCCCACCCCCCAACCCCCAATAAAGAACAAACTAAG
Source organism: Olea europaea var. sylvestris (assembly GCF_002742605.1). Taxonomy (NCBI): domain Eukaryota; kingdom Viridiplantae; phylum Streptophyta; class Magnoliopsida; order Lamiales; family Oleaceae; genus Olea; species Olea europaea. The sequence goes on along the minus strand of NC_036248.1, from coordinate 9,910,246 downwards.
CATACATAAATAGATACATCAATTAGGTGGTGGGTTTGGAAGTGGTTCTCAATGAGGAGGTGGTGAGTTTGGGGGGGGGGGGGGGGGGGGGGAATCTAATCATTGGCTTATAGGAAACCTAAATCAACAAGGATTCATAAAATTTTTGGCACGATTTGATGGTTATTAATTTGCAAAAATAAAGTTTTAATAGTGATTTTTTCAAGAATATGATTAAAAAGTAGAAAAAGTTTTGATTTTACATTTATAATATTTTATTGCGTGAATGTGTGATTGAAAACAAGAGCGTAGAAAAAATAAATTTAAATAATGGTTGTCATTATAAATGCAGCCACAATACTATAACTTGCTCGTGTATCCAATATCCCTGTTCTCCCCGTACAACTAATCTCTCTCTACAAAGGTACTTATCAATTTCAATTCTTTGAACCATGTTGCACAGCTGCCCCAGTGAAAGGTGGGTGGACCATGTAGCCCGGATAAAGGGGTTTAATCCTTTTCAATTTATACATATCGATACATTTTCTGTTATGCTCTCAAAGTCAAAAATTAATTTCAATTATATATTTTATTGGTTCCACAACTTTTTCAATTTCATATTTTATCAACTTTTATCAAAATCTACTAAAATTTTGATTTTAATTCTCACCAAATACGGCTACATTAGCTCCTATTTAGTGGAATTAAAGTCAAATTTTTGATAGATTTTGATAAAAGTTGATGAAATGTATGGTTAAAAAGTTGCCTATTTTATAAAACATTTGGTTAAAATTAATTGTTGACTTTGATTTAAATTCAAATTTAGATCTTAATTCGAACAAAACAGGATTAATCGAAATTGGAAGAAAGACTGATTTTTTTTCTTCTATTGTGACGGCCGGCTTTACAGTAATATATGAAAGGCAAAGCCCCTCTGGGGCATAGCCTAGTGGTGCAAATGACAGGAATGAGGTTATCTCACGCCTTGCTGGCAGCCGCAGTGTGGGGGGTTCAATTCCTGAAACATGGAATTGGACTCCTTTGTAGGCGCAGTGTACAGGCAGATCTTGTTCCCTGACATGTTGGGGCACATCCCGCGACTTACCTGCCTCACAAAACTCTAGGGGTAGAACGATGGGGACCCTCAAGGTTGGAATTCAACCTTTATATATGAAAGGCAAAATTTTGGATGTTCTTTTTGTGGTGTAAAAAGAATTTTATCTTGCAAAAAGAAGTGAACTTACGGATGAACCATTTTACTAAAAAAGTTTAGTAATGCTACACGACCCGCGGGGATAACCACACACACAAATATGAGGGTTGGGGATTATTTTTGAATTAAACTATTTTGCTCGAAAATGGATGACCAAATGATTGACATCCTCTCACAAGCCATGGGTTCCGCGTGAATAAAAAAGTCCAAAAAAAAAAGTGGGGCCCAACCATTGTGAGAGTTGGTCATTCCCTCTGTGAAAAAAATTCGGGCACTGTAGTGATGTTGTATTTTATTCGCACGGGACCCATGCATCCCAAGTGAGGGCGCGGTCATTGGGAGTATCATCCATGAAGGTCAAGTGGCATTTTTCGAAAAAGTTATATCAATTTCCATGAAGTATGACTTACGTTGACATTGTAAAATATTTCAACGAACACCCTTTTTTTTTTTTATGACGGGCAAATCCGCAGCCGTTATCCTTTGGGTGCGCACTAGGTAAACCCTTGGACTAATGCAATAGCCTGCAAACCACGCAGGCCAGGTAAACGCATTAGACAAGCCCGATGCGACAGACTCGACCGAGAAAGTGTTGGTACAGGGAATCGAACTTGTGACCAAAAGTCTCCTCGCTCACATACTCCACCAATTCGGCCACCCCATAAGGGGCAACACCTTTAGTTCTATTCTTACTAGTATTTTGATTTCAAACAATATCTAGAATATTTATACTTTTATTCAAACAATTTTGTTCTTTTCCTCATAGTGTTATGAACAGAACAAAAAACCTAATGGCGACTTAGATTACGAAACCTACACCAACAAAGATTCATAAAAATCTTAATTCTCCAACCCCAATTATAAAAGTAGCTACAATACTACAATTTGCTCAAATTTCTCAGATCCATATTCTTCCCTTCTCAGTAAATCTCTCTCCAAAATTATTTGTCAATTTCAAAACTCTGTTCATGTTTTTTAAATTTAATTTATACATATCGCTATATTTATATTAAGATTTAATTGTAACTGGTAAAAGTACTTTGATTTTTATTTCATTGATTGTGATGAAATCTGATGAAAGACTGAACCCTGGATGCTCTTTTATCGTGTGTCATTTCTGTAAAAAGTTGTTTCATCTTACATAGAAAGTGAATTTACGGATAACGGATGAACCGTTTTACTGAAAAATGGTCATAGTAGCATGTATTTTTCAATTTTCATTGAACTACATGTTACCTTGACATTGTAAAAAAATTCAGCCAACTCTTTTACTTTTATTCTTGCAGTAGTATTTTGTTATCAATTTCTCAATATTAATACTTATTTGCTCATTTAATTTCTCTCTGTTTCTAGATATCCTTTCCTTTTAATTTAAGTTTATGCTGTTACATGTATGCAATGGATTGTGATTACTCAAGGTATGAGGCTCGCGATGTGAACCTTTTACGCTGGATTATGCCGGGAAGAAAGTAGAGATATATAGGGCCTGTTTGGGCCCATTTTTCACCCAAAAATTTGATTTTTTGACCGTTATTTCACTATTTCAGCCGTCATATTTGACTTCTTCTTTCACAGATGGATCCCACTTTTCTCCTAACGGTCAAAAATTCAATTCTCAAAATCACTCCCAAACAAACTCATAAGTATATAGTTTGATGTTAATCTTTTGTCAAATATTCTAAAATACTTTTCTATCATTTTACATATAAGTATCTCATAATTAATTAATGATAATTTTAACTAATCCAACTAATCAATAAACTGTATTTCTGAATTATTGTAATGAAAATTCACTTTTGCTTTAATATAGCTCGAACTCAAAGAATGAATGGAAGAAAAGGGAAATCTGAATGCTCGTTGCTGCATTGACATACCTAATTTTCTTCATGAGTATAAATTTTTGTTGTGGGACTGAAAAAAAAAAAAAATTTATCGTCTTTTTCCCTATTTCATTTATTTCATTACTTTCATCTTGAATTTATGGGTTGCAGTTGATAACTGAACATGGCAGATTGGACCAATCTTCCAATGGACATTTTGGTTGTTATCGCACAATGTTTAACTGTAATAGAGGATTTTACTTCCTTTGCTACTGTTTGTAAATCTTGGCAATCATTGACTTCAATATTGAAGAAGAAACCTTCATTGCCTACTAGATATACTCGGATCATGCTTGCTGAAAAAGTAGATACCGAGGATCAAGAAAATCAAGCTGATCAAAATGCATCAATTCGTTGCTTTCTAAACTTATTAACCTCAAAAGACATATCAACTCCACTTGCTTCTGGCAAGTGGCAGGAAGTGCACAGGAGCACATTATGGATGGTTGTGAACAATTTGCAGTGTTTTACAAATCAATTTATTGCAACCCTTCTCCAGACAACAAATTTACCTACCTCCTATGCTGACCTTCCCTAATCAGTATGAATATAATGAGAAATTCAAGCCACAAGAGGTTTGGTATTTCTTTGTTTTGAAAATAACGATGTCCTCAAATCCTCTTAAGGAGAAAAGTTAACATGATTATAATGAGGATTGTACTATAGTTTCTATTTATGGAGTGTGCTATATTGGCTTTTACAAAATTAGGAGATACTGTTTGGACTAATATCTCCATCCAATCTCGAGTTTATCGAGATATTATTTTCTACAATGGCAAATTTTATGCCATAAATGTTCATGGAGTTGTAGTTGTTTGTGACTTTGATGATGCCAATAGCCTAAAAGCAACAGTTATCGCCCTACTCCAATTGAAATGAATTATACATATCAAAAGTATCTAGTCAAATCATCAGGACATCTTCTACTTGTTTCTTGTTTCGAAAAGGGTATTTTACTTGATTTCGATGATGATGTTGACAATGAGGAAGAGGGTGATGATGATGATGATGTAGAAGAAGATGATGTTGATGGCGAGGAATAGGGTGATGATAACGAGGAGGACATGGGTGATGTTGATAGTAATATAATGTTTATGAGGTGGAGGATGTCAAAGACTCTGGCAACGAAGAGGAGAAGGAAACTGGATGCTATACAACTGGCTTTTTTTGTTTGGAGGCTAGATGAATGTCATGAGGAAGGGAGCAATTATGCATATGGATTAACTCAAGTGACAAGTTTAGGAGATCAAGCATTGTTCTTAAGTAGTAATGTATCTACGTCAATTGCCTCGTCAGACCAAATTGTGTATGCTTTACAGATGATATCGTTGAGCTCTATTTCGATGAACCAGGCGGGGGTGGCCATGACACGGGAATAATTGACGTGGAAGATGGAACCATTCAATTAAATTATGCAGGAGAATCGGGTAGTAATATTTCACCTCCACTGTGGTACATTTGTGACCGATAATTTGATAATTCATGATTGTATAATAAATTGTGACTTATAAAATTTGTGATTTGTGACCAATAAAGAAATTGCGACTTTTAAATTTTTGATTTGTTACCGATAAACAAACTGCGACCTATAAAATTTTTAAATTGTGATCATAAAATAATTCATGATGTATAAAAATTCTGATTTGTGGCCGAAAAACAATATATGACTAATTAAGTCGTTTACATGTGATCAAATGGTACAGATTTGTGACTTAATATATTTAATTAATATAATATATAATTAATAAATTAAATCATAAATAATTTTTAGTAGATAACTAATTTTTGATATTTAAAACATTTGCTCTTATTTTTGAAATAGATAATACTTAACCTCTTAGTTATGAATTTTTTCCATTTATAAATTTTAAACATTTAACAACCAACCTAATCGCAAAAATCGATTCCAGGTGTTCCGAGTAGGGGATAAATCGATCAATTAATCGATTTTTTACTAGTTTTAAAATAAACGGGTTTTAAGTTTAAATCGAACCAAATTTTGGATTGGTTCCTAGGTTTTTTTTTTTTTTTTGGTTGTTGAACCTATTAGTCTAGTTCGATTTTAATTACATTGATCGTTTAGCCCCTGTCTAGGCTCCATTAAAATGTGTATGTGGAGAAAAATTTATTTTGAAATTGTATGGTTAAAAAAAAATAAAAAGTTTTGAATCTACAGATAATATTATTATTTTTTTTGAAAATGTGTTATTAAAAATATTAGAGAGAAAAATGCATTAAAATTCTAAAAGCCCATACACAAGGCTTAGGAATTGTTTCTCTCACTTTCTCTCTCTTACACTTCATACTTCTTTTTTTGTCTCTTATACCTCACAGTGTCTCTCTTTGTCATTCTAAAATCATGAATTCTTAAAATTTGGTAGTCACATTTTGTGACGTATAATAGAATTGTGACCTATAATTTAATTAAATATGTCATAGTTTCAATAATACATAATTTGTGATCATGATAAATGCTGATCACAAACCACAAACGGTCACGGTACCACAATTACAATTTTAATTGCAAATTAGTCATTTTTATAGATCACGAATTATTTATTGGACACGAATTATAAATTAATTATCACAACTCATTTATCAATCACAAATCGTCAAATTAATTTATCACAATTTATTTATTGATCACAGTGACACAAAATTTAAGACACAATTACAAATTTAGTCATAAATCACACTTTTTAGGTAACGTATTACTTGTCGATGAAAATTATCCAATAATTGATCACAATCAATCTTTATGCCAACAACAACCACCACCCGATAAGCAATGTTTTTTACTTAGATCTGCAATATATATTAAAAACTCAAATCAAATTCAAAATCTCGCAAAAAAAAAAAACAATTTTCTGCTATTAAAAGTTGAAGCTTAATGCAAATACTATGCCCTTGTTTGAGCCCCATTTTGGATAAAAGAATACATTTTGAATAGTGGATTGATGGAGAATGTGTGGTTTAAAATTAAAGAAAAATTTTGAGTTTACGTGTAATATTATTTTATTGAAAAAATGTGCAATTGAAAATGAAATTTTAGTAGAATAGGACTCAAACAAGGGCTATATGAAAAATACCAATAGAGAGATTAAGATACTTGTCCTACATGGGCACTGAACGAACAGGGGCGATAGTCCCCCCACCTATAGGGTGCGCCAAAGCCAATCAAATTGGCCCTGGACGTATAGCAGGGTCAATGAAAAGGGTTAGCTTTATAGGGCCTATATAGTGTGTGACAATTTTATATATTTATTTATTTTTGAAAAAAATGTGGAAATTAAAATGAGGTAAAAATGTTTATAAATGTATTAAATTTCTTATATTTTTGCCTCAATTTTCAAGGTCATTACAAAGTCAATTGCTTTTCACGCCATTAACGATACACGAAACAGTCAATTGTAGCAAATGTTATAGTATGTTAAAGTAGGTCATTTCAAACAAATATTTTGATAATTTTGATAGCATATTAATTTTAAAAATTTTCCTATGATCATACGCTAGTCAAATTCATAAATTGCCCATGTCATCCCGAAACTGGTTCAGAGAACTAAATCATAAATATATCGAATAGTCTAAATAAACATCGAAAATTATAAAACGTGTGTGTTAAAAAAAAAGGCATGTAACTCTTCTTTTCTTAAAAGTTTTCAATTATGTCATTAATTTTTATTATTTTGCATGACAAATTTCTCAATATAATTTATATTTTTTATCAAGAAATTTTATATGGAATATGACGCCAAAAAAATTTTGGATGTAAAAATTACTAAAAAAATTTTATTACTTTATATGGGTATGAATTGCTATACTACTTTTTCCTCTCAATTACTTTTATTCCAAACAATTCTTTAAAAAATTGATCATTTTTATTATTATTTTTTTTATTTTTTTTTACATTAATGTTACTTTTTCCTTACGATCATTTAAATTTTTTTTAAATAAATAAATGATGCCTCTTTTGACATTAATGCCTAATTTCTTCCAATTAATGTAAAATGTTGTCTTTCGATCATTTAGGAAATTTTTGAAAATTTACATTTTAAATCACATTATTTTACGTCCCCCCCCCCCCTTTTTATGCCATGCTCGATGTAATTTTTTTTGATAAAATGATATAAATTATGTCGATAAATTTGTGGTGCAAAACTATTAAGCATTAATTAAATAATTTAAAAAATTTAAAGAAAATACGAGCTATACACTCTGTTTAACACGCTTGTTTAACTATTTTCAATGTTCATTTAGAACATTTGATATATCTATGATGTAGTTATCAAAACAAGTTTTCGGGATGATATAGGCAGAGCCGGTCCTGAGGCGAGACGGATGAGGCCTCTGCCTCAAGCCAAAAATCGAAGGGGGCCTCTCAACCAGTCAGCCGGAATTGGTTTGAGAAATGTTCTTGGGAGTGCAGATTGTGAAATGGCAGCAGACAGAAATTTCTAGCAGCTATTGCTCACACTAGGATTTTCGACAGTGCCCGCACTGGGATTTTCAATGGATCAAGGTTGGATGCAGCCCAACTCGCCATTGTTGCAGACTTGCAGACTCCAGAAGCTTGAAACGCAAGGGAAGGGAAGATGAGTTTTGGGCCAACTTATATTTTCTTAAGTCCAAATGGTAAGTAAGCCTTTGTGATGGGCTTCTTAATAATTTTTAATTTAAGATGAGGCCCAGTTTTGCGAAATGAGTAAGCAAAGCAACCAAGCCCTATGACTCTTTCTCAGTTTCTCTCCCACCACGGCTGTAAGCGTCCTCTCTCTCTCTCTCTCTCTCTCTCTCTCTCTCTCTCTTTGTTTTTGTTTTTTAGTTCCTTTTTTTTTTTTTTTTTTTGCCATTTACATTAGGGAAAAATTTTTGTTTTTTTTTTAAAAAATGATTAATTGAATTTTGAAATATTTTGTGTTTTAAAATTCTAGTTTAGTATGGTGCGTAATTTTTGAAATTTAGTTTTTGTGCGTTTTTAATTTTCTGTGGACGTGGAAGTGGAAATGAATTGTGAATAGTAATATTTGATAGAAATCTCAAAAATAATTTCAGCAAATTCGTCAAATTATAAAATTTAGAATAGTGTTCAATAAATAAATAATTGCGTTACGCTCTCTTATTCTCTCCCTATATCTATACATATATATGTAATTGCTGGATGGAATCAAATCTTCAGTTTGTAGGAGCTTCATTTTTGGATTTTATATTTTGTTTAAATGAAATTTTATTTACGGGAAGTCGAGAATCAGACGTATTTTTTTCATGTGAATAAATAGCTAGAATTTTTTCTGTTTAGCATTTGATGTATTATTTATTTTGCTATATTTTAGTGCTAAAAATTTAATATTTCTTGAGTAATTATCTGGTTTCAAGATAATATGTTTATTTGTTTTCTGTTTATTCTTGCTTTGACTATGAATCAACATATTTGAGTATATGTGTTTCGCGTGGGTTCGTCGCTAATAATTAAAAGGGATCAGATGATTGTGTAATGGACAAATCTCTTGAGACAAAGTCCCAAAAATGAATGTTCTTTTATTGGCAATGACTTTACAATTGAAAATTAAAAACAGAATGCCTTCAAGGGGCGCAAGCACACGAGTTATTGAAAGAAGTGTTTAAATCTAAGCTAAGAAATTTAAAATTACATGTTCTCTATTCGAGAGTTTTTGATTCGGTCCCTTTGTTCTATGTCCTTTCTTCCTTTTATACTCTTTGGATGATCTCTTTGTGATCAACCGCCTAAAAGCTGCTGGATCGTTCTATAACTGCCCACTTTCCTCGTAATGGCCAACTTGTCATGGAACTACCTTTTCTAACTGCTGCCATTACTCTTTGTCGTTCAACCGTTTTCAATTAAGTTCCTTGAATCGTGGAACGTGATAGGGCTGCTTTAATAACTGATTTGATAACTGCACTTCTTGATAACCACAACACTTCATGTTTGCTAAGACCTTGGGCGACTCGAAGGTTTGGGCGAGAATAGAGTGACAGCTCTGGGCGACTGCATGGAACTCCATTCGCTCATATTCTGGGCGATTTGCAAACTTGGGCGATGATGTTATCGCATTCTTGGGCCTTCCTATTTGGGCCTTCATCTTGAATTGTTTGATTGGGCTTCGTTCTTTGGGCTATCTGATTTGGGGATCCTCCAATTGGGTTTCGTTCCTTGGGTCGTTCGATTTGGGCTGAACTTTTATGTGTCAACAATTACCCCCCAATATGGCAGAATTAATACCAATTATTAAATTTTGCCATATTCACTTTGTGTTTCCAGCAACATTCGAAATTCCCAAGAATTTCAATCATTGATTTCTTCCATAGCTTGAAAAGGTGCAACGTTTTGCAAACCCTTATAACCCCCAAACACGCTATTTCACTGCACCATTAAATCACGCCTCACTTTTTCGCGTTTCTCTCCACGATTTACTGTTCATCTTTTTGCTTCCCTGATTCGTAACTCTGAAAAGACTCCGTTTCATCCCTAATGGCTACTTCACAATCTCAATCTGGCGACTCTTTTAGTTTTGATGACTTTCAGAAACTTCTGAGTCGTCCATACATAACTCCGAACTTTCTCGCTGTTTTCTTGTACTCAAGGCCCTCCATTTCTAAACTCTCTGCCGCTGGGGCCACTTCACGAAAGAGATATTCGCACTTAGCCAAAATCTGATGTAGTTTTCCATAGGTGGCATGCTCGCCTTGTGGACCATGGTCCTACTAAGGGACTTTTTGATAATGCTAAGATTTCTGATTTGTTAGAAGTCTCTCTTCAACCCCCTACTTTTGATTCAGCACTTTTTTCGATCGCTTTGAGTTTTTGGTCTTCTGAGTATAATACCTTCATTTTCCCTCTTGGCCCCATGTCTATTACTTTAAGGGATGTTGGAGCCCTAGTGAATCTGCCACCTTTGGTCGTTACCATCTTTCCTGGTATCTTGGTTTTTGGTGGCGCCCCAAAGTTTGATAGAAACTTACACCGAGTCTTATTCAAGCCTGCAAACCCTTCATAACCATTCGAGCGCTGAGCCTTCCCATACTGAGCAAGTGACCTTTCTTCTGGTTTGGCTTTGTAAATATGTTTTGTGTGTGCCAAGCATAAAGCCCTCCCTGAGCTATTTACCCATAGCGCACGAATTAGCGCGTGGCAGGCCTCTGAATTTATGTTCTTTCTTTTTGGCTGCCCTTTATAGAGGCATGGTTTCTCTTCAAACTCAATTGAAGAATGGAGCATCTCCCACTGGTAGTGGACCTTTTTGGTTCACTCAAATGTGGTTGAGATCCTATTTTCTATTGCTTGGTGCTCCATCAATTTCTCGTTCTTCTGCTAGCTGCTATGGGCTAGCCATTGAGCCCTTGGCTCCTGTAAATATGTCTAGAAGGGACATTTTTTCATTCTTTTGTTCTTTGGATTCAATCCCTTCATTCTTTCCTTTTCCTCCCTTTTTAACTCCAGACTATGTGCATCATCCCTCTACTATAGATAGCGCGAGCACCTCTCTACTCATTTGGATCCAGTTTTTGACTGGGAGGGAGTTATTTCATGATATTTTGACTGAGACCAATGCCAAGACAGGGGTAGAAATATACGCTCCCCAATTTTTTGCTCGCCAATTTGGTTTCGACCAAACCTGGCCTGTTCCTCCTTGCTATTCAAGGAATTTGATTGACCGCTTCCATATTATCAATAAGGCGGAGGCAAAGGTTATAAATGCTCGCAATCTTCTTTTGACGAGCCATTTTTCATTAGCCCCTTTCAATTCTAGCCATGCCATCCATCCCCTTTTTGAATAGCTCTGGCCATCAGTGAAGCGCAGATTGTTTGCGACTGATGCCAATCGTGCCTTTCATTCACTGGACCAGCCGAGCATTTCTTCCCCTCCTCCTGTTTTAGTCACTCTGTCCATTCGGAGTCCTTCTCCTCCTCGTCGCGCTAAACAGTCTGCTCGTCCATCTTCTTCTCTCCCTGCCAAGCCTACTGCAGCCAAAAGTGCCCCAAGCCGCAAACGGCCAGCCTCAACATCTCCCATTCTGGAGGATGATGTTGATGATGATAATGATGATACCCCTCTTATTATTAGGAGGAAGATAATTAAATTGGTTTACTCACAAGCATACTTTTCCATACTTGAAACTTTTCTGTGTGCTGATGATTTATTTGGACTTCTCAGAAAAGTTCAGCCTCTCCTTTAAAAGCTTTGGTATCGACATCTCCTGCTCTATCATCCTCCGCTGAGGCTGTTCATCTAAACCAGTTGATGAAGGGACTACGCTTAAGGAGACATCTTCAGTCTCAGAATCCTCATCATAACCAATGGATGAGCCACCTTCTTCCCAGGGCGTCAACCCCCCCAAATATTGAAGCAGAAGGTAATTCAGTTTTTTGATGCTTTACCTTTGCTTGTGCTATTGGTTTCTGATTTGTTGCTTTTGAGTTCTGCAGATGCTCCTGTGAGTCTGCCCATTGTGACAACATCTTCTCCCTCAGACAAGGGAAAGCCCTCACGAATGGTGGAGTCACAGATGGCAGACTTGGCTGAGGATATGCCATCTTCCACGATTATTGATGAGGTAATCTTTGCTTCACTTTTATTTCCATCTTGTTCGTTGTAATGAGAATCTTCAATATTGACAATTTTCTTTGCAGGATGCTGACAAGATTGTGTGTTCCATCCAAGACTTGTTCGCTTCCTGGGAGCAAGTCAAGACATCTCGCCCTACTCCATCTGGTCATCCTACTACTTCTTCGGAAGAAGATTTGAAGTTCCTCAAGCAGTCGATATTTGAGTACGTGTCCTTCATGGATATGGACATTGGTAAGGCTAGTGCTGCCAGACACAAGGATAAGCTTGAGCATTTGAATACGAAGTTGGAGCAAGCACTGACACTTCCGTCGCTCAATCTTTCTGCCGATTTTAAAGCGACGTTGAAAGTTATCCATTCCGAGGTCCTCTCCTTGCTGGCCAAGAATGTTGAACTAAAGACCAAAAGTACTCAATATCTTCACCCCGTATCTGAAAAAGAGTCTTTGCGTCTGGAGATCAACAAGGCTGAGGACGAGTTGAAAGAAATCTCTTACGAAGTCATGATTGAAGACTCTTTGATGGTTAGTTTGCTGCTCAAATGAAGGAACTTAAAGCCAAAATGGACGACTGCAAGGCGAGAATGGCTGCTAAAAAGCGCAACGCCTCCCAAGGAATTAAGCGAACTAAGTCTTTGGTCGAATAGTACAAGAAGTAGGAGGTTGATGATGATGACGTTGCGGCTGAATTGAACATCACTTCCTCCCGGCAGAACGAGGATTGGGAAAAACTTAGGGAACGAATTCGTTCAGTATGGGGTGGATTGTAATTAAGACATATGACGCCTTAACTTTTCTTTTTGTAATTTCGCATTTGACTTTCCCTTCGTAACCTTGTACATCATTAATGAACATTTATGTTAACTTCTTGTGCATTTATTTGA
>NC_036248.1:9893373-9897042 GCF_002742605.1 Olea europaea var. sylvestris | reverse complement strand
CCTTCCCAATTGGGCGACCACTTCCCGTACTTTGGATCTTTGCTATCCAAAGGGAGTATCGTCTTCCAAACTAATTCACCCAGACTGAACGACTTGGCTATGACTTTTTTATTATAAAACTTAGTAATTCTTCGTTTTTGAACTTGCAATCTATTTAAGACATCCAACTTTAATTCGTCCAACCCCAATAAATTTTGAACTAGTGATTCGGTATACTCATCATCATTCAACTTATGTTGCAAAAACACTCTAATCGATTGCACGTTGATTTCCATAGGCAAAACGGCCTCCTGTCCATAAGCAAGTTGGAAAGGAGTAACTTTGGTACTTGACCGAGGTGATGTTCTATAAGCCCACAAGGCCTTGTTTAGACATTCGTGCCAATTTCTGACATTTTCATCTATTATCTTTCCGATGATATTTTTTAGAATCTTATTAGAAGATTCTGCTTGTCCGTTGGATTGAGCATAATATGGTGTAGAGTTTACTAATTTAACCCCAAACTCGCTCAAAAATTTGTTCACTTGATCCCTATTTAAAGATGTTTCGTGATCTACCATCAACGTTTGTGGAATTCCAAACCTATAAATGATGTGATCACGGATAAACTCTATGACATTCTTTTGGGTGATCTCTTTCAAAGGTACCGCCTCTACCCACTTGGTGAAATAGTCGGCTGCAACTATAACAAAAGTATGTTGCTTGGATGATGGAGGATAAATCTCCCCTATCAGGTCTATCGCCCAACCCTTGAACGGCCAATGTTTAATAATAGGTGCCATCTCTCGTGCTGACACCCTTTATATTGGACCATGCTTTTGGCATGCTAAACAACTCTTTGCATACTGAACGCATAATTCTCCCATCTTTGGCCAAAAATATCCACTCCTAATAATTAACCATCTCATCCTTTGGCCAACTTGATGAGCTCCACATATCCTTTTGTGCACCTCAGCCATGATCGTCCTGGCTTCTTGCAAACTTACACACTTTAGCAATACACCATCAGAGCGTTTCTTAAACAACTCTTCATCTATTAGTGTATAGTTCAGCAAACACAGCTTCATTTTCCTACTAATCCCTCCATTAGGTTCTTTAAGGAACCTTTTAATCGCTGTTCTCCTATCTATTGCATCTCCATCTTGTATGCAGTGAAGTTCAATCTTTCTCGCCCTTCTTTGAGTCACGGGCAATATGGTTCCATACTCACAAGTAGACTTCCAATTCAAAACCTTTGAGTACCCTGAGGCCATTTGGGCTAACTCATTTGCCATGTCGTTATATATCCTATTAACGCATTGAAGTTCTACTCGATCGAATTCTTCTAACAATTCTTGGGCGATCTCATATTGACTTATAATGGAATCACTTTGGCATTTAAAATCACCAATCAATTGGTGGATTACCAATTGAGAATCGCCCTTAACGATCACATTTCTTACTCCCATATCTATCATTAGTTCTAGACCTACAATTAAGGTTTCATATTCAGCCTGATTGTTGGTGCACATCCTGTCTAAAGTGAACGCAAACTTGTAGCAAATTCCTAAAGGATTAATCAATGCTACTCCTACTCCTGCACCTTTAGAGGTTTTTGACCCATCGAAAGACTTGATAGATATGTCTTCAGGCTTTCAAAAGCCTTTTGATGTTCTTCTTTCCAGACGAATTCGTCCTGATTTTTCAGCTTTAAGAGGGGCGAAAAGACTTTAGTTCGCCTTGCACAGTTAGAAATAAAGCGTCTTAAAAAGTTTACTTGGTCTAGAAACCTTTGCAATTCTTTTTTGTTACTAGGTGGTTTGGCCTCTAAAATGGCCTTCGCTTTATTTTTATCAAGTTCAATCCCTCTCTTGTGTACTAAGAAACCAAGAAAATTCCCTGCATTAACACCAAATGCATACTTCAAGGGATTTAACTTTAACTTATATTGCTTCATTCGCTCAAACGAACATCTTAACTGTTCTTCTTTAATGGACTTGACTACTATGTCATCTACATACACTTCAATAAACTTGTCTATCATATCATGAAAAGATTAAATTCATTGCCTTTGATAAGTTGCCCCTGCATTTTTTAGGCCGAAAGGCATAACCATCCATTCAAAACATCCTAGAGACCCAGGGCATCTAAAGGCAGTTTTGTGTATATCTTCTTCAGCTATATAAATTTGATTGTATCCTGAATACCCATCCATGAAAGAATACATGACATGTCCGGCAGTCGAGTCTACTAAAGAATCCACCGTGGGCATTGGATACTCATCTTTGGGTGTAGCTATGTTTAAATTCCTAAAGTCTATACACACCCTTAGTTTACCATTCTTTTTTAGTACTGGCACGATATTGGACAACCATTCGACATATCTGGCTGTTCTAATAAAATCTGCTTTCAATAATCGCTCTATCTCTTTCTTAATTTCAGGGAGTACATTAGGAGCAAAACGTCTAGGAGGCTGCCTATGAGCTTTAAAATTAGGCTTAGTTGGTAACCTATGTTCCACCAAGTCTCTATCTAAACCAGGCATTTGTTCATATTCCCAAGCAAAACAATCTTTATACTCCTTTAACAAAGCGATTAATTTATCACTAACCTCTTGATCGAGCATCTGGCTGATGAATGTGGACGATCTTCTCCTTCATTGCCAATATTTACTTTGATCAGAGGGTCTTGTGCTTGAGCGTATCCAGGTTTGATGATCCGTATCACTTCGTCGTCCAGTTCCCTTACAAGTACTTCTTCTTCTAAACAGTCCACCTTGTTGACTTCTCAGTCAATGCTTTGTTCTAACTCGAATACTGCTAATTTGTCCTTCAGCGCTTTCAGGGCTGTCTCTTCTTTCGCCTTGTCATTGCATTCCTTATTGAAAGTCATTAGTCTGGCTTTGAAGGCCTGAA
The DNA here is from genome assembly GCF_002742605.1 of Olea europaea var. sylvestris. Taxonomy (NCBI): domain Eukaryota; kingdom Viridiplantae; phylum Streptophyta; class Magnoliopsida; order Lamiales; family Oleaceae; genus Olea; species Olea europaea. The sequence goes on along the minus strand of NC_036248.1, from coordinate 9,894,148 downwards.
TATCGGTCATTTGCTTTTGTAACTTAGAATCCATTCAAGACTCCTTGATTATTCTTTTGCCAATTACTGGCTCTTCTAGGGCCACTATATTTGGCCTCATCTGTCTGAACATTTCAGTGAGTGCGTCCACTGAAAATGGCTCTTCGCTTTGCGCGACAACTTGAGTTTCTTCCCCATCTTGTACTACCCTGACAGGTCCATAGTTTTCTTCGTACATGAACTTTTCCACCGAGTTTGCTTCTGCGACAAAAGGCCTATGATCGGCCTGTACCACCTCTGCTTCGCCTTTGTTATTCCAAAAAATCAGGCATTGATGGAGAGATGAGGGTATACAGCGACTTCCGTGTATCCAATCTCTTCCTAGTAACACATTGTAACTAGTAGGATCATCTATTACTAAGAAGACTGTGGTCCTAGTAGTCGTCCCTATAGTTATGTCCAATGGCATAACTCCCTTAGTTGAAGTTGCTCCTCCATTGAAATTCGTAAGGATGACTTCTATAGGAATCATGTCACCCTCTGTCTTTGCGAACTTCCTCATCATCCTAGATGGAATGGTGTTTATTGCTGCTCCATTGTCGACAAGCACTTTTTCCACAGGGATGCCGTTAACTAGAGTTTTAATGTACAATGGCCTCAAGTGTTTAGTCAATTTCATGGCTGACCGTTTAAAAATAACCTTTTCGGCAGCCTCTATTTCTACTTCCTGCTTGTTTTCTGTCGAATTATCCCCCTGTGATAAGTCGACGTGCAACATATCGCGCTGAGCCTCTGT
>NC_036248.1:9882267-9893319 GCF_002742605.1 Olea europaea var. sylvestris | reverse complement strand
TTCTTTCTTACTGTTTTCTAATGCTTCCTCATCAGTTACCCAACCTGTGGGAGGGGGCATTATTCTTGGGGGTGATCCATACTTTTCAGAGTGAGGCACACTTTTCTTCCTTTTGGGTGTCCCGTACAGTACGTAGAAATCGAAAGGACGTCCAGATGGTTCTCCCAACAAGTCTACTTCGCGAACTCCCTCCCGATATAGTTGCTTCAACAGAGTATTGCGCGATACTCCTCTCCTTCTTCCTTCTGCTTCTAGGTCGATTTCTTCTTCAATGTCTGTCATCCCGTCATCTACTTTATCGTTGTAGGCCTCTCTAGAAGTCTAGCCTTCTTCACATTCCAGCACGCAAGCATCTCCTTCGTCGTCCTCCCTTTCTTCTTCTTCTTTTTCTTTATTCTTGAATTCATTGGCCAGTAAGTAATTATTGGCCACGACAGGAGGTAACGTACCGAACTGGATAGTAAGGGGTTGATCTGGATCTTCTCCATCCCTTCTGTCCTGCTCAAACTTCGATCTCCCAGAAAAGGTTTCTGGCAGCTCTTTCATTGATTCATCTGTACCGGTTTCAAACATTTTGATTTGCTATCTTGAGTAGTTTAGGTGCTTTAGGATGTGGCACTCCCTGTTGCTGCCTCATCATTCGTCCATAGTTTCATTGAAAACGCCTTTGTTGGGTTCTAGTCATCTCATCGAAGGGTATTGCCCTTCCTGCATTATACTGGAACAAATGTCATACATTTGGCCTGCGAGGTTGCGGCCTGAATGTTCTCCCATTATCTGCTGGCCTGAACTGCCTCTCAAAAGGGGTCCTCTATAGAATGATGTACTTCGCCCTCTACCAGGCTGAGTGTTTGGGAAGAAAGTAGGGCGATGGGGATGCTGCCATATCCCTGGTTTCTCCGTGTTCCCACTCACTTCTCTTTTACATCTTGCACACAGGACGTCTTCGTCCTTTTTTGGTTCCTTTCCCTTGATTCGTTCAAAGACACTGGGATGTGGTCTAGGGTCCTCTTCTCCATCATCTATGCCCAACTTGAATTTTGGCAACTTGTTTTTGAAACCAGACGTCACCATGTTCACTCCAAGTGGCTGTGGAAAAGGATTTTCATCCACTGCCATATTCTTCTTATCGTCAAACGTAATTCGTCCTGATTCAATGGCATCCTGCAACACATGGCGAAAAACCAAGCAATTGTTAGTCAAATGTGACCATGCATTATGCCACTTACAATATTTTTTACCCTTAATTTGTTCAGGGTTTGGCAATTTATGCTTATCGCTCAACTTTATCTGTTTATCCCTATATAATTTATCAAATATAAGGTCAGCTTTGGTTACATCGAACGAGAACATTCTAACATTTATGTTTCCATCTTTTATGGGCTCATCTTTGCCCGACGGTCTAGGCTTGGCCATTATAGGACAAGTATACGTATCTCCTTTGACCAATTCGGCCAAACACATTTCAACCTGATCGTATGACTCGTCGCTGATGGTATGAACGTCAAAATTTGGGTCTTTGTAATAAGTCCCTTTACTAGAATTTTTCATCTGTTTTTTCTCTCTTATCAGTCGTTCATATCTAATCATATTCGCACTCAATTGGAAAAGGTCAGGAAATTCTTTCTCCTAGAATTTCTTTTTTAAATCAAAGCTCAAGCAGCCTTGAGCGATTTTGACAAATTCTTTTTCGGGCAGAGGTACAAACACTTGCTTCTTGTTGTCTTGAACCTTTGGAGAAAATTTTCTGCCCATTCGTTTGGCATTTGACGTAGATTCACCAAATCAGCCAAAGTGACTTCAGACTCAATTTTATAAAATTGAGCGTGGAATAACCGTTCCAATTGTTGCTATGTTTGAACAGAGTTCCCTGGCAAGTTGATGAACCAGGAGAAAGCTACTCCTGTTAATGAACTAGGGAAAAGCCTCATTTTATGGTAATCGGTTACATCACCACTTTGCAATGTGAATCGCCCTATGTGTTCTAGAGTAGACACCTCTCCTAAACCGGTAAACTGTGAGAATTCTGACACTTTATACCCTCTAGGCCATGGATATGCTTGGTCTACCCAATCAGGATATGGCTTTATGTAAGTCGTCCTAATGACGGGACGCACCCCAAAAGTCATATGATCCTGTACGATTTCCATAATCTGATTCCTCAACATGACATTGGGGTCATATGGAATTCCTACAGGTTGGTTAACCGGTTGATTTGCATGAGGCCTGATTTTTGGTCCCTGATTGGCAACAAAGTTACCATGATTAGGGCCATTAGCATTAGTCTGAACATCTATTCTCTCATTAACACGTGGGGTATTCTGTCCATTGTTTAGGATGTTATCTCTTATATTTGGATTACCCCCCAAGTTAGGCGTACCACTACCATTGTTCTGATTTGGCACTGCAATACCCCCTTGGTTTGAAGTAGAAGGACCAGAAAGGGTTCTACCCCTTGATTCGGATTTAGGACTGAGAGATTATGTCCCGCAATTGTCCTAGTTTGAAAGTGATTTGCAAGAGGTATAACCGGTTGACATATTTGGCCTACTAACTTATTCATTGTTTCGTTCAAAGTGTTTAGTTGTTTGGCCATGTTGTCATAATGTGTATTCCCATTTTGGGTAAATCTTTCCATATTATGAATACTTCGAAGATTTACCTGTTCAACGACGTCTTGTGTGAGTTCTCCAAATAATGCACGCATGGTTCGAGGACTCAACTCTGTCATTGGTTCGTAACGACTGTTACTGCTCTGATTCTGTCCATCTGTTCGTGGAGAGGCATGCTGCTCCTCATATCGCTCGATCCCAGACTGGATTCCTCCCTGACTTGCTGCTTCCTTATCGGATCTCTGAGGCATATTGTTTCACCTTTTGTATTTTCAACACCAAACATCACTGTTCCACTGGGTGGGCCAAATTGTTTCGCGCAGGTTCGTCGCTAACAATTAAAAGGGATCAGACGATTGTGTAAGGGACAAACTTCTTGAGACAAAGTCCTAAAAATGGGTGTTCTTTTATTGGCGATGACTTTACAATTGGAAATTAAGAACAGAATGCCTTCAAGGGGCGCAAGCACACGAGTTACTAAAAGAAGTGTTTAAATCTAAATTAAGAAATTTAAAATTACATGTTCTTTGTTCGAGAGTTTTCAATTCGGTCCCTTTGCTCTATATCCTTTCTTCCTTTTATACTTCCTGGATGATCTCTTTGTGATCAACCGCCTAAAAACTACTGGATCGTTCTATAACTGCCCACTTTCCTCGTAATGGCCAACTTGTCATGGAACTACATTTTCTAACTGCTGCCGTTACTCTTTGTCGTTCAACCACCTTCAATTAAGTTCCTTGAATCGTGGAACGTGATAAGGCTACTTTAATAACTGCTTTGATAACTGCACTTCTTGATAACCACAACACTTTATGTTTGCTAAGACCTTGGGCGACTCGAAGGTTTGGGTGAGAATAAAATAACGGCTCTGGGCGACTGCATGGCACTTCATTCGCTCAGATTCTGGGCAATTTGCAAACTTGGGCGATGGTGTTACCACATTCTTGGGCCTTCCTATTTGGGCCTTCATCTTGAATTGTTTGATTGGGCTTCGTTCTTTGGGCTATCTGATTTGGGGATCCTCCAATTGGGCTTCATTCCTTGGGCCGTTTGATTTGGGCTGAACTTTTATGTGTCAACAATATGTTTCTTGACTTAGAAAGAATAAAACAAAAGTGCAGAACATGATTAAAATGCTTTATCTTTGGTGAATGAATAAAGATCTTTATGTTGATTTTGGGGCCCAATTTATTAAGTTCACCTCGGGCCCAGAAAACCACGGAACCGGCCCTGGACATAGGCAATTTATGGTTTCAATTAGCAAGCGATCGTCAAAGAATTTTTAAAGTTATTATGTTAACGAAATTCTCGAAATATTAGTTTCGAATTATCTATTTTGAGACATCATAGCATTTGCTACAATTAATCGTTTCATGCTCCATTGATGACGTGAAAAACTAGGTCGTTAACATTTCAAAATGGTATTAAGAATGTAATATTTTAACTTCGTTTGGCATCTTGGAATGACCCCCAAAAACTAAGACAAAAACATATGAAATTTAATGAATTTATAAATATTTTCCCCTTCTGGCATAACAAGCGAAATCGGCCGATGTAAGGTATCTATTGGCCCTACTGCCTAGATTCTTCCAATATGGTGGAATGGGATTTTATTTTAGAGAAAGAGTAGAGAGATCGGGATTCCTACAATATTTTAACAAATCCATGCATGACATTCACTCAAAAAATTCATAACTCACATTAGCAACAAACCAACATAAATCAATTGCATCCAATATTTTTGTGTAGTAAAAAACATATAGCTAAAACAATCTAAAAATCCACCATAATTACATGTATTGTTACGTGTTGTCATACTTGGTCAACCTAATTGGGCCTATGACCCACTCAATCCGAACCATGTGACGCTCTAACCGAGGTGGCATGTATGGCCGAGGCCCATATACCAAGGCCTGTGAAAGTAGCCGAAGTCCATATGTTGAGACCCATATGCCGAAGTCTGTGAAGATAGTCGAAGCCCTAAAGCGGAAGTATTACGTGAGTGACAGAAGCCCTGAATCCGAAACCGGTGCAGAAGCCTTCGAACCATGAAGGAACATCTTCCATGATCACTTTTCCCAAGAGATCTTATACATAAAAATCTTCTTTGAATAATTGATGGAACGTTTGTCATAAGTGTACATGTCAAGTCTTATCATTAGCATGGGGGTTCTGCATAAGCAATAAATACGCAGCAAGCTAGCAAGTCAAGGATAATACCTAGAATTGGATGTTTGGATTAAAGAGATGAGGTCACGTGCCACCTCATCTAAGGGCTGTCATTTCATATGTACAACTATAAATACTTCCCTTATGTAATATTAAAGGGCTAATGCAAGAATCAATACAAAAAACCACACCTTACTCTCTTTCATATTATCTTGCAACACAATACAAGTTCATACATATTTACATGCACATTCATGAGCACCGATTGGTAATTAATGTACAATCGGATTACGAACATCCCGTCGGATTCCGAACGTTCTCGTCTCGCGTCGTTGAGCTACTCCCACGCCCCTGAATAGTTCAGCCTAGACCATCCACGTGTCTTAGCGTGTTGGACCTTCGCTAACTTGTGCGCGGATGAGTCTGACATCTATTGACAACATTTTTTGGGGTCAACATGTATCAATGAAAACATTTGCAGCTACTAATTACATTAAGAAAAGTCCACCAAAATTCAATCATCATTCAAAAGAATCCCTTATTTCCCTTTTGTTCGCCCACCCATTTAGGAGTTCCAGTTGGAAGGAACAATCACAGTTCGCCACAAGTAAGAGCCTGTTCATCGAATTGGGTATGTTTTCATAGCAAGACAAACAAGTCTCCGTGAATAGTATATTTTTACCTAAATAAATAAATAAATTTTGTTATTTGCAAGTGATACTTGTAATAACATTCATAAATTTTTGGGATAGATAGAAATCAATTTTGCAAGTTAAGTGGACAAAACTCGATCATCTTAAGTATAGTAAGCAATCAAGAACGTCTTTAAAAGAACAGTGAGCAATCAAAGACACATTTCCTATGAACCAAACGATTTGGTAGAAAAAGGTCAGGAGTGGAAAGTCGAAAATCACAAAATGATCCCTGAATGTTTAATTATATTTAACCCCAGAAGTTTAAGAAAATAAAATAAGGTGGCCCAATATTGAAATTTCTTTTAATGGTAAAATTGAGTTAATTTTAAATTTCAATAATTAAAAAAAAATGAGTAAATTTTGCGAATGACCACTGTAGTTCATGAAAAATTAAAAGTAATCATTTTAAGTATTTTAAAATTTATGAGATAAGATCATTATTGGACATGATCTCGTGAGATTTTAAGTCATATGCTTCATAATATAGGATTCATTAAACACATTCTATCGAAGATTACTAATAAAAATATTATTTTCTTAAAGATCGTTCATTATAAATTATCAAAACTCTTGATATCTTGAGCGATTATTAAGGGTGGACTTCCATGTGGACCTCATAAACTAAATCGAAAATGGATCAACTAAGGACTTGTTCGGTAATGATTTTGATAATTGATTTTTTGACCATTAGAGAAAAAAGTGGATCCTAGAGAAAAAGTAAAAAATGACAGATGAAATAGTGAAATAACGGTCAAAAAATTAATTTTTTGAAATAAAAAATAAAAACCAAACATGCACTAAACTAACTCTTTTCATTTTTAGAATTAATATGGAACCTACCACCTGAGATATAAAACATGAAAAGTGAAATGAGAAAAAAGTAAGGGTCAAATCTACTAATAGCAACTCAACTTTATATTTAGTGTCACCATGATCACTTCATTTCATGTAATGTTTCACCACGGTCATCTAACTTCTTTTCACTATTTTCACTAATTTTAAAAAGGGATAAAAAGGTAACTTTGTATTATATATACAAAATAAAATAAAATAAAAAATAAATTAAAAACTTTTTGTAAAAAAAGTTACTTAGAAATAAAATAAAATAAAAATTTAATTTAAAAAATTACTTAAAAATTAAAATATAAACTTACTTTAAAAAACATTTTTGAAATAAAATGAAAACTTTTTTTATTTTTTAAAATAAAAATGTTACTTTGAAAAAAAAATGTTTTTTTAAAAAAACGTTTTTTTTCAAAAAAATAAAATAAAATAAAAACTTATTTTGAAAAATTGAAATAAAAAGAAAATTTAATTTTAAAACGTTAATTATAAAAATAAAATAAAATAAATTTTTTTTTTGGAAAAAAAAAATTATATATTTTTTTAAATTCATTTATATATAATGTAAATTTACTATTTTACCCGTTTTAGAATTAGTGAAGAGAAATTGGATGACCATGATAAAACGTTATATGAAATTTGGTGATCGGTGAAATCAAATTGAGTGACCATGATATCATCAAGTTTAAAGTTTGATGATCATTGGTGAATTTAACTTGAAAAGGTAAACATCTAATCTAGGGGATTTGTTATAGGCCTTTTCGATTCCCACGTAAAACTGTTCTTCGTGCATAATATTTCGATTTAGTTCAACTTTCTTAAGAATTAAATTGAACCATACCATACATGCCTCTAGTGATTAGTCTTTGCATATGCACCCACGTTACGATCATCAAAATTACAACCATGTTAATTTCAGTTAAAAACAATGATTAGAAAATAATTTTAAATATAATGTGCCTTGAATATTACATGAATCGAATGAATGATTCAAAAGAAATCTCGAGAAGTTGATATTTTTCTCATTAAATCAGAATTTAGGGTCCATTTGATTGCAAAGATGGAATTGAATTAAATTGAAAACGAATTTCAGGAAATTGAATTACCTAGAAATTGTTTTTCTGAAAGTTGTAAATTATTGTGTTTGATTTGGATAATTTTTCATGTGAAAAATGTTGAAATAAAAATATTTTTTGATCTCCGTTTCACTTTTTTTACATGAAATTTGTCAATTAAAGGAATATATTTTACTCGTATTGGGGATGAAATTTGTTTCCATTGCCAACACAAAAAATAAAAATAAAAAAAAAATTCAAGAAAATCATCTATCTTTTGGTGTTCGTTTGATTTTGTTTTACATGAAAATTGTCATGTAAAGGAAAATATTTTTTTATAATAATTCTTAGAATTTGTTTCCATTGCCAAAAACAAATAAATAAATACAAATAAAAAAGTGTTACAGTAACCAAGAATTCTAATTCTCACCAATTCAAGGAAAACATGAAAATTAACTTAGGTGGCATAAAATGTGAAATTCGAATTTTAGGGAAAATGTTGGTCTCAGAATCAAATATCAAACGATTTAAAGTACAGAAAACTGAAAAAGAAGAATAACACAAGTGATTTTTCACCACGAAGGCTCGGATGTTCAGCTTAAAGCCTACTCACCCGTTAAGCATCTACAAGTAGATATTGTTCGATTCCACTAAGAAATTTCTCAAGAACAGTACAAATGTATGAAGGAAACTCAAGTTCCTTCAATATTTTCTCTCTCCTCTCCTTTCAAAATACAACGCGGTGAACTCACAATCTGCTCTCTCTATGATTGCTTACAAATACAATCTTCATAATTTTCACTCAAAGATTTTCAGAGAAAATAACACACAGTAAACATATTGAAGAAAACCCTCAAGAAATCGGAAGAACCCTAAATTCTTCCAGAAACAATTCACATCAATCGTCCAGAAGTGAGAGAGAGATGCTGTTATTTATATCACATCACAAATCACATTGATCCAATTCGTAGTCGTGTTAACCAACAACACGTTTTTAACTTGGGTCATTCAAATGATCGGGTTTACTGTGAGGCCCAAACGAACGTCCAGTCCATTAACATTGGTTGGAGTTCAATTAATAGTGAAGCACCAGCTCATGTTCAACAATCTCCACCTTGCTGAACTATTCATGAAATCATTCTAGTGGAATCAAACACAACTAACATGTTTCATTTGCTCTAAAAGGTACCTACAAAATAAAAGAAATTTTAGAACACAAACAGGAGAAATGATGATCATAATTCTCTTAGTCTTTGAACAATATTCAGAATTTTTAGGCAATTTCTAAACTTGTTTAAAGGCAGGATTTTTGTACCAACGTCAGATGGATTGTAATCAGTAGGAATCTTAATCAATTTTATTGTTCCTAATTCAACCATATCTCTCACAAATGAAATTTAATATCAACATGTTTGGTTCTACCATGATACACAAGATTTTTACTTAAGTGTATAGTACTTTGATTATCTGTAAATACATTAATAGGTTCATTTTTTAAACCAATTTCAGTTAATAGACCCTTCAACCATAATCCTACTTTATTTGCATCACAAGTTGCTATATATTCAGCCTCTGTGGAAGACAGAGCAACAAGTTTCTGTAATTGGGATTTCCAACTTACACATCCATTACACAAAGTAAAGACATAAGAGGAAGTGGATCTCCTTTTATCAAGATCACCAGCAAAATCAGAATCACAACAACCTTTCAAAATTGCCCCTTCATTGCAATGTTCGAATTTTAAACCTAAATCAATTGATCCCTTTAAATATCTAAACATCCATTTTATAGCAAGCCAATGAATTTCACCAGAATTAACCATATATCTACTCAATATACTAATTCCATGTGCCAGATTAGGTCTGGTACAGATCATGAGATACATGATAGAACCTACAGCACTGGCATAGGGTATTTTCTTCATCCTATCAAATTCTTCATCATTTTTTGGGGATTGCTCATTTGACAATTTAAAGTGGTTTGCAATAGGTAAAAATACAAGTTTACAATCAGACATGGAAAATTTTTCTAGAATCTTTTTCACATAGGCAGTTTGGTTAACATAGAGCATGCAATTATTTTTGTCTCTAGTTATCTCCATTCCTAAGATTCTTTTTGCTTGACCTAAGTCTTTCATTTCAAATTCTACCATAAGTTTTGATTTGACTAAATCAACTTCAGATTTGTTGTGAGAAGCTAGAAATATATCATCAACATATAAAAGCAAGTAGACAGAATTAGGCCCACCAGAGACTTTAGAATACAAACATGAGTCAAAATTGCTTTTAGAAAATCTAAGTTTTGAACATATGAATTAAATTTCTTATACCATTGCCTAGGTGATTGTTTTAGACCATAAAGTGATTTTTTCAAAAGGCAAACTTTTTCAAGTTTGGTATTCTGTTCAAAGCCTTTTGGTTGATTCATATAAATTGTTACATCAAGATCTCTATTTAGGAAAGCAGTTTTGACATCAAGTTGATCTAATTCCTAGTTAAAATGAGCAGACAAGGCAAGCAGTATTCTAATAGAAGTATATTTTGCAACAGGTGAAAAAATTTCATTATAATCTATTCCTTCTCTCTGTGTAAACCCCTTTGCTACTAATCTAGCTTTGTATCTCTTTCCCCCAATTGTAGGATCGCCTTCTATTATTTTATAAATCCACTTACAATCTACAATCCTTTGATCTTTAGGTTTATTAACCAGAATCCAGGTTTTGTTTTTAGTTAAGGAGTTCATTTCTTCTTTCATAGCTTCAAACCATAACTTGGATTCTTTACAGTTAACAACTTCTTCAAAGGTTGTTGGTTTAGAATTAATAGATTCCATTTCAGAATAGAAAGTAACAAACTCATCAGTATTTATTCTAGTGGAAGGAATCCTATTTCTTATGGCCCTATCTCTGGTTAATTGACAATCTGAAGGAACAAGGATTTGGTTTTCAATTTCAGATTTAGATAGTGGTTGATCTAGCTCAGATTGTGAGGACTCCACCTCAAGAACGTCATTTGGCTCATCAAAGTGATTCCTTTCAAGAAGGGTTTCCTTTAAAATGACAGATTCGGATTGATCCAAATTTTTAGAATCATTTCAAGGGAACATATCTTCATTGAAGGTAACGTTTCTACTTATTATGACTTTGAATCCATGTTGTTCCCTTACCCAAAGTCTAAATCCCTTTGATTCCTCACCATAACCTAAGAAGATACACTTTAGGGATTTGGGTTCTAATTTTCCTTCATTTTGGTGAAAATGGGCTGCACAACCAAACACTTTAAGTTTGGAGTAGTCTGGATATCTTCCATACCACATTGCTTCAGGGATATTAAAGTCAATGGNATGATACACAAGATTTTTACTTAAGTGTATAGTACTTTGATTATCTGTAAATACATTAATAGGTTCATTTTTTAAACCAATTTCAGTTAATAGACCCTTCAACCATAATCCTACTTTATTTGCATCACAAGTTGCTATATATTCAGCCTCTGTGGAAGACAGAGCAACAAGTTTCTGTAATTGGGATTTCCAACTTACACATCCATTACACAAAGTAAAGACATAAGAGGAAGTGGATCTCCTTTTATCAAGATCACCAGCAAAATCAGAATCACAATAGCCCTTCAAAATTGCCCCTTCATTGCAATGTTCGAATTTTAGACCTAAATCAATTAA
>NC_036248.1:9876338-9882112 GCF_002742605.1 Olea europaea var. sylvestris | reverse complement strand
TTATTTTATAAATCCACTTACAATCTACAATCCTTTGATCTTTAGGTTTATTAACCAGAATCCAGGTTTTGTTTTTAGTTAAGGAGTTCATTTCTTCTTTCATAGCTTCAAACCATAACTTGGATTCTTTACAGTTAACAACTTCTTCAAAGGTTGTTGGTTTAGAATTAATAGATTCCATTTCAGAATAGAAAGTAACAAACTCTTCAGTATTTATTCTAGTGGAAGGAATCCTATTTCTTATGGCCCTATCTCTAGTTAGTTGATAGTCTGAAGGAACAAGGATTTGGTTCTCAATTTCAGATTCAGATTGTTGTTGATCTAGTTCAAATTGTGAGGACTCTACCTCAAGAACATCATTTGGCTCATCCGAGTGTTTTCTTTCAAGAAAGGTTTCCTTTAAAATGACAGATTTGGATTGATCCAGATTTTTAGAATCATTGCAAGGGAACATATCTTCATTGAAGATAACATTTCTACTTATTATGACTTTGAATCCATGTTGTTCCCTTACCCAAAGTCTAAATCCCTTTGATTCCTCACCATAACCTAAGAAGATACACTTTAGGGATTTGGGTTCTAATTTTCCTTCATTTTGGTGAAAATGGGCTGCACAACCAAACACTTTAAGTTTGGAGTAGTCTGGATATCTTCCATACCACATTGCTTCAGGGATATTAAAGTCAATGGCACTTGATAGAATCCTATTTATCAGATAGATGGCAGTTTTTTAGGGCTTCACCCCAAAACACCTAAGGCAGGCCAGAGCTTAGTAGCATGCATCTGACATTTTCAAGCAAAGTTCGGTTCATTCTCTCAGCAATACCATTTTGCTGAGGGGTATAGGTAGTGGTTCTATGTCTTAAAATACCAGATTCTTTACAAAAAAGATCAAATTCATTATTACAAAATTCAAGTCCATTATCTGTTGTAAGAGCTTTTACCCCTTTATTTATCTGATTCTCAATTAACAACTTTCATTGCTTAAAATTTTGAAAAGTGTCAGATTTGATTTTTAGAAGGAATGTCTAGATTTTCCTTAAATAATCATCCACAATTAATAGGTAAAATCTGAATCCACTTAAGGTACTAACTGATGCTGATCCCCATAGATCAGCATGCAGGTAGTCAAGTGTAGATGTAGATTTGTGGATACCAGTTTTAAATGGTAATTTATTTTGTTTTTCAATGACACAATTTTCGCAAAATTTTAAACTGTTAATATTATCTTTACCAAAGCATCCAAGTTTGTTGAGAATCATCAATTCCTTTTCACTAGCATGACCCAGTCTTTTATGCCATATCATAGTCTTATCATTTTGAGAATTGGTGACAGCAGATAGTTTTCCAACTAATGGTTCAGCATGGAGTGTGTAGATCCCATTCACTTTTATGGAAGAAATTATCTCTTCTGAATCTAGACTTAGTTTAGTAAATCCTTTATGGATCTTGATTTCATATTTATTATCCAATTCTCCTAAAGAGATATCTTTGTAGTTCAGGGACATATCTAGTTAAAGGAAGCTCAAGAACATGGCTATTTTCAAGTAAGAGACTAACTCTACCAATTCCCTCAATTTTGCAGGTCATGTCATTACCCATTTGGACTTGACCACCATTGAGTTCATTAAATTCAGTAAACCACTCCTTCACAAGACAAATATGGAAAGAGCATCCTGAATCAAGAACCCACTCCTTGGGGTTTCTATTTGTTGAAGTCGCAAGAACAACTCGTTGTACTTCAGAATCATTGTTGCAGACAATAGCTACAGAACCATCAAGGTTTGGATTGCCTTTCATATCAGACATCTTTTTAAAACAGTCTTTTATGAGGTGGCCAGTTTTGCCACAGTAGTAGCACTTCCTGGTTTGAGTTTTGGTTTTTGATTGCCTCTTATTTTGATATCTAAATTTAGGAAGTTGGGGAGGGGGTCCCCTCCCCCGCCTTTTGGGAATTGAAGTTACACTGATTTTTCTTCTTAGTAGGATTGAGTTTTTCTTTAATGTTTAGACCTTCCCCAAATCTAGAATGTTTTGTCTCAATTGTCAGTTCAAGCTCTCTATTTCTTAAAGCTGAGACAATGATGTCAACAGTGAGATCATCCCTCCCATATTCTAGGGCATTTCTAATTTCCCTATATTTATCACCCACAGCATTTAACAAGGCAACAGATTGTTGGTCATCTGATAACTCTTCATCACAATTGCTTAGGTCTTGAATCAATTTTGTGAATTTATCAATATTTTCTTCTAAAGTGGAAGAGGTGTCAAATCTGAAATTGTAAAATTGCCTCAAAAGGTAGCACTTATTTGGCAGTCTTAGTTAAGTATAGGGATTCTAATTTGGTCCATAGTGCTTCAGTAGTTGTAGCTTCTCCTACTATTCTAATCACATTATCAGACAAATGCAAGAAGATTGTGCTCCAAGCAATTTCATCTAGTTCTTGTCTCCTATAAGCACTAATTTCAATACCCCATGTCCCGTTAAGGCACCTGCACACCTCTACTGTAACAGTAGAGCCCTTATCTTTTACGCCAAAGATTAAAATCCCCAGTCCCCTCCAAACTTCTACTTCAAACTTATGTGTAGTAGACATGATTAACAGATAGATTCACAAAACAAGCAATTATTTAGTACACTAAGTATAACAGATTGAATTGCTATAACCAAGCAGCAGATTGAGCAGTTTTCAAGATAGGACAAAAGTATTATATATCAAGAACTACTATCCTATAATGAAAAAACATGCACATTACAAGATCCAGTTATACAATTCAAAAGATTCAAGAGTACAATATATAGCAACACAGTAATCACTGAAAGCAGAAATACCAAAAAAAAAAATATCAAGTGTCCAGTTTAACAGGTCTAAGGACTGATGAACCATAAATCCACAACTCCCTCAAATTCCCAGATCCTCGCAGGAGATCTTGGACAAAGGTAAGTTGTGGTAGGCCAATTACCTTAACAACCACGTCAAAAACTTTCACAGGAAACAGTGTACCTTATTAAGCACAAGTTATAAGTGTGAAAAGATTATTCCAGATATTTACAAGCAAACAATTTCAGAGAAAACTTTTGGTGTTTAAGGATTCAATAAAAAATTGAATCAAACAAGTATTCCACAAAAGAATTTTGTAAACTCGAAAACTCTTAGGATTTTAGCAAGAACAGTTTTCGAAGAAGGGCGAAAAACTTAATCGAACAATTTTCCATCGCTCTGATACCAGTTGTTGGTCTCAGAATCAAATATCAAACGATTTAAAGTACAGAAAACTGAAAAAGAAGAACACGAGAGATTTTTCGCCACGAAGGCCCAAATGTTCAGCTTAAAGCCTACTCACCCGTTGAGCATCTACAAGTAGATATTGCTCGATTCCACTAAGAAATTTCTCAAGAACAGTATAAATGTATGAAGGAAACTCAAGTTCCTTCAATATTTTCTCTCGCCTCTCCTTTCAAAATACAACGCAGTGAACTCACAATTTGCTCTCTCTATGATTGCTTACAAATACAATCTTCATAATCTTCACTCAGAGATTTTCAGAGAAAATAACACATAGTAAACAGATCGAAGAAAACCCTCAAGAAACCGGAAGAACCCTAGATGCTTCCAGAAACAATTCACACTCAATCGTCCAGAAGTGAGAGAGAAAGAGAGAGAAAGGCTGTTATTTATATCACATCACAAATCACATTGATCCAACGGCTGGGAATAAGTCAGATGAATGGTCCAAGATCAATCAGAAAACAAAAGGTCATAGTCGTGTTAACCAACAACACGTTTTTAACTTGGGTCATTCAAATGACCGAGTTTACTGTGAGGCCCAAACGAATGTCCAGCTCATTAACATTGGCTAGAGTTCAATTAACAGTGAAGCACCAGCCCATGTCCAACATAAAATTTTGCCAATCAAACAACAAAAAATTGGAAAGATGAAATTTGATTTACATTTTTCATGGAATTGGAATACAATCAAACATAGCCTTAATTTATTTTAGTGAGCGGGTTCTGAGGGATTTAGGTTGGGACAGGTATTATGGTGGTGACCCACAACTATTCCAATTCCACAAGCACTCTTCTATTGATCTCATTTTCTTGACCTAGGGGCTTTTCCAAGTTCAAATCAATTTACATGTATGATATTGTAGTCAAGCATCCCAATGTCCTCCATGTTCGTGACATGTAATTAACTTGTGCACTAGATAGGTTTTCACTATCTTGGTCTTCATTGTCCACTTCTCACCTACAATAAATAAGCTAGTCAAGATTCATATATTTATAAATATACATGCTAGGTGGTCTGCGTTCATATGCTAGGTGACAGGTGCTCACGAAAATTTTCCGTGTTCAGGAGCCATCTTGGGGGAAATGACTGTAGAAATTTGTATAGCAGAGTGTTACATCTATTTTTCTTACAGTTAGGCATTGTTTGATTTTATTTTTTTTCCTTGTAATTTGATGGTATTGCATTTGTTGTTTAGGGTAAATCTTGAGTGCAGTTTCAGTCTTTTGTTTCATTCAATTTTAGAATATACATTGTTTGCTTATTCGACTTATTATGTTCCACAAGATAATGACTCATTTAAGAAACTTAATTTTGAAATTCACTAGCTCGTTTGAACTTGGTGAGCCATATCATCATATTAAAACTTGGAAGTGTCATCTTAAAACACCAACCTTTAAGCACTCTAACGAAAAAGTGAAATTCTTGTTGAAGATGGTTAATTAATTAGTTGATATTGACTAATGAAGACGTTTACGATCACAAGTTGAAAAGATAGTCTCCACTTATTAATCTATTAGTCAACGGAATTGACAAGAATATCTGTAAAATTCATAGGGAAAAAATAATATCTGGCAATTTTGACAACTATTGTTTTGACATGTAACATTCCCTTGGGTGACTTGATAAGTGCAACATATAATACAATGTTAACCCTCTCTACCGATCATCGAAAACTTCAAAGATTTAAACATGATCTTAACGTTCCTTTTAATTCCTCAAATTTACCATTTATATCAAATCAAAAAGATAAAAATGTTTAAATGGACAAAATACTAGTCCATTCAATATATCAAGAATTCTGGTTAATCTCGTTTGATAAAACTCAGATTGAAAATTCCATTAGTGCGTAGTCAGACCCGTTACAAAGGGTTATAGATAAGTAATAACTAAATTCTCAAGTTTCAAATTCAAAACAAAAGTCACAAGGCCTATTATCTTCCAAGGTAGAGTTCTTGGATATGAGTTGTGCTAACCCTGTCAACTAAATTGTACAAAACATTCCACAAATAGAATTATTCTTCTTGAATTGTGAATTTTGTGATTAATGAGACAAAATCCAATCATGTGAGTACCAAATATTGTAACAAATATTGCCACCTTGCAGTCGCAAAAAATGCATGACCCCTCAAATGAATAAACAAAAGAGAAGAAAATATTAAAATTTAAAGTTCCATCTTAAAAATAATTGAGAAATAGTCAAAACTCTTATAGCTTAAAAATAATTGAGAAATAGTCAAAACTCTTATAAGTTGATTTCCCATAACATATCCCAAAATAATAACTCATTTTGAACCAACCAATCTTAAAATTCATATGCTCATTTTTAGTCTTTATCAAATCGAATTGCTCGTTCAAGTTTAGTAAACTCAAATACCATATTTACTTAAAGTTTTATCTTAAGGGGTCAATCTTATTAAGAAAAGTAATCCGATCCCTCATAAATTAATCTATATACCCCCCCCCCCCCCCAAAAAAAAAAAAAA
>NC_036248.1:9867004-9876323 GCF_002742605.1 Olea europaea var. sylvestris | reverse complement strand
ACAACCCCCCCCCCCCCCAAAAATAATAATAATAATAATAAAAAATAAGAAATGTACAACTTTTAGACATTCATCCTTCATTATGTAACCTTTCAATTACCATATATACCGTGAATAAGATGGCCATATACATATTCAAAAGTTCTGGCAAGTAAGATGAATGGTTTTAAAGATTTATAAAGGGGGCTTACTCAGTATTCGGTGGCTGGTGTTGATTTGCATGAAAGCGGGTTGGGTAGCCATTATATTAGCACCTATTCTATTCATGTCTAACCTTTGATCATTTCTCTTTCCATTCCATATCAATGTCAAATCGAGGGCATTTTATGTAATTTACAAATTCATATTCTAACAATGGTAGAACACAATTTCGAAACTAAATGTAATGACATTTCAACAGCAGAAATAAACACAATCACACATTTGAATGCCCAAAACACACAATATAGGCAAGTAATCCTCACAAAGGAAAAAATAAGATTGATTGTGAAGAAGGGATATAATACATACAGGAAACAGAATATCAAAAAGCATGAACGTAACTACTTCAAATTGCAATTGGACAAAGTTAAGACTAAGTCATCAACGATGCATAACTTCGCAAAGATCAATAGCCAAAAGTAGACGGCTACAACAAATCCACTTGACATTGACCAAAAAGCACATAAAACTTCAAAAAGACGCTGTAAATTTGTATCATCTAGAATGAAATTCATTTTTTGTTTCTTACCTTTCCAAATTACACAAGAACATTCAATGCGGTTCTTATCATGCAATTCAGCCAATCACAATAATATCTTAAAAATCAATATCTAATTTCACAGATAAGTTTTATCAACAGACACTGAATTATGTTCTAGATGTTGAGGCAATCTTATGGAGAATATCTAGTAGGCACACAAGAAGACTAGACAACTATGTGCAATAGAGATAAATGACCTACCAGAATATACCAATTCATTGTTATGTAAATTTATTTTTCTTTTTCCTGCTTCGGACAAATACGAAATTCACAATAGATATGAATTCTATCAAAAGAGGTATCTAGATACTTGTAAATAAGTGCTTCGAAGCGAATAATATCTTTCTACAATCCATTCACTATGTTTTTGACACCAGCTAATTGAGCTTCATGTTTACGTAACCCAAAGCAATTCACTAGTTTAACTAACATTCATATACAAATAAAAACATCATTCCTTTCAGACTTCTATGCTCCAAACTAAATCTATTAACCACTCCATTTGTACCACATATATTCTTCCTGCAATTACTCATTCAAAACCATACAACACCACAACCAAATTAATTCACTCCTGGATTCTGTTAATTAATAGAAGACCTAAGAATAGCACAACCTATTCACGTCAAAAGAACGGCTCAAGAACACAACATTTAATCTGGCATAATGACACTTTCCCTGCCATACATGCACTAGAGAAAGACATCAGAGAGAAAATATTAAGAAAGAAATCAGGATACATGTATTAAAAAAAATTTATAATTTTAACATACCCCAGGTAACCTCACTATTTAAGATGCATGGACCTTCCAGCAATGATTTGTAGAGTCTAGCATTAACCTGCTTTCACAGAAATGAACTACAATAACGTGGAATTGTCAAACTTAAAAAGAGCAATAAACTGAAAGTGAGAGAAAATTAGAAGCAGAAAACAAAGCACATAGCCACCTGAGTAATCGTTAGATAGAAACACACACAAGGACAGTAACCAATTATTAAGAAGTTCAAACATAAAATAGAAATCAAATCTGAGAAGTCCAGATGCTCTGAAGTGAAAATAATCCTCCAAAAGACAGAAGATAGTCCTACAAAAGGAATAACCAATAGCAGTAACACTCTGAATGAGTACTGTAACACAAGGCTGGATGAACTGAACTTTGTGGCAACTCTCTGCAAAGGTCATAACAGTACAGCAATGTTAAAGATGTGAGTCCCAAACTTCCAACAAGTAAGTCATGGCAAGAGATAACAAATCAGGAAGACAATTGCTCCAACAAACAGCCTGTCAAAATATTACAATCACGACAAAGAAACAAGCGTTATGATTCATGGGATAATAATTAAGCAGTCTTGCACCAAAAGTGAAAATATGCATGTACGTATATTATCAAACAGCAATATGAGACTAAAGAAAGCCCAAGTCCAGTTAATGGGAGAGAAGGCGGACTGGCAACACAGATAGTTGTACCCAGTCAGAAAATGCCTATCTGCACAACTTAAACAACAATTAAAATGAGACAAAACCAAAATATAATCGTCATAGTGCTGTAGTTGTACTGAATTATGTTCTTATCTCCACGCAGACAAAATAGAAACTTTGTTAAACTATGGATATAAGAGAGAATAAATACATGCAACTTTCAAGTTCAGTTGAATAAGAAGTTTGAGACGTGATAATTAAAACGAATCAGTAACAAACGGAAATTGCCAGAGTCCAGGGTGAACTTAAGAGTCAAGCTACAGCCAGAGGCATATATACACGGTTTCAATAGAGAACATCTCTCCAAGAAAATATAGATTCTATAACCTCTTGCCCGTACATGCCCCATGTCACTGGTTAGAGTCAAACCTATCATTTTGGAAACCAGGGAGCATACTCTAGTAGAATTATAATGTCCTCAATTGGACACCTACTCACCCCAAAAATCGGAAAACTACAATTCTACAAACTAAGCCTAATTATCAAATCTGGAGTTAGTTACGTTATCGTGCATCAATACATCTAGTGTACAATTAAATCTTTTTGCAACCAGACCAATCTACCTCTGGATCTTCTAACACGGTCTACTAGGACCGCATCATTCTTGTATCTAGGGACTTCTTTAGATCCACTCACGACTGTAGCAACTACTTAAGTCATCCTACTAATATTTTAACATCCTCATTTTACTATGTTCCCAGTTAATATGTGAAAACTGAAAAGAAAAAGTAAGCTCATCATGAAGAATGGCTTGACAAAACAAGGTTACTCCATAGGTGTTCTGAAATTTCAACTCCCTCTCACCGAAACTCTCACACGCAAAATGGAGAAAAAAATAAAAAAATAAAAAAAAGGTAAAAAGTGAAAGGTTGCAGTAAATTTTGTTCTTTTCTCTTGCTAGAGAAGCAAACTTATTGTGCTCTTCGCACATTATTGGCCGATGAACACGTTTTAAACTCACAGCATATTCGACCATCACGGTAAAAAGATGTGAGATTTACTTGGTTCAATTTTCTTGTCTCTCTAATTCCCTCATTGTAATCCCCATCCATGCATTTCCACATGAACATAACTCTACATCAACGGGTGTTGGATGGTATGTGATTACAATTTGACGGACTTGGAGACAATTCTTGCCCCTTGCCCTTGTAAATACTATTATATCTTCTTGTAATGCAAGACATATAAGGAAATAAATCCAGCATGTTTACCATTCAGTCGAAAAGGCCATCCCAGAAGGTTGCATCATCATTTCATTTCCGCCATGAACTTCTCATATTCTGCATCTGTACTATAGTTGCTCTTCTCCGCGGATGATGAAGGTGGAGGTACAGGTGGATTTGAGGCCCAAGGAACATTATTCAAACTTTGTGAAGGATCAACAGTTGGCTGAGGCACAGCAGCAGGAGGGGGAGGGGGAGGGGGAACTGAACCGTAATAAGATGGGTAACCGTATGAAGGCATTGGATACACAGCTTGGGCATTTGGTGACACAGATGTCACAGAATTTCCGTAGACATAGGTCGGAGCAGATTGAGCAGGTGCACTACTCTGAGATTGCACTCCAGGTGGATAACTTTGCTGTGACTCCCCAGAAGACGCATAATTTTGTTGAGCATCATGAGAAACGGTCTGTGATGGGATACCAGAAGATGCTGGCGGCATTGGTGGAGGATAATGCATCCCATATGGAGGTGGTGGTGGAGGATACAGGGTTGAACCCGGAGGAGGTGGAGGATAAGATGAATAAGGCAGAGTCACAGGTGGTCCCCATGGAACTGAAGCCCCAGTATAGCTCCCTGGTGGTGCACTACCAATTGGACCACCGGTATTATACTGCTGAGATGGGTAGGCACCAGGAGGCTGATTTGGAGGATACGTTGGCATTGCTGGAGCAGGAGGGCCTGGGGGCACAGTAGGCTGAGGAGGTTTACCGGCAACTCTCACTGCAATTGTTCTTCCATCTAGTCTGTGGCCATTCATACTGACAATGGCATTATTAGCTTGTTGGACATCGGCATATTTAACAAATCCATATCCTTTACTCAGACCAGATAAGCGGTCCTTGATAACCTTAGCCATTACAATTTCACCAAAGGGAGAGAACAAGCTGATCAGACCATCATCATCCATTGTAGGTGGCAGATATCCAATATACAAATTTGTCTCATCATATTCCTTTGGCTTGATTATGCTAGACCCCAAACCAGCTTGTGTAGTGTTATTACTCCTGGCCCAAGGAGGATTGGTACCTGAACTGCCAGGTCCAAGGGCAAGTGTTGCAGAGTTCTGCTTGGTTGCAGACTCAGGAATAGTGCCTCCCAGTTCTGCCAAGAAGTTCTGATACTCATCATCCATTTTCTTGCCTGTAGTATTCTTCACTGGGCAGTCAATTGTAGGATGCCCACCATCACCACATATCTTACATAAAACATCACTCTTAAATGTTGAAGTACGAGAAGGACATGCATACTGCCGATGCCCCGGCTCACCACACAACCTACAATACTCCTCATCCCTAATAGTACCATTCAATGAGGCGAGCTCCTTAAGCTGTTGTCTTTTATGTTCATTGAGAACCTCATCAACCGGCTGTAAGAGCTTCTCAACCATACCTGCGGCAGCATCTAGAGCCTCCTGAGTTTCAGCCTCCACCAAGACATGCAAATCCTCGTTTTCTGAAGGGTCAGGCTTCAAATTCCTATTCTGCTGCAGCCTACCTTCTTTCATTGAACCTTTACCCCTAATCACAATCTTTGCCCCCGTCTCTCTTTCCATCCTCTTCTGAGTGTTTCCTCTTGGTCCAATAATCAGTCCAATAAAATTATAACCTGGATACTCTTTCATTGGGATGTAAAGCTTCTTCTGAAGCTTAGGCGGCCTATAATCCGCAGGTGGCTTAAAGGCTGGATTTTTCTTAATTATCTGTGATATAATTTCTTGTCTCTCCCTATTCAATTTTTCACGAGCACGATACTCCCTAGTATTAATTCTGATTCCCATGTTATCATAAATAGGTTCCGGAGAAGGCGACCTAGCACCCTCAGGTCGGTCATCCAAAGGCAACCCAGATTGCAATTTCCTACTAATTTCAAGTAACCTACTATTCAGAGCTTGAATCTCGGGATCAAATTCAATACCTCCAGTAAAATCCTTCATGAAATCGGGCAATTGAATCACAGGCTTGGGTTCGTCATCAGCCCATCTGGACTTCCGCTTCCTCCCACCAGTCCCACTATTATTATCAGCTCCTCCAGTTCCAACCCCATCGTTGCTCGATTCGCTCGGCGGAGGATCCCACCGGGACCTCCGTCGCTTCCTGCTGGTCGTCTCCTCTTCGCCTCCGGAAAAATCCCTGTCGGTGCTATTGGTCAACCCGTTTTCTGAAATCAAAATATTCGGCATCTCGAGTTTTGACGCACTTCCTTTCGGAGCTATATCTTCAATAGTTGGATTGGGTGCATTTTCTTCCAGATTTGTTGAATCTAGGGTTTTTTGTAATTGAGTTTCGGGATGTGAATCCGATGGGTTTTCGGGATAAGAGTAAAAATAATTCTGAAAACTTGGGTACTGCTGCGATTCGGATGGAGGTTCAGATGGCGAATCCATGTAGTTTGATTGAATAGTTTCCATTCCAGAGAGAGACTTGCTCTGAGATTCGAAGAACAGGGAAATAACAAGCCGTCCAAGGGATCTAGGTTAATATAGAGAGGAATCGTCTGGTCCAGATAGGCGGTCCATGTTTTAGACTAGGATACGTATTATCGAGATTGGCTTAAGCATGCCCCCGGAATATATTCCGGTGTTACAAAAGACAATGATGAGGTATATTCAGTAGTAACGTGAGGGTTCAATTCATAAAATATGGATTGAGATTCTTTGTGGACACCATCAGTGTACAGACAGCTCTTATTCCTGATCTGTTGAGGCACATTCCGCGATTAACCTCTCTCACAATGCTTCAAGGACGGGGCGATAGGGAATTCTTAAGGTTCGGGTTCAACTTTTTTTTTAGATCGGCTTAAGCACGTTTGGATTAGCTTTTAAGATTTTTTTTTTTTGTGCTTATTTCTTTCTGAGATGAGACTGCTTCTCCGAATTTGCTGTCCTCTTGAGGACATCAAGTTGTGTGTCAAGGTGCCAACGAATATGATTACGTCTTTTCATTCGCTAATAAAAAGATAAGAAGTTTAATTAAAGTTGTAAGTTCAAAACAACACATCTCAACTCTTAAAAGCATTAAGAGCAACATTAACAAAGAAAGAAATCTCTTCTGCAAAAGAAGCAAATCTAAACATTCTCTAAGCTTAACAAGAAGTATGTGTACATTTTTATTTTTTAACAAGTTTGAACAAACTTGATTATTTTTTGTTATGTTTGTATTTTTAAACATATGTAAACAACAATGCTCTTTTTCTTTTCTTTTTTTAATTACTTTTAAATAAACCTCTCATTTTTCTTCAACCCCCTATGTTTCCACTATTGGGTTATTATTGCCCTATCGTCTTCTTTGCTCATAATTCAATAATATAACTGAAACGATAATGCAATTATTGCGAAGGTTTCTTACTTGTTTTGTACATTGCACGTCTGGAAATAATATTAATTGGCTTAAGTAACATTTACAATGGAGATACGTTGATTTGATACAATGGGCGCATTGATATTATTTAACTTACATAGTTTTACGGCAATGCAATTATTATTATCATTTCTCACTCACTTTGCACTTTCATGTTCAAAGAGAGAGAGAGAAATTGGTAGTAGTTCTTGAACCCATTGAAGGTCGTTTGATATGTTTTTAGGTTGTAGCATGAGACAGAGGAACCATAACGACGTGAGTTACATTCTAAATTCGCTATCACATGTATAGTTACATATTATTAATGAAGATCAAGCCCCTTCCTTCTCATCACGGAATGTACCTTTTGAACTCATCAAGTTTTTTTTCAACATTCTTAGTGTCATTTATGCATTTACAAGTGTTCCATAGAGACATTAGGGCCTATTTGATAGACTATTATTTTGGAATAATTTTTGGAAAGGCTGGAAAATTGTTCCTATTTTACACAATGGCTTCTTTAATTAAAAATACTATTTTACCCTTACTATAGTTATTTGCAAGGTGTATCTTATATCTTTAAGAATTTATCAATCAGAACCTATATCTATATTTTTCAATCTTTCAAATACCTTTAAATATTCTTTGTATCTTGATAGTTATTCAAAGATTATAGGTTGACCTTCTTGGTTATATATTCTCAAACTAATCCTCCTGAAATTTCTTCTTGTATATTTTCTATGTTTGGTTATGATATCTTCTACCTTTCTTATTTCTCTACTAGTTCCTACAGAATCAAATCTTATATTATTTTTACAATTATAATCTATATCTCTATATATTTCTTCAATTTTTTCTTTACCAACAGGAAATATATTTCCAGATTTTTCATCTAATTTAAATAAAAACGAAACATCTTTTTCATCTAAAAATAAAATGAGGTTATTATCATTAGTAGATGTGGATACTTGTGAATTGTTCATCAAAATAATTAAAGTTTAAGCACGTAAAAACAAGTAAATAACTTATAGTTATCAAATGGAAGTAAACAAGCTTTCCCTCCAGTATGCTTTTATAGATGCTTTGCATGTACTTAATCAATCTTCTGAATCAAGTAAAGATTTAAAATGTTTTTTGAAATCATTTGGGCCCACAACTACTTCCGTAAAAGGCTTTTCAATTAAATTTGCATTTCTCACTCTAAAGAACTAGCCGTGTTTCCACAGACGCTATCTCACAGTATCCAGAGTCTCTGTTTTCATCTCTATCTAAACTCTTTTCAGAATCAAATTCTTACTTTGAACGAAATTTTAAAAGATAACTCACACACAAGGTGCTACGATTTTGTTAGAAAACTGCCTTTTTCCCCTAAATCATTCATCAAAGACGGGTACTTTGGCATGGCTAACATCCATTCAAAATCAATGTTTTGAAAATCTTTTAAAATCTCTATCTGTACTTTCGAGGAATCATGAGAAACTTAACGAAATCCTTTTATGAAAGTTTTGTTGAACATAATAAACTTTACTTTGATATTCATAAACTGAAATTGTACATGCTTACAAACTATATTTACATACCTTTGGTACTCACCTTATGAAGTTTAGAACTCCATAAGTGATTATCTTATTACACGCTTTACTATCTTCAAGCTATTTAATATTTTTCTGAATACAAGTGGTGTATACAGATTACAAAGGATATCTCTCTAAGATGTGTTTTTTCAGAGTGTTTAAGAGATAAGTTGTTTCGAGATATCTTCCTTCTTGCCTCCTTTTATAGAAGCCTTTAGGAACCTTATCCTGACAGGTGTTTTCCACCTTTCTTTGTTAGGTAGTTAGGCCATCTTATCTCCACCGAATTTTTTCATTATTTTCTTGCTAGTGGACCTCTCCCTTTGAAATTAAATGCCTTCTCTTTTAAGTTTGTCTGCCACTTGTAACAATTGGTGGGGAGTAGTCACAATTATAAAGACTTTTCTTGCACTATCTTCTGTCTTTTAGTAGCCACATTTTTTCTTTAATAAATTTATTTATTAAAGTAGTGATAAAGGGCTACTTTTGTCACCATCACTTTTCCATTTTCGAATCAAAGAATTCTACAGGGATTTCTTCACTATTAAGAGATGCTTTGCTCATATCTTCAACTACACAGTATTCACAATGGTGATCACTGTAATTTCAGAGTAATTTGCATAGTTCTTTAGCCATATCTTCCAATCCATGCACTTGGTTGGAAATAATTGCAGATAATAAATGGTCGAGATAACAAATATCTTCTTCCTTGGTAGCCATCCTAGCATTGGAATAGATAATATGATCTTCAGATGGATAAACCCATATTTTTTCTTTCTCAGTAATTATCTGAGTTACATGTTCAAATATCTCTTTGTACCCTTTTGCTCTTCTGTAGGGCATCATATTTAGAATATCTTGATATCCATTTTTAACAACCTTTTGATTAGTTGGTAAAAAATGTTGATTTGTAAGTCTCATTTTTATCACATGGAACGATGGATGCATATATTCAAGAACGG
>NC_036248.1:9846716-9866574 GCF_002742605.1 Olea europaea var. sylvestris | reverse complement strand
AGAACCAAATTTGTATCCTAATAATATATCTATTGGTAATAGATGGATCAACATTATTTTTCAGAAAGGCTTTAACTTGAATATTATCAGTTTTAATCAAGAACTTCTTTGGTAATAAATAATCTTCATATTTTTGAACTACTCTTTTTACAGCAATGAGTTCTTTTCTGTTCGTCTCATACCTTATTTCAACTTCTTTAAATGTTCCTGATGTATATCCTGCAAGTATCTCAGGACAAGAACAATTCTTTTCACATTTATATTCTTTATGATTCTTTTTAACCTTTAATATTGCTCCCCAATAATAATTTGAAGCATCAGTTTCAAGGATAAAGAAATATTCTTCTTGTGGTATTACAAGTTTGGGCAATACCTTCAACTCTTCTTTTACTCTCCTTATATTTTCACAATCTTGTTCTTCCCAAGACCACATTATATATTTTTCTTAATTTTGGAAGAAAATAATTTTTTAATTTGGCACAATTTTCAATGAATCCTTCAGCATAATTTAATATACCAAGGAAGCTTTGTAATTGTTTCTTATCTTTAATTTCTTCAGAAAATTCTTGAAGTTTTTCTCTAATATGAGATTGCAATTACAATTCTCCTTTTTTTATAAATAATTCTAAAAATTCTATCTCTGTTCTAGCTATCTCAGCTTTCTTTTGAGAAAGTGTAATACCATATTTTTTCATAATATAACAAAATTTCTCAAGATGTTCATCAATATTATTTAAATGAATAAGTAAATCATCTACATATGCAATATAGAATGAGTAATTGGTTTGATTACCTCATCCATTCTTCTTTAGAATATTTGTGGTGCATTTTTCAACCCAAATGGCATTACATTCAATTCTTATTGTTCTAAAGGATTGGGGGTACTAAATACAGTTAGTGGTTTACTTTTTTCTGTAAGCATGATTTGCCAAAACCCTGACTTACAATCAAATTTTGAAAATATCTTTTCGTTCTGTACTTGTTTAATAAGGGTATCTTTATTGGGCAAGTAATATCCATCAAATTTAGTAACTTCATTTAATTTTTTGTAATTTATCACCATTCTAGTTTTTTCCTCTTTTTATCTCACTTTGTTTTCTAACCATAAAGGCTGAGCTGCTATGTGGACTTTTACTAGACCTAATTAATTTGGCTTCTAGCAATTCTTTTATCTGATTTTTAAATTCCTTATTGTCATCAACACTATATTTCATGGGTTTGACTCTAATAATAGTGTCTAGATTGGTTAATTCTATCTTTGCCTTTACTTTATCTGTATTCCATTTTTCTAATGAATTTTCAGAATATGTTTTAGAAATTTCTTTTTTCAATTTTTCCTAACCTATTTTCTGTTGTCATCTTTAAGACTGTAACTAATTTAAATTCTTCTGTACTCTAACATCCACCACGCTGAGTTGAGGAACTCTGATGGTTTATATCTGTACATGCTATTGTAACAGCTTTATTTATTTTTGGTGTAAATATTTTATGTGCACAAGGTGTTGTGAACATATACTTATTAATATATTGTGTAAATTGTGCATATTTTAATAGGAAATTTTGTCATAATAAAATATCACATCCAATTGTGGTTGACATATATATTGTATCAACAAATACTTCTCTAAAGGAAATTAGAAAAGGTACTTGCGTAATATATTTGCTGTAAATTACCTTATTTCCACCTGCTGTTGTAGCGATGACTATCCTCTTTGAATTGTATATCCAGTATTCAGATGGTAGTACATTTGGTAAGCATAAACTTATTGTACTTCCTGTATCTAAGTAAGCATGAAATTTAATTTTACAATAGCTTTTTATATTAAGTGTAATTTCAATATATGGACTCATCGGGTTAGTACTTATTACTCTTTCCATGATAACAATGATTTCATATTTTCAACTATTCTTAATATGATGATTGGATTATCATCAACTGTTATCTTTAAATATCCTTGACAGATTTTATTAGGACTATATTTCTCAAGAAAGTTCATTCCTAATAAAATAGGGGAACGATCTACTCCATATAATTCATCTTTATATAAAATTATTTCTTTAATATATTCTTTCTGGTCCTCTCCTATAAATATAAGAGGGAACTTAATATATTTTCTTATTTCAATATTATTTCCTAAATAATATTTAAATATATATGGTTCTGGTATTTCAAAGTCTATTAAATGACTAACAAATTTAACATTTACATGACTTTTATCTGCTCCAGTATTTATGAGGACAAGAAGATTCTTCTTAAATCCTTCTTGATTTATATATCTTGTCTTAATGTAATATTGCGAACTTGATGATTCAACAATATTTAAATTCTTAAGTCTGCTTATCTTGGAGTCTTGTCTAGAGGGAAATCTTGCAATAAGATTATCTCTCCTTCTAAGCTGACACTATTTCTTTTTATTAGTTTTCCTTCAGAATTAATTTCTCTAACTTGTTTGTGGAAATCAAGCATTATCTGTTCTTGTATAGTAACTTCATGTTCTTGGTATTTCCTAGGAGGTATATATTGTGCTAATTCGTCAAAATCTTTATGTATGATAATGTTATAAGTTATCTTTCTTATATTGTTATAATGGCTAGTACTAAAAGCAAAAATTGATTTTATGCCTATACTAATAGCCTTACTTCTTCATAACATTTTTAAATTTCAAATTCTATAATATAGATTGAAACTTTGGTCAATATTTTCATCATTTAATGATATTGCATAATTTGGTTTTACTATAAATATTATCTTTTGATAAACTAAGTTTCCTACAACTGTTCCTAATAGAGCATTTATAGGATCTTGTAAGATTCTATTGTTTATACAGTAGATTTCTATTGGTACGTTCATACCTTCTCTAAATAATTCTTTTACCATTATCTGTACTCCTCCCAATTCAATGCATTTTAATTTGTTTCTTACGTTTTCTGGAATTTTGGATAACTTTTGTTTTACCCATTCTTTTGTAATTATAGGAATCCTCGCTTTTCCTATAGTATCTTCTATATTGATAGACATTTCTTTATAATTCATATTTACAATTGTTTTATTTACTCTTGGTAAAATTTCTAAGAATTCTTGATGGAATACATCTTTTTCTTGTAGGTCTAATATCTTCTTAGTGATTCCTGTGTATTTTTTAATATCAAAAGTAATTTCTTTATTTGTACCTTCTATAGCGTCTCCAACTTTTTCAGTTGTTTCTATTTCTATTTCTATTTCTGATTGTTGTATCTCTTGATTCATATATACTATCTCCTCATATTCTTCTTCTGACGAGGATGTATTTAATTCATAGATGCTACTGCATTCACTACTTAGATCTTCAAAATATTCAATTGGTTCTATGTCACTATCTTCTTGGAATTTTTCATAAATTCTAAAACTTTTTATATTCTGTCCATCTTTCTTTTTAGGACATTGAGGGGCAATGTGTCCTTCTTTATTACAAATAAAACATCTACATTTCTTAATATTTCTTGGGTTAAATTTTTTGTTCCAATTTCTTTTCTTAAAATATTTTTTATGTGGTTTAAAATTCATCTTCTTGAATTTTTTGTAGTTTTTTGAATTTTCTTTTTTATTTCTTATATGGTTTATATTTCATATTATGGCATTCAAATTGTTCAATTTGGCCATTATCTTTGTAACAACATAATGAATTCTTTCTTATTTTATATACTTTTTTATTTTCTAAAACTTCTCTACGCCATATGCCTATCATTCTCTTTGTAAATTCAATTCTACTTCCAAAATTATCTATTTTTACTCCTTCCTCTTTCCTAGAAGTAATAATTTTTCATATTCTTTTAATAATTTAATTCCCCATGAATTGGTAATTTAGTAAAATAAGACCTTAATATAGGTTTATTTTTTTAATAATCTCCTTAATTTAGTATATAGTATATTTCTTCAAATTTACATGTGTATCTTTCTAACTCACACATATCACATATCTTTAAATTTTTCATTGCTATCATTCCTTGATTATATTCATCTTGTTTTCTTTCTTTATCATTAGAAGTATACCTATCTCCTAAAAATTTTGTTCTTAAAATTTTTTCAAAATTTTTTAATATCTCTTGAATATTTTGTTCATTTAAAGAATTTCTATTATCTAATACTTCAGTTCTACCTGCTCCATACTTTATTATTCCTTTAATAGCTTTTGGTAATTTTCTCCACCATTCAGAAACAATTCCTTTAAATGTATGTTCGATAAATCCAAAAGTTGTATATGTTTCCCATTTATTAAATTGTATTGCTAGATCTGTACTTTTCATCCATGTTTCAATACCTTTATTTTTATCTACACAGTCTAGATCTAACCATATACCTGTTGTACGGATTGGTTCATTATAAGATTTCATTGGGTTTATTCTTTTTATGGACTGTTTTCTTACATTTCCAGTGTATCTTTTCTATATTTTTCTATATTGGTAAATACCATCCTTATCAGGTATTGGGATACCATAAGGATAATCTTGTTCTTCATCACTACTAAATTCTACTTTTATTTCTGGCTTGAAGATGGATTAGTATTCATCTTTGTATTTTCCATTTTTTCAATTAATTCTTCTAACTGTTTTTTATATTCTTCATACTCTTCACCTGTAAATTCTAAAAAATTTTGTTCTATTTCTTCTACATCTGTAATTATATATTTTTTTTCTTCATATTTTTTCCCTTTATTATTTTCCTTTTGTGTTATCCTAAAATCTTGAGGTGGATTAATTATAATCCTATCTTTTCCTTTAAAATTTTTATCTAAAAGAGCATTTCCTACTTGTAGATTATGTTCTAGATTTTCTAATCTTTTGTGTATATCCTCAAAACTTTCATTTGTGGTGTTTTTAGGTAAACAGGGATAACTATGTTTTTATATGTCTTTTAACTTTTTTCAAAAATTCTTCAATTATATTTTCTTCATCTACTATATTTATCATTATGTTTGGTTCGTAACATGGCTCTGATACCATTTCATCAGAGTGTGCAGCGGAGGGGTTAAGATTTTTTAGCCAATTAAAATCTTCATAAGTATATAAAATATCACAATAGAATTTATAAAATTCACTATTTTTTATTAATACTTTTTCTTTAATAATTATATTTAGTTCTTTAATTCTTCTTCTTAGGTTAAGAATTAGTTTTAATTGTACTATTATCTATAGAAATATTTTTATTTTTTAATTTTGGATCTAAATATTCTGTAAAGAATCTTTTCAGATCTTCTTCTAAATAGTTTGATTCACTTTCTATTGCGTTTTTTAGATCAATAAAATTTTGTATAATATTTGGGTTTAAATTTATTAAAGATTTTTATCTATATTTCATTGAGGACCTGATTGAAGGTTTTTATACATTGTAGTGGCTTTGGTTGCAATTTCTCAATGAGGGGTATTTTTGAAAAGATTATTGTTCAAAGGCTATTTATCAAATGATTATATTTTTTTTTGTCTAATCTCACAAAACTACCTTCTATTTAGGTTATTTAGAGGTATTTCCTCCTATTATTTTCCATGAAAAATGGAAATCAAATTCCAACATTCACTTTTTGGCTATTTGATAGCATTTTTTTTCCCAAGTAATTGATTTTCTTGGTTTTCCTTGAGCTATTGCTACAACTTTTTTTTTTTTTTAAAATGGAAACAAATTCTATCCCTAAATGTTAAAAAAAAAATTAATTGAAAATTTTCATGTAAAACAAAATCAAACGAATATCAAAAGATATATGATTTTCTTGGTTTTTTTTTCAATGGGAACAAATTTTGTCCCCAATATCAATAAATTATATCCCTTTAATTGATAAGTTTCATGTAAAACAAAATCAAACGAATATCAAAAAACACTTTTATTTCAACATTTTTCACATAAAAAATTATACCAATCAAATATAATAATTGATAATTCCCAGTAAAATAATTTTTAAGCAATTCAATTATCTGAAATTCATTTTCTTTTCACCCAAATTCCAGCTTTACAATCAAACGGATCCTAATGATTATTGTTTCTAATTAACAGTCGAAATTATAATTACTTTAGTTGTCAACAATTACTTTCATGAACAATAATGGGCATGATACTATCTTAATTGAGATCAAATACATTTCAAATCCAAAATATCTTCAAAATTCGAAAATTTCTATCATTCAATACTTTCCACCCAATAACGATAAAGCATTCATATCTCAAATATTTAATGATTTTTCTCATTCCCTATTAATCTTTATTAACCAACAAAAAAGATTACTTATTCAAATCGCTCCATCACTTTTGCCAAAAAAAAAAAAAAATATATTACTCATTTAGTTCTTTAGCAATTCTACACATAGAATTTGGCTTCCAAAATTTATATAAAAGACACTTGACAGCAATATGTCGAATACTGACCCAAAAAAAAATAGCATATCAAACTAGATGTTGCACCTGCATTTGGTGCAATTCTGTGAAGTATTTTTCCGCTACTGCAATTTTCCCTTTTTCTATCTATTAAAAACATAAGACATTCAAAAAACTTTCAAAAACATTTTTGACGAAATATTTTTTGTTGGTAATTTTTTTAAAAAAATTATTATAGAAAATTGAAAAAATTAAAAACAAAATAATTTATGTTTGTAATATATTTGGAATATAGCTAAATATTTGTCAATAAATTATTAATTAGTCACGTGCTTGATATTTAATCAGTTCTTAAGTTGGAAGAAAATTCGAATTGTAAACAACTTTGTATGGTCCCGTTATGCAAACAATTATGAGGAACAATTATGATTTACACTGTCTATTAGAATAATCGGAAATTCTATGTTGATTGAAGTGTTTAATTTTAAATTAATATTATCGATTTATTTCAAATCAGAAATTATATGGTAAGTGGAAACCAATAATTAATTTCCCGCTAATCAAATCTCAAGAAAATTCAAAGGGTGGTAGACAACTTTGTATTGTGATTTTTGGAAACTCATTTATTTTCTGAAAAGATTGCTCAGATTTGATCAGATTGTGTATCCTAATAAGGCTAGAAAACCCTAATTCATCAAGGATCAGGAAATCAAAAGCAAAATTGTATAAATAAGAAGCCAATGCATATATTAGCAATTTAGCAGTCATGCATTGCTTCACCGTCAAAATTAATCAGATTATATTATCTTCTCTTTTCTCACGTCAACAAATATAAAACCATGGAATACGAACATGAATTTATGGAGATATTCTCATGGCTACCTGTGAAATCAATATACAAATTCTCTTCACTTTCCAAACAATTTAGCCAGATACCATTCGATAATTTCTTTGTTAAAATGCAATGCGAAAAGACGCAGTTGGTTGGCGATAAAGATTTCTTTATTCAACTGGATACAAATTCAAGGCCGCCGTACTCCAAAATTCTAAAGTTTGATTCATGCATTAGAAACTCCATAGATGGCTTACAAGTGCCTTACAGTTCTCTTGAATTTATTGCAAGAACTGGTAGGGTTCTTGCTTCGAGTAATGGCCTGGTTTGTTGTCAAAAATTCATCGACGACATAAACCCATTATTTATATGCAATCCAGCAACCCAGTATTGGTTGGAAATATCCTACCCAGATGGTTTCAACTCTGAAAGAGACTTAAGAATAATTTTTGAATGCAATAATGTTGATAAGATTACTGATGATTTCATGTTAATGTCAATAATGTGGCCATCTCATTGGGGTTCTGACCCCCTCTGCAAAATCTACTCACCCAGAGAAAAAATTTGGAAAGATGGAGGGAGAATAAAGATTGGCAGAGGCCGAAATCTTTGTCACAAAACAGCATTGTGTCAGAATGGAGTGGTCTATCTAATTTCCGACACCGGTCGATATTTTCGAGAAGGCCCATTCTTTTGGCCATATATTGTGGCTTATGATGTCGAGAACTGTGTTACAAAGTTCTTGAAATTGCCTGAAAATTCAAGAAGAGGTATTCATGATCGAGGTTGCAGAATAAGTATTTTTAAGTGGGGAAATTCAGGAAATTCTGTGCAGTCTATATGTTTAGTCAAATTGAACAAGAATGTGTTTAGCATCTGGGTGCTATGTGATGAAGAAAAAAATTCATGGCATCAGGTTTTTGAGATGCGCGTAGAAGACATGGGATTGGAGGGGTCCGATATAGTGGTGGCCGGTTTTACTGTTCTGAACGGAAAATTTCTGCTCATTGCAACGGATTTACTGGTTTATCAGTACAATTTGTCGAGTGAGAGCAGTGGAAAAGTCGAGAAAATTTGTGGGCATGCATGCGGGGGATACGTATTTTTCCATTCCTTTTCGAGTACCCTTCGTTCATGTGGAGATGGTGCAAAAAAATTATCTGCACGTTAGAACCTAGTTTTTGTTATTTGTACTTTGACTAGGTTTAGTTTTCAGCGTTTATTATTTTTGTACACGATGAATTCAAATTGGGTTTGCGACTTCTAATTTTTACGTTTCTTTTAATTACTTATTTTCAGCCTAATTAAATTTTATCTTATTTTCTGAATGAAGTTTAAATATAGATCAAGTTCAACTAGACTTCTGTCAAATAAATCATAATCATATATTAAACAGGAAAAAATGGATAATCCTATTTGTACGAGAATATGAAGTCCTAAAAAGTAATAGCATAAGGATAGCTAATCCTATAATGACAAGGATCAATCATGCAATTTAATTTGACGAGTAGCAATGTTGGACATGTCGTTGATAATACCGTTAACGATGTTACTAAATATGTTTGTTCACATTTGCATTAATTCCTCCGATGTCTACGTGTTACTAAACAAAATGTAATAATTGATTAGCTTGCCAATACCGGTTATAAAGAGCACAAAATTAGTCAGCTGAATAATCGTATAGCTTAATGTGTAATTTTCACAAGATGTCAAAGCAAAATATAATAAATCGGTTGGTGTCCCACAAGATGTGGATGAAGTGAAATATTTATTTAAATTTAATAATTGGGAAGATAGTTGGGTTTATTTAATCCAACTTCAAAAAACTTTGTAATATTTTATTAATGTTCAGATTTAAGAGAGTCTCGGTGCAGATCAAGTAATAATAATTCGTGTATTCCTCTCGCTCAAACCAGATTTCACGAGAGGAGATTGGCGAACAATTTACTACTACTCTTCTAATCGCTCTGTTGGGATATATGTGTCAAAAGTATTACCGTAATAAAATAAACATTTCAATTTTTATTGAATAAAAATATATTTTTTTAATTTATTTTGATTAGCGGACTCAGCCTTTTTCGGGCAAATTTCATGAAGTTTGTAAGCCATATTCAGAACATTGTATTTAATATATTTAAAGTAATTTTTTTGTTATAATTTGAATGTGACCCGAATTCTTCAATGAAGATAATTGAGAGGGGGGTGTCCTCAATTGAGATTGTGATATATTTTAAAAATCTTTCTAAATTTAGGTGTACTCAATTGAGATTTTAATGGATTTTAATAAAATATATTAAAAATTGAGAGTTTTCAATTAAGATTTCAATGAAATTCTTTAAAATTTAAGTATCGTCAACAACTAGTAAATTTAGTTAGGTTGTTTAGCCTCGTTATAAGTTGAAATTTGTGTTGGACTTAAAGAGATCAAGATAAGTAAACTTTTGGGCGTTCTATTTAATCTACAATTCTACTTTCTAGGGTTTGAATTGTTCCCTATATATATTAGTCATTCTCTACAATTTAGTTAGGTTGTTTAGCCTCGTTATAAGTTAGACTAATTATAAATATAAAATCGTTATATTCTTTCTCCATATTATAATAAAATTCATTAATTCCTCTGACAATTATTTTGTTCTTTTGTTCTTGCGATCAATTATTTCATATTGTGGCTTAACCCAACAAAGTGGTCTGAATTATAATAAGTGGTATCAGAACTTTTGGTTTAGAAATTCTTGGGAGAATCAAGATTTTGATCGAGTTAATAGCTCAACTTGATTTTTCGTGATGGTAATTATGAAGTTTGATATTCCATTGTTGGATCGCAGTACAAGATTTTCGTTATGACAGATTAGGAAGCGAGTAATGCTCTATGGGTTTGATTTTCTTGTGTTTTTTGCCCACTTCATATTTGTTGTTTAAAGATACGATATTATATAGGGCATATTCGATAGTGATTATGAAAATTGATTTTTTGACCGTTAGAAAGAAAAGTAAGTCTTAACCGTAAGTGAAAAAATAAAAAATGATGGCTTGAATAGTAAAATAATGGTAAAAAAAAATTAAAATTTTGGGGTGAAAATTTGCTACCAAACAGGGGCATAGTCTTGATCTCACCATTGAAAAAGTTTATGATGCTCTATTTTCGAAGGAAAAAATGAAATATATTGTTGAGGTTTATCGAGATGGCCTTGTTTTTTATGGTGGTTGTGCAAAGAGCAAATTAAGGTCTAATTTCAAAATTTATTACAAGAATTCGAGGCACTTTATTAAGGATTGCTATAAGTTGAGTAATAGAGAAATTTTGGCTGCAACTTTTTTGAAGGAAAACCAATTAAATACTTCTTGTGAAGCCATTGTTGAAACTGTTCATAGTGATGGAGAGCTTTTACATACGTCTGACTACAACTCCAAACTTGATGAGGCTAGGATTTTGAATATTGCTTACACTTTTCATATGTCACCCAATCGGGAATTGTTTTCACCATATGAAGAAGTTACAAAGGGTATTGTGATGATCAATAATTATACACCTTATCGGATAACTGGTATTGGTCGGGTTATAATAGAGATGTTTGATGGGTCGGTTAGAGCACTTGATGCACTAAGAAATGTTCTAGACCCGAAGAGAAATCTTATCTCCTAAGTACTCTTTATTCAAAAGAGTACAAGTACATTGTTGAAGGTGGAGTCCTGAAGGTTTTTAAAGGAGCCCATGTTTTGTTATATGTCTTGTAGTGTTATACAGAATTTTTCGAATAATCGACATATTTAAAAACTCAGGTAGATTTAGAGATGACTTCTGTACCATTAGAGTCTAATTTGAGGTTTCCTTTAAGAATACATCTCAGTTGAATTTTGAAGATATGAGTCCGTCTTGCCACCATTATCGACGGAGTTATCATATTCACTTGCTAGAAATAGACAAATTTTTTGCCATAAAATTCCATATAGGTAATTTTGTTGATTTTATTGATGGTTTGAATGCGATTAAGGATATCGATTCTAGCCAAGATCATTCTTTTGATGCATCCAGTTGTGATTCTGTTACAGGGCTTGTTTCAGCCTTATTTGTCGGTCAATAGATCACTTTTGCCCCTAGTTGAAGTAGCGGAGGTGGATAATATTTCTAGTTGGAATTGTTGATGAAAAAGTTCATTTGTGCTTTTCATTGAAGAGTTCAAATTTATTACTTGCAGTGAAATTTGTGTCAGGTGGAGATTTTTTTCAAGTTTTGTTCATTGCAGTGGAATTCGTGTCAGGGTGGAAATTGTTAGAATTTGAGTGTGACCCGAATTTTTTGATGAAAATGATTGAGAGTTCTAACTTAAGTGCACATGATGAGAAATTCTATTTAGAATGCTTTTGGGATTCTATTTGAAGTCTAATGGACAAATTCTAATTGAAGTTCTATTTGAAAGTCTTAATGGGAGTTGGAAGTTGAAAGTCTAATGGACAAATTCTAAGCTTTATAATAAAATCTCATAATTTCTCTGTCAATTATTTTGTTCTTGTGTTTTGCAATCAATTACTTCATATTGTTGCTTAATCTCTTATTTTCTCCAATAATGTGGTCCGGATTATAACATTTTTAAAGAAACATTTGCTTTTCCAATACTTGAAAGCAAAAATAAAATAAATAAGAATTTAAAGGTCGAATTGTCGGAATGCAGGTCATATTACCCTGACTCGTGCCCCCACATAGATGCAAACCGTGGGTTTGCGTAAAATGACTTTCTTTTTTTCCTTTTATTGTTTTAGATGGAAAAATGAGAGAGTTCATTTTGCCCTTTCAATTTTTTGGTCTGATTAAATAGGTAGACCTCACCCGAGACTTTGGACAGTTATCGCCTGAAAGTCCTTGTGCTGTAATTGAAAACGTTTGCGATAGAAGTGTCAAAAAGAGAATGTTTGAGCCTTAACTTTATTTATTATTATTATTTTTTTGATAGCTTAAATATCCAATCTTCACCTGACTAATTCTGAGAAGTGACGACATTTTTCCCTAGTTTACCACCCAGGTAAATTTATGCGGTCACAACTTGTACACACTTGGACCAAACATTCGGGATGTGGTTCTCTTCCCTATAAACTTCCCTAAAAATAGAAACGTAAGGATAACGATGCAGAGAAATTAAAGTTGGGGACAAAAAGGGTAGAGCATGGTTGAGAACAACAACGGTAGCTATTAGTCAAATTAAATTGCATTGTATAAATCACATGCTTAAAATTTACGAGTGTTATAAAATTAATTTTTTTTAGCACGATTAAAATTTTATTCACGTGTTAAACTTTGAATGAATGAATGATTTATTTTAAAACTATAAATTTTATTATGTTCCCACTATTAATCATTACAAATAAATATATCAAATTCGAAGCATTGCCCTCTTTCTATGTTCCCGTTGTGGCAACCAATTTTTTCACATTACTTTGCTCAGATTTTATGATAATTACTTATCGACATTATTACATTAAATCTAGTCTTTCACACGTGCGTTGCACGAGTTTTGTATTTATTATATTTTTATTAGCATCAAAATTATAGATTTTTCAAAACTGGTTGAAGATTCGAAGTATTTGGTGAAATGTAATAGTTTGGTTCATTACATTATCGCAGGATGCATGGAGATTTCTTTTTTGTTTTTTATTTTTTTTCCTTATTTATTTGTTTTGTTCATATTATAAATATTTTTTTCGATTTAAAATCCTTTTTAATTCTTTTTTCTTTATGAAAAAACTTAATTTTTTTAATTTTAATTAAATAATATTTATATGTTCTTTATTTAATTTTCGCAACATTCTTTTGTTTAATTTGTTTTGTTTTTATTATATATTTTTTGAAGATTGTTTTAAAAAAAAATCTTCATATTATAAATATTTTTTTTTTGATTTAAAATTCTTTTCGTTCTATGATTCAAATTCTTTGTTCTTCATATTATAAAAAAAAGCTAAATGATTTAACAAATTAAAGATATTGGTGTCAAAATTGTAGATTTTTCAAAACCAGTTGAAAATTTGAAGTATTTGGTGAAGTCCAATCATTTAGTTTATTGGATTATCATAGGATGCATGAAAATTTCTTTTTATTTTTTAATTTTTTCCTCATTTACTTATTTTTTATTTCTTTTGTTCATATTATAAATATTTTTTTCGATTTAAAATCCTTTTTAATTCTTTTTTCTTTATGAAAAAAATTAATTTTTTTAAATTTTAATTAAATAATATTTATATGTTTATTTAAGTTTCACAACATTCTTTTGTTTAATTTGTTTTGTTTATTATATATTTTTTGAAGATTGTTTTAAAAAAAAATTCTTCATATTATAAATAATTTTTTGTTCGATTTAAAATTCTTTTCGTTCTATCATTAAAATTCTTTTTTCTTCATATTATAAAAAAACTAGATGATTTAATAAATAAAAGAAGAAGAAAAAATTGTAGGCAAAAATTAAAAAAAAAAAAAGTTATTATAAATTTTTTTAAATTAAATTGAAATAATTAAAAATAAATTTTATGTAATTAAAACTTTAAAAATGATAAAATGAAAAGAATTTTAAATCGAAAAATAAATTATTTATAATACGAAGTAATTTTTTTAAAAAATATAATAAAAATAAAACGAATTAAGAAAAAAATTACGAGAATTAAATAAAGAATTTATAGATATTGTTTAATTAAAATTAAAAAAAATTAAGTTTTATCGCAAAAAAAAGAACTAAAAAGAATTTTTTAAATTAAAAAAAATTATTTACAATATGAGCAAAACAAAATGAAAAAAAAAAATGCTCTCTCCATGCTACTGTGTGTAGATGAAGAATTTCGCTTCATCCACACACATTAGAATGTGTGTGGATGGATGGAGAGATTTCTCTCCGTGCATGGGGAAAATTTTTTTCCTTTTTTTTATTTGTTTTCTTTACAATGTAAATAATTTTTTTAAATTTTAAATTCTTTTTAGTTCTTTTCTCTTCAGGATAAAGCTTAATTTTTTCAATTTTAACTAAATAGTATTTATATATTCTTTATTTAATTTTCGTAACTTTCTTTTATTTTGTTTTCGTTTCATGATACAACGTCATTTTTTATTTCTAATAAATAATATTTAATTTTAATTTTAATTATTACAATTTAATTAAAAATTTTATAATAACCATTTTTTCGCCTAAAATTTTTTTCTTTAATTTATTAAACTATTTGATTGCAACAATGGAATTTGGGTACAAAAAAAAAACGAATTCTAGGAATTTGTTTTTCTGAAAAATTGTCAATTAAATGTGTTTGATTAATATAATTTTTTCACTTAAAAAATGTTGAAATTTTAGATTTTTTGGTATTCATTTGATCTTATTTTTCATGAAAATTGTTAATTTAAGAGATAAATTTTTTATAATTGTTCATAGATTTCGTTCCCATTGCTGAAAATTAAAAAATAATAATAATAAAGCTGGAAACAGAATTCCCAACAAAATGCACGTGTGGGGGAAAATGTTGGAATGGAATTCCCTAAAAAATATTGCAATCAAGCACTATGGCTAATCAAACAGGCTTCGTTTTTTATTTGTGTTGGTGTATAATGATAGCTACAAACTAAATGATTTAACAAATTGAAGAAAAAAAAAGAATTTCAGACAAAATTTGAAAAAAAAAATTACGGGCAAAAATAAAAAGAAACAAAAAAAGTTATTATAAAGTTTTTAAATTTAATTTAAAAATAAATATTATTTAATTAAAATTGAAAAAATTGAGTTTTATCGTAAAATAAAAAATTAAAAGGAATTTTAAATCGAAAAAAATTATTTATAATATGAAGAAAAAGAAATTTTGAAACAATTTAAAATATATATATAATAAAAACAAAATAAAAGAAATTTACGAAAGTTAAATGAAGAATGTATAAATTATTGTTTAGTTAAAATTTAAAAAATTAAGTTTTATCATAAAAGAAAAGAATTAAAAAGAATTTTTTTAAATCGAAAAAAAATTATTTACAACAAAACAAAATAAAAGGATAAAGAAGGGGAAAAAAAATTCTTCTATACACTCTGTGTGTTCCGCTCCATTAACAGAGGAACACACTTTGTGCACGGACACTTGGTTCCTCCATGCACGGAGTGTATAGCACTAAGAGTGAGTGCTACACTCATTACTTTCCATAATAATTAGACGCCAACTCTATGAATCATTTTACACTGCTCCGTTCAACTCAATGCAATACAAACTCGGTGTAGTCATTGTTATAAAGATTTTACCATAAAATTAGCTCAAGATAAGCTACAATCTGAGTGGAGGCATAAATAAGGTGGCTTTCTTTGCTGATTTCTTCAAGAAATGATGCCACTTTTGGTGGTGCTCCCACCTACTAACATTAAAAAACTATGTAAAAACATTCTTACACTACTGGAACACAAAGAAAAACAGAAAAATATATATGTGTACCTTTATAAAGAAGAACATTGAAGAAAAATGTGTATCTGTACAAATTATTCAACATGGTTACCTTTTGACAATCGATGTAGGCAAATACCAAATTAGGATAAAGAGGGTGATTAGCAATCTGGGCCTTGATTATATCTGAAATTTCTGATCATTTGATCTCATGATGAGTTTGAGCTGTTTGTATTAAACCCAGATGATAAATCCTCCCGTACTGTTGTTATCAATAGGAAATGAAATCGAGGAATGAAGTCTGCATAATTCATCCATAATTAATAGTGTTAATCGGACTTGCAGAGATATTTAAAGAAATTTCAATATAAATTCTATAAATCCATCAAAGATTTATATTAAAAATGACGTTGTTTTTGTATCAAGAAATTCATTGTTGATTTCTATAAGAGGATATATAAATATTATTTAGTTAAAATTGAAAAATTATGTTTTATTATGAAAAGGAAAGAATTAAAAAATTTTAAAATTGAAAAAAAATATCTATAATGTAAAAAAAAAAAAAAAAAAAAAAAAAAAAAAATGCCATAAGCACCAAAAAAAAAAAAGGTGGAACTAGGACATGAAAAAGAAAAAAAAAAAAAAATTTAAAAATTAAAAAAAAAATTTTTAAAGTAAAAAAAAAAAAAAAAAAAAAAACAAAACAATAAAATAAAATTTTTGCCTCCATGCACGGAGTGTGCATGTCTCCATGCACACATTGTGTGCATGGAGACAATGTCACCCAAGTCTCACACAGCGATTTTTTTAATTTTTTGTTGAAATATTTGTGTTGTTTATATTATAAATATTTTTTTCTTCAATTTTTTACTTACAAGTAACTTTTTACATTTTAAAAATATTTTCTATCTTATTATTACTATTTTTATATTTTAATAATTCCATACGGAGATTTAGATTTGAGAATTTTTTTTTTTTTGCTGTATAGTTTTACGTTATAAATATATTTTTTTTCAATTTAAAATTCTTTTCTCTTCAATTTTTTACTTACAAGTAAATTTTTACATTTTACAAATATTTTCTATCTTATTATTAGTATTTTTATTTTTTAATAATTCCAAACGGAGATTTAGATTTGAGAATTTTTTTTTGCTGTGTAGTTTTACGTTATAAATATTTTTTTTTTCAATTTAAAATTCTTTGTAATTCTTCTCTCTTCAAATGTTTTACTTAAAAGTAATTTTTTGTAAAATATTTTCTGTCTCATATTATCTTTATTTTTTAATTTTTTTAATATAAAAGTGATTTTTTTTCTTATATACCTACTATATGTATCTATATAAGAGTGGTTGAGCAAGGAGTGGTGGGAGGTATGGAAATTGCGTGTTGCAATATTTTCTTACAGT
Source organism: Olea europaea var. sylvestris (assembly GCF_002742605.1). NCBI lineage: Eukaryota > Viridiplantae > Streptophyta > Magnoliopsida > Lamiales > Oleaceae > Olea > Olea europaea. The sequence goes on along the minus strand of NC_036248.1, from coordinate 9,849,611 downwards.
ATAATAAAATATATATCAAGCAAAGCAAACGACATTGTTTTGCTCCCCCACCATAATAAAAAAAAAAAAGAAAAGAAACTACAATGAAATAAAATGGATTAAGTCACTGTTGTTTTCTACAGTAACTTCACATTCTCCTTTTTATATAGTAGGAAAGCAATTCTTAAGTCTCTTTCACAATTGAAACCACCTTGTTGGGAAATTTCCAACTAATATCAGGTTGCTGGATTCCATATAAATAATGGTTCTTTTGTGGTTGACTAGTTGCAAAAATTCAAGAAAACTCTTTAAGACACTGGTATGCCATACAATGGTATATTTGGCTAAATCTGTAACATTTCCTTATATCAAGAACTGTCCATTGCTGCCCACATAAGCAATGAAAAAAAATATCAAACTGAGTGAGTTGTAGCTACTTTCGTATTCAACTAAATTCCTCAATAGAACTCAGATTCTTAAATATTTTAACTTACAAGCACACGCAACAAATTTGTTTAATTTCAAATTGGTCGACCATACACAAACTGTGGTCAGCAGTAGGCAATTTAAAGCTGATAAATTCAATAGAAACTTTAAAGCAAGAATTTCGAGGTTAGGAAAAAGTACGATTGAAGCTTCGATCTTTATGGAAAGATTTTGACAGTTTAAAAAGGAGTAGGATTCGATTCATGAATTCTCTTCACGAGCCTTAAAGATAGTAAACCAAATCAAAAACTTGTCAAATTGACAATTTCAGAGTTGATCGGGTCTCTCGTAGCTCATAATAAATAGCTAATTTTAATTAATGAATAATCCTAAATAGAGAAAATACTAAATAAAAATAATAATTAAAAACTTAATATTCATCAATAGTAATAGTGCTTTTGAAATTTGATAAATGATGAAGTGCTAAAACGAAACCTTCCCATCAAAATTTCCATGTGAACGGAGTTCTAAACAAACATTAACAAAGGGACACCTTTCATTATGATCATTTTAAGAAGGCTCATTTGACAAATTAGCCAATTTAATACGAATGACCTAATACAAGACTTTCAAATAACCTATTGCTGTAGAAAAATATAGTGCAAGCAATTAAAAAGATATCTCCATGATTCATCAGCCTGAAAATGCATGACATTGCTTTGCCAACCACTGAAACTGAACTACAGAACTATAACCAACATGAGCTCAAAGTGCCTTCTACTTCGGTTCTTAAATTCAACGAATATAAATGTGATTCATCATAAATTGCCTCAGTCCTCGTTGAGGACTTCGTTGATGCTCAAAAGGCAATGAGTTTCACTGTGTTAGATATACTATAAAATGATATGTAGTACATTTAGAATGCATAAAGACATCTGAAGAGACTCCAAGATTGATGGAAGAATATATAGATAATGCTAAAGTTTGGAGTCAAGGGTTGTGCATAAGCATTCGATTTCCTGAAAATTGATGCATTGAGACAATGCATCTGTGAGCTTTCTCAAATCATCCAATGTGTGTACTGCGCTCAGAGTTATCCTTAACCTGTAAGGAGCAAAACCAATATGCATCAAAAGTTGATAGGAAAAATCAAAACTCCAAGTTTGTACTCATGTCCTCAACTGGCAGTGTCATCAAAATTTCCAAGTAGATTTCCAAACACACGCCAAAATAAAAGCTTCCCATCTTCAGTTTCCTGAAGGTACGTCTTCTAGCCCAAGGCTTTTGGACAAAACTTCTTACTCCAATAGGTTAGTGAGCTACCTTTTCTAGTTTCAGACAAGAGTCTTATCCAACTGTTTCTAACTAACCAACATGAGGAGATATTTTCTTAACCAGGAACTAGGTGCACAATATGGCAAAGGTGGCGAGAATTGCAGATAGGCACCGGACAACAAGATCTTAAATTTCATCTTTCATTTTCTCCCTTATGGAAGGACTAATCTACATGCATATAAATGTTTTGGAGTAAATAAGATGACCCTACACAATAATGTTTAAGAATTGAACCCATACAAGAATTACATCGACCTTGTTATCGAAAAACACAAGTGAACTGGCCCAAATAAACACATTCACACTACAAAAGAGCACCTAATTTACAGGCATCACAAATAGGACCACCAAAAGGATGAGCGACAAATTTTAAAGTCGTCATTAAAATTCAAAGGCATACAAATGCAACAAACCTGCAGGAGTTTGGTGGCACTGTTGGCGGCCTGATTGCAGTTATGTGAAAACCTAATTTCAAAAGGTGCCTGATACACAGTGATTACGACAGTTATGAACAACATCACTAAACTTACATGGCGAACCATAATGTCTGTGTGTGTGTGTGTGTGTGTGTGTGTGTGTGTGTGTGTGTGTGTTGAGAGAGAGAGAGAGAGACCGGCTAGCTTGTAGGGCCTTCCCTTCACTGCCCACAACAAGTGAAATTATAGGACTTGTGACAGGGATTCCTGTCAAAGCTTGGAAGTCTCTCACTCGCTTCCAGATAGCGATTCTACGCCATCTCTCCTCCTTTGCCACGCTGACAGCAGCTGCACAAGTTATATCAGAAAACAAGAAAATGCATCCTAATCAATTGCAGAAGGCCTCATTCAACACCCAATTAAGTTTTCAGTTTTATGTATATTAACCATAAACACGAACAGATATACTGTAAAACTTGATGATGGTATGTAAAGATGTTGCTTCAAAGGCTAAAAATTACAAGTGAGGGAATGCAAGATACTATGGTAGACTGATAAACCACGTAAAGGAACATTCTCAAAGTACAAAATCTAACCATGAGCTGCTGCAACAACAGGCACTGGTGTTGAAGTTGAAAATATAAAAGAACGTCCCCGTGATTGAATAAGCAGCTTCCACTTCTTGCTGTCCATTTGACATGTCAATGAAAAGGCATAAATGTTTCTGATATTTGGATAT
>NC_036248.1:9802930-9846660 GCF_002742605.1 Olea europaea var. sylvestris | reverse complement strand
CTGTAATTAAAGTTGTTTCAAAAGCTGCGTTAATCGATTCACATTTTTCTTTTGGTAGAAAGGTGAATATAACATGAATAATTAAGGCTAGAAATCCGTGATAGAGGGAATGTCTTGTAAGTATTTGATACTTCCCATAGCTAATTGACACAACTTTTAGTCATCATTTCTATTGAAGCGCAAGATTCATCTGTGGTAATTCCCTTTGAAAACTAAACCAAAGTGAACAAAGCAGGGCAAAACACACTTCTCAAACTTTTACATATGTAAGTTGTTCAAAACTAGGGATGGCAGTCGGCCGTACCCATTCCTGAATGCATCAAAATACCTTGTCCTAAACACATTATGGGTATGGGACAATACATCCCATTCCCGTCCCAATAAACATACATGCCACTGGTAAATATCTGGTTATTTCCTATTTATCCATGAAGAGCATTACACGTTTACTATTGGTCAAAGTGAAAAACAAATATCGATCATTTTTACCGAATTACATCAAAGTTTATCTACAGTTACAGAATTCCTAGTTTTCAAGAGCAAAGTGATGATTCGAGCAGAATCAACCCAAAAACAAATAGGGTTTTGCTATATGTACACTCCGACGTACACTCCCCTAACAAGAGGCGGAGTGTACAAATGGCATTTCCCAAACAAATAACATAAAGAGTATGATGGTGATAGCAATTTCAAATCTGGGAACCCAAAGTATAGTAATGCTATTTAGGGGGAAAGAGGATTACAAATCCATAATCCAGAATGATATGAAAATATAATAAATATATCTTTTGATATGATCAAGTTTCAAAGAAATGACCAAAAAGCTAATTATCCTGCTTAATGAGTCTTCTTCGATGGGGAAGCAAGTGGTGGAGGAAGCAGGTAGTGATTCAGGGAGACGAGGGTGGGAGGTGAGAAACAGAAGTTAGAAGGGCTTGTAAGTTTCAAGTGTTTGCATTGATTTGAATATTTATATATTGGTACTTCTTATAAGTAATAGTTCTCTTAAGACACAAAAAAGGGCTGTAGATCAGTGTTGATTACTTGCTACTTGGTGGTTTTAAGTCATGAGGTTAAAGATTTGAATCATGCAACTCACCTACAAATGTGTCAAAACAATACCCGAACCTGTCATTTTTCTATTAGGATATTCAAATCAGGTCCGATTCGGAGTCGAGGGGGGTAAGTACTCGGTAAAAACTGTCCCGATGCCATCCCTTTTCAAAAATCATTTCACTAATGAAGAACTAAATTCAAGATGAATTTGTGTGAAAATTGAGTGCACAAGTAATAAGTTCAAGAAAAGATGTGACATGCAGCTAATATTTAGCCCTTGTTTGAGCCACATTATATTCCTAAGAATGTATTTTTGAATAATGTATTGATGGAAAATGTGTGATTAAAAAGTAAAGAAAAGTTTTGGATTTGCATGTAATATTATTTTATTGAAAAATGTGTGGTTATGTCAAATCACTGTTTAAGAATGTATTTTTTTGAAAAAATGTGGCTCAAACATAGCCTTAATTCAGATTTCCAGATGGACTTCAGTTCAAATAATTTTAAACCCAAAACAACAATTATTTAAGCTCAATAGAAATTTCTCAGTTCTTCTAAAGCAAATGAAACAAAAATTTCAAAAGGAAAACACTCAGGCACACATATTTGCATCAATATAATACTTACAAGTTCAATGTGAAACAAAAGGAGAATCAAAAAGGCCCTCACATCTAATATATTTTCCCTAAACAAAAATCTTGATAGCCACATTCGCAGAATTACCTGCATGCTATGAATCCACCATGGCAACCTGCAGCCTTACTTAGCGTGCCTATGCATATGTCAACATCAGTTTCACATTTGAATTTCTCAGCCGCACCTCCGCCAGTTTTTCCGCAAACAAATGTTGCATGAGCCTAGAAAAATTCAGAAAATGACACTCGTTTAATCAATACATATAAACAAATGAATATGAAATGACAAAGAAAAATCTATTTTCTATAAAAGATGTATCAAACCCTTCGTAGGAAAACAAAATGTCAAGAGCAATAAAGGAGCAAAATGAAATAAAATGAATGTGTTTCTTGTGCCTCCTAAGAGAACTATATTAGAACACTGCATTCAAGTGGTTTTAAAATATGTATTATAACAAAGAAGATTCCACATCTAAAGCTGAAGTCAATATCCAACTCATGATACAATACTCAGACATCTTACAATCGCATACATAGCAAACACTCAAAAACTTACATCATCAATCACCAACAAAAACCTATGCTTCTTACGGAGTTTAACAAGCTCGGTCATTGGTGCAAAGTCTCCATCCATGCTAAAAAGGCTGGTATCATGAAAGAAATTAGAATGATTTATGAAAAACAAAAATTCGACCAGTACATAATAAGAACTATGGTGTCCGGATCAAGGAAACCTTCCCTTTTTGCGTAATTCTAAAGGAAGGAGAGTGTACAAGGTCACAATATTATGTTAGTGCCTCACAAAAAATATATCAATTATCAAAGGCAGGATAGAAACTGAGTTTCATCCAGGAGAAAAATGTATTGATTATCAGCGACCAATGTCAACTGCAACCCATTATTGGGGAAAACATTAATTTCGACAAGAAATAATCACACTTCAATAACTGCAATAGCAGTGATAAAGATCACTCATACGTTGCTCTCCAACGTCAAGATTTGAAACATAAAACCGAGCGGTTCTTCAGCAAATGTGGCCACAGAGACTTGAGGTATTAGAACCTTAATGACTAGTACTTCTTGAACTTCACTCACTGAATTTTCACTTTTGATGTTATCTATATTTCTATCTTTATGGAGGGCATAAAAAGAGATTTATAACCAAAAAGATTACTAAAAATGCAAACAACTGAACATTATTGAAGCAATACTAACCTATCAGTTACAACAACCCTTTTCTTCATTGGGCACTTTGATCTGTTACAACAAAAATGCCCAATAATGGTATGCATCCACTAAAATTTATTATAGGAGATAATAAGGACAAAGAAAAGAAAAGGAGGACCTACAGTAACGCATCAAGGTGGAACATATCACAGTGCTTGTATACAAAAGCCACTGCGTTTCCTTGTTTTTCAGCAAGACGAATACCGTCAATAATTGAGGCATGGTTCAGTGCATCAGAAAATATGGCAATTCTTTCATTCCTCGAAGGTTTACCACCAGCTAACAGTGAGCCAACATTTCCTACTGCTGTAATAAAGGCCATGTTGGCTGAAAGGCCTGTCGGACAAAGAAGGCAATCCTAATATTTAAAATGTTAGAAAAGTAATGAATCAGTTCTCTGAAAAACAAATATATCATTTAGTTGCGAAGGGAGATCATGATTAACAAAACACATTGAAACAAGCATAAATAAATCCAAGATTCCAACACTCGTTATTCTATAAAAATATAGTTATGGCTGAACGTAAAGCTGGAGCCGTCTCCTTCCAATGTTTCAACACTCATTACATTGTAAAAACTACAGTTGACGACCTAATGTAAAGTTGGAGCTGATACCTCTTTCCTTTTTAAGTCTGCCAAGGAAGACTCTAGTAATCTGTGGTAGTTAGTGTATCCACATATTAAAGCAGAACCTCTAGGTCCCATTCCATGTTCCCTGGCTGCCTGTGTTATCAGAGAAAGTAACAATTTACTCAGCCAACATTCTCCACCAATATTATGGTAACTTCCAACAAGAAATTCTTCGGTACCTCTATAGCAGCTTTGTTAACCGTAGGGTGTGAACTCAATCCCAAGTAATCATTCCCTGAAAAGACAAGCAACTTTCTGAACTTTCCAGAACTTGCTGCTGATTCATTATCAGCACCTTCATCGCCATTCATACAGCCGTCATCCCCTGTGAAGATAAGGTAAAAAAATAAAATAAAACAAGGTATCAGGTCGATCCACTCGTCAAGACTTGATCTCTATTTAACTGTTTTTTATACTTCAAGAAATTTTTGCTCTCTATTTTTTTTTTTTTGGTAAAGTAAGTCAATTCATACATTTGGGCAGAAGTATGTGCAGATATGTATGCCCAAAAAAAAAAAAAAATGATATGTCTCGAATATTCAATAGAAAAGGAAAATTCAATTGGAGACTCAATCTTTCTCTCTCTCTCCCACTATTTCACATTCAAATCTGCTCCCCTGTGCTAGCAACACCCTAAAAATGTATACTCAGATGAAAAGCGCCAACAATTTTCTCTCTTAAATAACAAAAATTCACAGATAAAACGCGAGGAGAAAAAACCTTTACAACAGAGAATTGAAGGACACAAAATGTACCTAAACTGGGGATGTCATGGAGCCATTTCTGGAATGTAGCTTCTGAAATGATTACTTCAACCGAACTTCTGTCCCACTTGTGTGGGCCACTGAAAAACTCGAAATTTTCACAGGAATTTGAGGAGTTCAATTGTGAGTTTGGGAGGTAAATGGGTCTGAGAGAACGCAAGATTTTAAGGGCCTCTAGTTTTGAGAGCGCTTCTTCAACCCAGCTGTCCCAGCCGGCGTTTGCCTCCATTTTCACACACTCAGAGAGAGGGCGGGGTCTCGCGGGGGAGGCCTTCTGCAATTCTGCAGATCGCTGGGGTAAAAAACACTATTGTCTTTAAAAGCGTGTGTGATGACATCAAAATCCAGAAAAAAGGACGTTCGTATGGCTGTCTTTTAGCCGTCTTACAAGTAGTTGCAACTACAAGTTTGACAATAAACATCATTACCATTCTTAAGGTATTAAAAATAAAAATAAAATGTGCTATTTAACTTAACGGCAGTCTTAGTGACAATATTAGTTGCATTAAATTATAAATTTATAATATCAATTAAATAAGTCACATAATTTCACATTTAATTAAAATTGTCACATAATGTTACATAAACTAATGCTCTAGCACGTTTAACATTATTCTTTGTTACACCTCATTACAATTTGTTGACGCCTCAAAAATTGTAATGAGGTGCCAAAATTCTAGTGATGAGATTGTTGAGAAATAAGAGAACCGCAAATCAAATCTCAAAACACGATATGTAGGCGAAATTTTTTGTTTTAAGTCATAAAATCTGATAAATGCTCTCGAACCATTAAACAATTAAATTGAAATTGATGTTAATACATGATTGATTGTTGACTTAGATGACGGAACTAGCTTTGTCACATATTTTCAATTTAAAAGTGGATAAACGTGATTTATTAAATATTTTTGAGTGATTGATTAACCAAATGTGTTCTTTCGCTTTTAGATTGAAACCATGTGTGCTCAATTACAAGCCATTTTATGTCAACATTCGATCGGGTTTAAGCATCCACACAAGTAATTCATGCTAGTTTTATTAATGGCATGTGACATGGTGACCTCAATTGAAATTATGATGTTTAGGTTTGAGCAATTGAAACTTCACTTTATAGTTAGAGGGCCTCTTATAAAATCTGTTTCTGCCCAGAGACAAGTAGGTTGGTTAGGTGGCAGTGTCACATGTTGATTTTTCTCTATATTTCTCAAAATAAAATATCACCCATTTTCTCTAAGGATATGTTTGATTGGTTAATTTTTCTATGAAAAATAAAATTTATCTTGCATTTTCCAACTTTTAGTTGTTTGAAATGGTTTAATTTTCCATGAAATTTAGATTCTTGATTTTATTGGGAAGTGCAATTTTCTTGTTTTCGTGGGATATGGTGAGAATCGATTTTCCCGATTACTGTTCACATTTTTCTTTTTGATTTTTTGCAATGAAAACAAATTTCAATAATTATTGTAAAAAAATATTTCCCTTTAATTGATAATTTTCATGTAAAACAAAGTCAAACGTACACCAAAAGATAGATGATTTTCTTGAATTTTTTTATTTATTTTTTTGACAATAAAAACAAATTTTATTCCCATTACCAGTAAAATTTATCTCTTTAATTGACAATTTTTATGTAAAACAAAGTCAAACAAACACAAAAAAATACTTTTATTTCAACATTTTCCACGTAAAAAATTATACCAATCAAATACAATAATTTACAATTCTCAGGAAAATAATTTCTAGACAATTCAATTCCCTAGAATTCGTTTTCAATTCAATTCCATCTTTACAATCAAACAGACCCTAAATACTCTTTTAAAAAATATATATATTGACACGTTAACGTTATAAAAACACGAATACTAATAGCTGAAAAGATAATACAAATTTCTAGCAGTTTGTATTGGATCATTACATTCAAAGCTCAAAGCATGGCTTATTACATCATAAATTAATTGAATGTGAGACCAAGAAATTATCAAAAAACTTAATAAGACATGCATCCTCAATCATAATTCTAGGGGCATAAAATAGGTGGAAACACACTCCCTAATCACAAGTTACTGGTCACCTTGCGTATTTCTGCAATTTAAAACTTCAATTTCTACTTCAACAAATGAACATCTCGTATAGATGCATAAAGATCACCTATCCGTTGCTCCTCTTTTATACTACCTTTTCATTGAATCAGCTCCTGTATTCTCCAATTGTGTGAACATAAAGTTACCGGTAAATAAGGCTTCTTTGTCTGCCACCAAAACCGTAACTCGTCAAATGAAATTTACAGAAAAAGTATAGAATCAGTTGGAAAATGTCAAGATTTGAAATTTCTATAGAGTGTCCGACCATAAAACAGCATAGCAGCAGTAAAATATTGGTATAACGAGAAAATCCATTCATTCAGGCCATTGGCTATTAGATCAGGAATATGACGTGTGGCCTTCCTCTCTATTTTACCCCTTGTCAAAGGGAAGAGATCCATTTTACTATTTTTCCCGGAGAAGGGCAACGAAAGCGTTTAGTACCTTTACGTTAGCAGAGATTTCAATGCAGCGTAAAATTTGAGACAAGTACAAGTACCAAGGCACAAATGCTTATAAAGTAAATTTCTATCAATATATACAAATATATGCATACCTGTTAATAACAAACATCTAGTTTCCCGGTGTACATATCTTGACATGGCCTATATATTTCAAAAGAAAAAAATAATCAAGTTTAGTGTGCCATTAATTTCAATACGTTAAACTGATGATATATGCCCTTCCATACAAGGAACTAAAAAATCTGTATCTCCAGAAAACTGTAAGTAGCAAGCATCTGTATAAATTTATAAGGGAATTTGTACTTGTAAAGATCCAAAAGACTAATAGTTTTCCCTTGTTAAAGACTAAGCCCCTGCTTGGTTTAGATAAATATCTGATTTAGTACAGTTTTATAAAAATTGATGAAATGTGCGGTTGAAAATTTGATACAAGTGTTGGTCCTATGAAATGTGGGGTTGAAAATAAGTTTGAGAAAAATGAGCTTCATAAAAATGGGGCCAAACAGGGGCTAAATGTATCCCAAAATATGAGGAAACTTTATGGTCAACCACGCCTAAAATAACCAAATGATTTACACAGGTAGAAATTACTATTAGTAGTAGTTAACGGGGGCAGGGCCAGGAAGATATATTAAAGTGGGTTGAAAATTGAATTTTTTTCGTTCCATAAAAGATGCTCTTTGCCACTCGAGATTTAGTTTAAAAGGTTAAATCGTTGACGCTCATGACAAAGTGGGTCAAAATATATTTTTCGACGCTCATGACAAAGTTCTAAAAAATATATTTTCAACCTATAAAAGTAAATATAGAACACATTACTTATTTTAGTAATAACATCTATTTCATGGTCGAAATAAATAAATTTTTAACTCAAAAGTATAAATAAGTAATATATAAAAAAATACATTAGAAAAAATTTAATTATTTTTAAACTTAGTCAAACATGTGACATCTATTAAAAGATGCTCTTTGCCACTCGAGATTTAGTTAAAATGTTTTACTCTTGAAGCTAATGACAAAGTGGGTCAAAATTTATTTTTCGACGCTCATGACAAAGTTCTAACAAATATATTTTTAACCGATAAAAGTAAATATAGAGCATATTAATTATTTTAATAATAGCATTCATCTCATGGTCGAAATAAATAAATTTTTAACTCACAAGTATAAATAAGTAATATATAAAAAAATATGTTTGAAAAATTTTAATTACTTTTAAGCTTAGTCAAACATGTGACATCTGTTAAAATAAGACATTTATCTTTACTTTAATCAATAAAAATTATCTGTTATATAATCAACTAATTTGATTACGAGTGAACTCTTTAAATTTGAAACTAAATTTAAATAATTGAACTTTGGGCTTGGGTTGGGAATGAAGTTAGTTGGGTTAAAATTAATTTCTGGGTTGGGCTAAATTTTTATTATTTTTAATTTCACCAAGAAATTGGGCTGAATTTTCCATTCTTTTACAAGCTAATTTGCTTTTGGGCTGGGAATTCCTACTGGAAGTGGTTATGGCCAATTGACCCGGGTATAAGCAACAACCTTAAGAAACAAACGTTCTGTAGCTATCAATCTATTTAACACACAATAGATGAGAGCTTGCCTGGACAAGGGGTAAAGTAGCATCACTTGGTTTTGATGAACCATCATCAGAGAAAACATTCCTACAACTCATGTAAACATCAGCAACATTAATAGTATCAACAAGCACAGCATCCAATATCTTTAAATGTTCTTAAACAGAGGCTAGCACTTGGATCCCAACTCTTTTTTTCCTTAACTTTTAGGTCCCTATTATGACAGATCTGTATACTGTAGCTAATCAGCAAAATAATCTTCTAGTATTTATGTTTTCTAAGCAAGGAAAGGTAAGAATACATTAGATTGATCCAGACCAGTAGCTAGGTAGGTAGTTGTTCTCATCCTACTAGTAGGATGCACTGCTATGGAACTCACAAAATAGATAGAGCGGAAACTGAAACTCCTAGTCGCTGTTAAGATTTTACTTTCTTCAAACTCATTTTCTTCATCATCATCTTCTTCTCTCTTTCTATGAAAACTCAAACCTTTCTCTAAATTTACGAACAACCAATGCTGCCAGATCTAGAGAAATGAAGTTCACAAAAGACCCTTTTTCTCCAAATACTTTTTTTTTTTTTTTTTTATAGGGAATCAAATAATTTTTTTTCTTAAAAGAAAATACACGGGGGGTGTACAATCACTTTTAAGCCATTAAGGAACAACATGAAATTAGGCAACCCATCTACAAGATTTCTAGCCACAGCATTAAACCAAGAATACAAGGTAAAGTAAAATGTTTCTCTCATCTGCTCTCTTGTCTTTGTTTGGCCTTCGACGCAACGATTGTTCCTTTCTTTCCACATGCACCACACAATGCAGCCCGGGATAAGGTGTCATGTTAGTTTGCTATCCTTATCACGAAGTTTTCTCCGCCATGCCCGTATCACGTCCTCTATACGACGAGGCATCACCCAATCCATGATTGTGAACTGAGTATATTATTCAAAATCCAACGTACACCATCACAATGAATGAACAAATGATCGATCGTCTCCCCGTCCTTCTTGCACATATAACACCACTCAGTTGCATAAAAGCCTTTACGTCGAAGATTATCCACCGTTGAGACCTGTCCCCTCACAACTGTCCACAATAGGAATGCCACCCGAGGAGGAAATTTACACTGCCATAGGGGAATGAATTATTCACACATCCCATGAGGGAACCAAAGTACGAGCGAACTGAAAAAATGTCATCCTGTGCTGTCCCCCACCTGATGCAATCCCTCTCTCCAACCCGAATTTGGGCCTCGTGTAAAATGGTCATAAACAGCGAATAATCTTCCAATTCCCAATCCTGAAGATCCCTCCCAAAAGTAATATTCCAGCTATAGCTCTCATTATGAATGTCTAAGAGATCACTCACCGTAGCAGTGGACACTGAGGCAATGCGATACAAGGAAGGGAATCTCTCCTTTAGCGGTTGATCTCCGCACCAATAAATAATCCCAAAATTTAATCTCATTACCATTTCCGACCACAAACTTCAGTTTGTCCAAAAAAGCACTCCATCCTCGTCGGATATATCTCCACAAACTCACCCCATAAGAACCACGATCCTCAAATGTACACCATCCCCCCTCCGTCACACCATACTTCGCCCCAATTATTTCTCTCCAGAAGCTTTCCCTCTCCACTCCAAATCGCCACAACCACTTGCCTAATAAAGCTTTATTGAACAACACAAAGCTCCTCACCCCAAGACCCCCAATCATCATTGGCAAACAAACAACTCCCCAATTGAACAAATGGAGTCTCCTCTCCTCTCCCAACCCTGCCCACACAAATTCTCTTTGAAGTCTCTCCAATCTCTTTGCCACTGCAATAGGAATGAGGAACAATGACAAAAAGTAAGTAGATAGATTGGAGAGAGTGGATTTAATGAAAGTAAGTCTGCCTCCCTTAGAAAGGTACATACGCTTCCACCCTGCTAACCTTCTCTCCATCCTTTCCACAATACCATTCCAGATATGGGTACTTTTAAATCGTGCCCCTAACCGCAGTCCTAGATATAACATCGGCAACTGCGCTTTCTCCAAATACTAAAAGGAACTGCCTTCATTGCCATTATCAGAGGCAATATCAAGCAACTATTTAAAAGACCACCTTTAGTACTGGTCAAGATCAAAACTTTCATTTGGTTCTGGCAGTCCAGTAATTAAATTGAAATAAATCATCAAAAGAATTTGCTAGAATATGGCCCAAGTGAACCGACCAGTTAGCTATTTGAAAAACCTAATAATAATTTAAACAGTTGATGATTCAATCTTGGAGGTGGTTGACCAGGACATTTAATTTTTTGCCCTGTTGAATGCGTAAAATCTATACCAAAAGACATCTACAGACATATAATGTGCATCAGAATCATTAGCTCTGAAGTGTTGTCCAAAAATGAAAATTTGGTAATGAATTTGAGACAAATTTTACTTAAATTTCATCAAATTTGGTAACAAGTAAAAAGAGATTCCTTTTATGAAAATCTTTTTCCTACGAAGATACCCAAGAAAGCAGCCTCAAATGCAAGTAACATGAAGGATAAATGGTTCTAATAGGTAGAAAACAGCAGAAAAAATGAAATTGCTACAAAATAGTCAGAATGCAGACCCTAATACCAACATAATTGAAGTCAGGATCCAAGTGCTATATTAGGCAAACAGTGATAACTTAGCGGCAATTATCTTTGCTGTTTATCAGTTTTTCCTGCACTTCCAACAGAGCTTTGTTGGCAGCTTAATATATTACTCATCAATGAACCTTGCCAAACCAATACAAGAATCAAAATTCTGTCAAATGCCTTACCTCCAAATAACACTTAGTAACTGATCCTGCTTTCCTTCAGGAATCATAGAGGCATCATAAGCAACAACGTTTCCATAAAATATCTTCTCCAAATCTTTCATCCACTTAGTTAACAGCAAGTTTACCTGCAATGTCAAAGCAAGAATGGAATAAAATGACGAAGTGCTTAGACGGAAAAGTAATTATCTATAATGTTCTCAATGGACATATCAAGTTTCCATCAGACTGAGAAGACACAGAATATAACACACACCTTCATTTGGACTTGACAATACTACGTGGGGATTTGGAAGAAGAAAGGACATTAAATGGCATTGAACTAAATTGTACAAAAAATATTCAGGTACAGATAACTGACCCCAGCCTTGGAAACTCTCAGTTCGAGATCATGATTGTATATTTCATATAAGTATTGCCCCAACTCAACACCTTCATTTCCCTCTTCTTTTAAGCGGCGTAAGCAAAGCCACATGTGGATTACAAGCAAGGAGAATGTTGTTTTAAAGGTTTTCTCCAAGCTAAACACTGCAAGTAAAAGGTACTACTCAAGTTAAACTAACATAAATGTACAGATAAGACAGCATAAGAACAGAAATAATGATGGGTAAATTGGGTATTTTTATTAAACATGAGCATCAATTTAGTCTGATCATAATCAAAAGATGAGAAACCTGCATGCCAACACTTTCATGTATAGAAATTTGTTGTATGATGCACTTTATACATTATATTCTACTTATTTAATGCAACAACTAATCATGAGAAAGAACTTTGAGCAATCCCCTTCCGTGTTGCTTTTCCAAATTGACCTCACCCTCCTAAAATACCCATATGGGTGTGTATATATATATATACGTATATATATATATACACATATATATATACGTATATATATATATATATATACACATATATATATACGTATATATATATATATATATACACATATATATATATACGTATATATATATATATATACACGTATATATATATATACGTATATATATATATACGTATATATGTATGTATGTATATATGTAATTCAAGGGGAATTGGGATAGAGTTAGTGATACTAAGGAGCTCTGACAGGCCTCCAATATATAAACATAAACTTTGAAGCACTTTTGTCAAAAGGGGTGTGTGACAAACAGGAATGTAGAGGCTTCTAAGAAAAATATCCCCTCAGAACACTCGCTACAAGTGATTAAAAACAGAGAGGAGATATATATACCCTGCATTAAGAACTAAGCCCATCTAGTGCTGCTTCCCAAAGATGATTGCCATTTAATTCCAAATTAAGGAGTTATTAGCTTTCCCATTCCCACACCATCATTAGCTGAACAACTACACCAGTTCAAGAAAAGCAAAAAATTATTAATCTTGCACTCCAACAACTTCCAAGCAAAATAAATTAAAAAGTAGAACACAGCATGAAAAATATGGTGATATTGTTGTTCTTCATAATCAATCAGCATGTCTCAAACATGCGCCCCCTCAGAAAAAAGGACATAGAATACGTGTAAAACATTACACAAAAACAAAATTATTTTATTTTGTTAAAATGTTTGGCCTTGAATTTGAATATATTCTGCACCATTAGGCATGTAAACTGATGCCTTTTTTCTTCAAAACACGTATGGTGCACAAAAACACAAGAAACCACAACTCATCAGAGCATGAGGAGAAGCATGAGCATAAGAGAAACAAAATGCTAACCGTCATAAATAGAAGGCCGGTCAACTTGATAAAGAACGCGGCTGTAAATTGCGTTTGCCCATCGAATGGACTGGCTTTGTTTACTATAAAACAGCATCATCTTAAGGATAACTCGCTTAAAGCCCTCGTACTTTGGATCTTCAATTCTTTGTGGTGAACCAGGTGGCAATGCTAATGAACAAGGCTTGGACCAAAACATCTTGTTGAAATTCACCTAAACACATGTTCTTACATTAACTCATAGAAAACTCACCAAGGCAAGTACTTTCATCAACCCATTGAAAAAAACAAACAGAGAGAAAAAAAAAGTCCACATAGACAGACGATTTTCAGTTCAATCATTTCCACCAGTAAAAGCAAAAATACCTTGAACTCACGGTTTGAATGCACACAGTATTGCCTTATGTTTTTGCTATCAGCTAAATGACTAACAAACATGAAAAGAAACAAGTATACCACTGCTACGAAATTGATTTCTTGGAAAAATGCAAGGTTTCACCTTCGATTATCATTTACCATTCTAAATCTCAAACCGTACAAATATACCGATGTTACGAAATCAGAACTTCTTGGAAAAATGAAAGTTTTCGCTTTCGATTATCATGTATTATCCTAAATCCCAAACCCCGTCCCTTCTCTTCCACTAAAATCCCTGGATGGATCTGTGATTTCCTTACTAACCCAAAAGTTAGGCCGCAGCTAGGCATAGTTGCAATATCAGCCTGTTGCCCATTTTCCGATCGCAATCCCCCAACCAAATAAAATAAAAACAAACATTTCTCCAAAGCAACGTTTTTATTACAAAATGTAGCACACAAGAAATGGCAATTTATCATTCTATCGTTTTATTCCCCATTTGGTAAACAAGAAAAGTAAATCCAGTTCAGTGCTAACCAAAAATGAAAACCCACCAGTCACAAAAGCGCATGAACAATCAATGTAAATAGGCAGTAATTTTCCATAAGAATATCGGTTGTGCTAAATGTATACAATAAGTTTATGTAATGGTTTACATACAAAAACAAAAACAAAAACTTCTCCACTCTATTCTTTACACCTAACCATTATGTATAGCATTATATATATTTGATCTTATCCAAGTCTAACTCAAATTTCAACAAGAAAAGCATATCCACATGCAAAAATCAGTTATTAGATATATTAGTACCAATAGTAAAAGGAATTAACATTTAAAATTTCTTACCTCTGGTCTGCTTGTGCAGGTTTTCGCAGCGGAATCGGGAAGATTTGGCTCTGCAGCAGCAGCAACATTTGAATAATTCTGATACGCAAAAGTGTGCTAACATTTTCTGATAATTCCAGTGTTCCTCTGGAAATTACTGTCCGTATATATTTTGGAAATCGCCCTGCTCCACCTTGGAAACATTGCCAGTAATTTTTTTCGAGCAAGAAGCCAATTAAAATAAAATGAAGAGATAAAACGTATACGAAAATTGAACAAAAACATCAAAATACAGTAATATTGTGATGGGAAAGGCCCCTTGTACAGGGTATTTGATTTGAGATATACAGTCTATTGGATCTCTGCTTCAATGGGCTTTCAATTTTTATTTTCATTTGCTTATTCCCCACTTTCACTCGTGAAGGAAATTCCTACACGGGGTTTCATTCTGTTAAACCCTAGAATATAAATTTAACCAATGATCACGAAGCTTTACTTAGTCCCGCGTCAAAGAATACCTACTCATTTTTTTATATAGATATCTATTCATCATTCGTATCTTTAAATAATTGGACGATTTTTACGATAATTTTTCGACAACTTCTGACCACCAAGATCGTCAGATTTTGATACTGTTGAAAAGTCCACGATATCTTCTTCAATTATTACCCAAAATCTCTTCATAACTCCAAAAGATTTGATCGAAAAATTGTCGCAAAAGTCAACCAAAAAATTTGAAAATCAGTCCAAATTTTAAAATTTTTTGGGCGACTTTTGCGTCAATTTTCCGACAACTTCCGATCACAAAAACTGTCGGATTTTAATACCGTTGAAAAGCCCACAATGTCCTCTTTAATCACCATCCAAAATTTCCCCATAACTCCAAAGGATTCGGTCGAAATTAACCCACAAAGTCAACATCCCGAACTCTATCCAAATTTTCGCCTTTTCGAGATATTGACTTTGTGGGTTTATTCCAATCGAATCATTTAGAGTTATGAGGAAATTTTGGGTGATAATTGAAGAGGATATTGTGGGTTTTCCAACGGTATCAAAATCTGGCCGTTTTGGTGGCCGGAAGTTGTCGAAAAATTGTCGCAAAAGTCGTACAAAAAATCTGAAAATCTGGACAGATTTTCAGATTTTTTGGACGATTTTTGCGGCAATTTTTCGGTCGAATCCTTTAGAGTTATGGGGAGATATTGGGTTGTAATTAAAGAGGATATCGTGGACTTTCCAACAGTATCAAAATCCGACGATCTTGGTGATCGAAAGTTGTCGAAAAGTTGCTTCAAAAATCACCCAATTATTTGAAAATATGAGCGGTGGATGGATAACTATATAGAAAGATGAGTGAGTATTCAGTAACGCGTGAAAATGAGTGAATAAGTAGTAACAAGTTTAAAGTTCAGTTAACATTGGTTAAATTTACTCGAAAAGAAATATATGAAAATATAATTCAAGAAAATCAAAGAATAATGCTTATTTATTTCAGTCAGATGATCCCCACGTAAAATGAAATGTGCAGAGATAGGAAAAAAAGAGGCTCCCCACTAAAGATCGTTCAGCCATGTTTCTTTTTATTTTTATTTTTTTTATAAGATAAAAATCATTTTAAATGAATTTTAATAAATTTTGATTAAACAAGTCATTATTTGGCAAGAAATAAATAAATATTGACTTTTTAGAGAACGTGTGATTAAATAATAGAAAAAAAATAGATTTACATGTAAAATATTTTATTGTGTAAATGTATGATTAAAAATAAGTACGTAGAATAAAATATTTTGAAATAATTGTCGTCAAATAAGAGTTAAATGTGATTGAAAATTTATAGATTCAACCGTTTATTTTTTCAAGCGATTGTGCTACATGTACATTACAATTTAATTTACCTATAAATGATGTGATGAGATTTTATTGGATCAAAATCTCACAAAACAAATAAAAAATAATAATTTCTCTCTCTCTCTCTCTTTTTTTTTTTTTTTTTTTTTTTTTTTTTTTACATCTCATTAATCTGTAAAATATTATGTTAAGGGTGATGTAGAATAAACATTTTCCTGAGTTTTATCCTCTTTTTTCCTTTCATTCGTCTTCTCCTTCCAACCCAAGAAGGAAAGGCAAAACGTTCTGCCTCCATTTCTTTCATACATTTCCTATCAATGACTTATTACTTCTACCAAACACGGTCTAGTTGTGTCAAATAGGAAATTGAACCCGGTCCAGTTGACCCGTGTAAAATTTCGAGCCAAAATTCGAAAACCGATGTATAGATGCGATTCAAATCTACTCATATTTACGCCGGCACCTGTCGCTGCACCAACATTTTTCACTGCATAGATCCCTCAAATTTCACGAACAGATCCACAGCCATAATCTCCACTTTTCAGAGTATCTAACTAATGAAGGCTGTATAGTGTACCTGATCCATAATTTTGTTCTCAATTTGTTTTGTCTTTGGGTGTCACGGAATGGAGTTTACTGAAGCTTATAAGCAGGCGGGCCCTTGTGCTTTTTCTCCAAATGCTCGGTTTCTTGCAGTTGCAGTCGATTATCGCCTCGTGATTCGTGATGTTCTCACATTCAAGGTACTGTTAGGAATTAACTTGTTTTCGTAGATCTTCAGCTCTATGAGAATTTTGCAAATGTGGTAACTAAGCATTTCGATTCGGACTTTTATGTAAGCACCAAGACCAAACGTAGAATATTTGTATTTAATTATACTTTAGAAATTATGGTTTAAGAGAATGTTTGGTTAAGCTTAAGAGAACGATTGGTTAATTTTGTCTCCAAACATGTTTTGATAACTAAACCTGTTTTTAATTTTAAGTAACTGATTTTCGACTTTCACCGATTTTTTTTTAATTACATTACCCTTTTGAAATGCTAGGACACAATGTGTTTCTTTAAGCACGGTAGGGAACTTTTTGGAAGTTAAATAGAAGTTTGTGAATAGATTTATATCGGAGCAGTGAATACCAATTTAATGCAACAAGGAAATCCTAAATATTAAAGAAATGCAGTCTTATGTTATTGATGAAATTGGTTGTTTTTAACTGAATCCGGGCATTGAACCAATATATGTAAAGGGCAAAGGGTCAAAAGGTTCAATTGGTGTCAAAACTAAAAGCTGAAAGTAGACCTATAATAATATTTTAAGGAGAATATATTTTTAAATTTTCGTCACTAATTCAAAGTAAATATAGATCCATGTTTGTTAATTTTATTTGTTATTCTGTAACTTGTTTGAACACCTCAAAAACTAACAACCAATATGGCCAATGGTTTGTTTTTGTTCAAATTGAAAATTGTTCTAGCCTATTGAAAATGAGTCCAGCATTATTATACAAATAATTAAGTATAACTGGGTATACTCAGTAAGTAGAAATAAAAGCACCAATAAACCAAGAGAATGAAGAATAAGGCAAACATTGTAAATTGGCTTTGTTGGGGGGCTCTTTATTTATTCCTACATCGAAAGATCAGTAATGGAATTAAAGAAGGAACATCTTTAAAAGGAGCATTGTCTACTGAAGTGGACATATAGGCAGGAGTGCAATCCAACAAATTTATTCATGGGATATTTTTTCAAAAGGGGATCCGTATAAACCGGGAAAAACTGTGACTAGTTCATCCGGTTTTGATTGAATGGGCTGGTTAGGCGATTCTTTTACTGAATTTTCTTTATCCATTTGAATATGTGTAACTATACCTGGTTTTTATGGTTGAACTAGTGAGTCTAATTTTAGTAACATCGATGTAAACGCACTTTAATTTAAGTTTATTTGCTTTTTTCTTGTCGTTAAATCTTAGGGATTTGGTGGTAGTTCTTAAAACTCGTTTATAACATGATTTAATTTTTACTAAGTATGCATACAATAAATGCAGCAATTGATTTGATTAGATTTTCCTTAAATAATATTTTAGACGTTGGATCATAATCAAGTGAAACTCATCATTAGTTTGTTATATATAAAGCTACAGTATGTGATTTCTAGGTTGCAGATATAAATGTAATTAAAAATATTTTTCAAATCATGACACAGGTGGTGCAACTATTTTCGTGCTTGGACAAAATAACTTACATAGAGTGGGCCCTTGATTCAGAGTATATATTGTGTGGTTTGTATAAGAGACCTATGATACAAGCATGGTCCTTGGCACAACCTGAATGGACATGCAAAATAGATGAAGGTTCTGCCGGAATTTCCTATGCAAGGTGGAGTCCCGATAGTCGCCATATACTCACCACATCTGACTTTCAATTGAGGTTAACAGTTTGGTCATTGTTAAACACTGCATGCATACATGTGCAAGGGCCGAAGCATGGTTCAAAGGGAGTGTCATTTACCAAAGATGGAAAGTTTTCTGCAATATGTACTAGACGTGATTGCAAGGACTATGTCAATCTACTTTCTTGTCATACATGGGAAATTATGGGTGTTTTTGCGGTTGACACATTGGATTTGGCTGATATCCAATGGTCACCTGATGACAGTGCCATAGTTATCTGGGATTCCCCTCTTGAATATAAGGTAATTTTCTTCTTGCTATTTTTTGCTTTCTGCCACGTAGCTATTTAGCATGAAGGTAGAATCAAATTAGTCAAAGGATTGATGCTAGCGTCATCTCAATTATGTGTCAGTTGTCGAACGTAAGAAAAATTGATAGCATCTCACCCTGATTATTTGGTACTATTTTGTTTAAACCTCTTAGTTAATGCTTATGTTTGAAATGGTTTTGTTTGGTTTAGGTTCTGATATATTCCCCAGACGGAAGGTGTCTATCCAAGTATCAAGCTTACGAATGTGGATTAGGTGTAAAAAGTGTTTCATGGTCACCATGTAGTCAATTTTTGGCAGTAGGAAGTTATGACCAGATGATTCGGGTTCTAAATCACTTGACATGGAAAGTATTTGCAGAATTTACGCACCTATCGACTGTTCGTGGCCCGTGTGGTGCTGCTATTTTCAAGGTGACAAAACTTCTCATTCATTTACTTGGCAAGCTGTGCTTTGTAGGATTTTATACATTTTCCCCCATACATTTCAGGAAGTGGACGAGCCATTGCAACTTGATATGTCAGAATTGTCACTGAATGATGATTTTGCTCAACGCAGTGCTGGTAAGCTCCATTGTGTGCTTTTAACAACTCATATCTCATTTGTTTCTACTTTCATGCCTTGAAACATATTATCATGGTTGTAACCAGATTCATCTTCTTGTTAGATTTTCTTATATACATTTTCCTTTATGATCTTTTTTCTGATGAAGATTTGTAGTGTGTCTTCACGGAGACAAAGGAAAAATATATTAGGTTTTTGCATAGGGTTAAATAGCTACAAGCTCAGAATCACTTTTACTTCAAAGATGGTGAAAAGGAGAGTTGCTAGGCAACTCTGAACTTGGGGAGAAGTGTTCGATGAAATGCTGCTTAAAAAGCATTCTTATCTTTTTTTCTGGAGACCACATTACTCCCTCTATCATGGCTGAATAACTTTACTCTTTTGTTGAATGGATAGCGTTTTTGTAGTATGTATTCAATTCTCGTGAAAAAACATGGTATAGGAAAATTCACATCAAATACTATTTAAAAATTTAAATAAAAAACTATAAAGATATCTAATAGATATATTCATATACGTCTCTGATAAACCAGTGATATGACCGGTGAAGTATTTTACATTCTACTTATTAATCCAATGAGCAGCTATTCTTAAGCACTATACCTCTATGTGATAAACCATTTATATGACCGGTGAAGTATTTTACATTCTACTTATGAATCCAATGAGCAGCTATTCTTAAGCACTATACCTCTATGTGATTGTGGTGCTTCAGCACGTTTACCCATGTCAAAGTATGATTGTCTAATTTTTAGTAAGGAATTTGAGACCAAATGCGTATTGTTTTGATCTGGGCCTAAAATCAAGGGTGATTGTTTTATCTAAATGTTAGGGTTCTTTTCAGGGCTTTCTTTATTGTTACTGTAAATGGTATTATCTATAAATCACATTACCCCTTTTTCCCATATAATGTTCGCAAAGTCAAGCTATATTCTTGTCACTGAATTTTCACACAGATTAAGCTCAAGATCAAACTTTTGCATTTCATCTCCAGTAGCAGAAGTCTTGCCTTCTTGGTCAAAAATGAGTTGCTCTAATCTAATCTATGCTGGAGCCTTCTTGGATATTGTGCACTATCTACTTTGCTTGAACTCTACTTTTTTTGGACCATTTCATATGTGCCTCTTTGCCAAGATTCGTTGCATCAATTATCTATTAAATAAATGGTGTAGTTAAATTAATTTGAAGGTAGAAAGTGATATCACTTGAGATGAGTTCAATATAATTTCCTATTCTTTAGAGATGCTATCAAAAGTTTTCATTGGACGAATCTTTCCTTTCAAAAAGTGCTAATTCTCTGCAAATTTGGCCATATTGCCTTGGCTGACATTTCTGCTGTTGTAAAAAATTAATTTAGTGGCATATTTTATAACTGTGAGTATTTGTGGTAGAATTGAAGCTTGTCATTGTGCTCTCTCTGTCTCTTTCTTTTAACTTTTTTCTGCTGAGTTTTCTATTAATCGTGCAACCTTTTTTCCCCGATGATATCCCTCTGCAGATAGTGTTTCTGAAACACAAATTCAAGTTAGGTATGATGTTATGGAAGTGCCAATTACTCTCCCCTCCCTGAAGCCTCCAGCAGATAAACCAAATCCTAAGCAAGGAATCGGTAAGACCGTGTATGATATAAATGTTACTTGTGTATATATTTCCTTACTGTTACTGCGTGTTAGAATAAATCAAGCAACTGTCAGCTCTTCATTCTAAGTGTAGTCCTGCTTTACGTATCATTTCTCATTCTCATGTTTTTTCTTTTGTTTTTTGTATATAAGGGAACACTGAGGTATAAGTAGAAAACTTCCATTTGTCCAGCATCTTTCCATTTGCATTTCCTCTCGTTTTAGAAACCCAGAATCGCCCTTTCCTTGGAATCTTCTCTGTTTCTTCCTTGTACACGATCATTAATGATCACCAATGGCTTCCAACAAAAATTCTTCATCTTGTACGTTACCCCTTAAAAATTAAACAGATTGCACTGTTTGTATGCATTTATCTCTTTCTTTTCTCGCTGAGATGGAGCATAAGTTTACGGAACAACAAAATGGTTGAGATGACGTGGTGGTTACAGTGTGGTCATGTTATCATTATTAATGGATCAGAATCTTTATCGAAATGTGGCCATGCAATATTATGGTACTTGTGGAATTGTACCAGGTGCCATTATCCTTCTAAGATTTGTAGATTTCAGCATTTTAGGATTTGGTGCTCTTTGATTGTGTATATTTTCCCTTATTGTTAGGAGCCCTTCAATTAAGAGACTTCCAAAATTCAATTAGGTCATTTATGTTGACGACTTATCATAATCAATTGCAGGTCTTATGTCTTGGAGCAGTGACAGTCAGTACATATGTACTCGTAATGATAATATGCCAACGGTTCTTTGGATATGGGAAGTGCACCATCTTGAGCTTGCGGCTATCTTGATTCAAAAGGATCCCATTCGAGCGGTAGCGTGGGACCCAAAGTATCCACGTCTACTTTTATGTACCGGAAGTAACCATTCATACATGTGGACGCCCTCAGGCGCTTACTGCATAAACATTCCGTTTCCACAGTTTTCTGTCATCGATCTGAAATGGAATCTAGACGGAAGTTGTCTTCTTCTCAAAGACAAGGAGTTGTTCTGTTGTGCTGCTTTGCCGATGCTACAAGAATCTAGTGATTATAGCTCAGATGACTGACCCTTCCATTACTCGTCTCACCATATGATTATGTGAATATTCATCGACTAATTATTATTTTTCAGGATGTCTTGTAATATTATGTAGTTTGGTTTGAGAATTAGCTTTAGCACCCAAAACCAGAATCCTTGTTTGAATTTAATATTTTGATTGTATTTTAATGGTCAAATTGCATTATATTTTCTACTTGGGTTGGGATATTAGCCATTGTTGTTCTGCATTTGTGACTAGCACGGAGCTTTTTACAGTTGCAAATTTGCAATTTTAACCATAAACTTAAATTCACGAATTTTTTTCATTTTTAAAATGTTGGGGATCAACTTGCTTAGGAGCAATAGATTTGGTACCATAGTGAAATTTCCATTAAAAGCTTGACTTTATGGAAATAAACTTATCTTGTACGCTTCAAATTGTGTAAAGTGGAAAAAAAAAATTCAGTAATTGAATATGCCATTTGGTGTTTGGATGTTCATAAAATAAGAAAATGTTGGACAAACCGAAAGGGATTTTAATGCAATTTAATGTGATCATCTGGTCCTGCCACATTCAAGGATGAAGATTTAAAGCAACACAAATTCCCACTTATAATTAAATACAAAAATCTCCAGAAAAAAAAATACATTTTTTTGCCTTAAGAAATATTATAATTAAGATTTCGAGATGGGAACTGCTATGTTTATACAATGATATACACAAAATATTACACTTCCCTCACATGGAGAGGGACTCATATACAATAAAATATTTGTATGCCCCTTCCATGTGAGAAGGGTGTAATATATTGCGTACACCATGAGGTATACACATAGAATAATCCTTTCGAGATTATATCTATATGGTTGATCTGTCAAAATAAATTTCTTGAGTTGTTGTGTAATATTTGAAATACCAAATTTTGTAATAAACCTTATCTCGTATAAGTCCATGAATGAATAAATGTAAATAATTTAATAGAGTGAAGTTAATGATAAATTGTTACTCACAAATTTTATGGTATCCACAATTTTTATCAAATTTTAAATCAAACTTTTATGAAACTTTACTAAAACTTTTCAAACAATCCTGAATAGTTTAATAAAATATCGAGGAGTTTTTCTCTATATTTACTCAATTTAAATATTTACCTATTGAATCAACGAGTTTTAGAGTGTTAATCATCATTTCACATATTCCGCTACATTAGAATAAGTTTGTAAAGAACTAGACGACTTCCCTTTGTGAATTAACCTTTTAAAATGATCTTCTCAATTTTACTGATATTTGAAACGTGAAGTTTTTATAATTAAAAAACGGTGCATAATTTCAAACATACAACATTAAAAAAATAAATAAATAAAAATTGAATTATCTGTTCATATTTATATTTAAGTTTCACTAATCAAAGCTTAGTATAGATATTTTTAGGAGGAATGGGCCCAGAGATGGTGGGTCCAATATTTTTTCTATTACGGATTCAGTTAAACGTATCATTGTCAACCAAACATCACGCGTGCAGCCAGGTGTTAACATGTCCATCAATATGTTATGATGGTCCCATTCATAAAATAATACTTGTTTCCCTATTGTTATTTATTTTAGTTATAATACATCAAAATCATCACGTGACATATTGTTGAAGAATTTCTAAGTATAATTGTGTAAAACTCATCTTTGATAATTTCTTCTTTTTCAGATAAGGATTATATCAAAGTGTATATATGTATATAAAGAGTTACGTAGCAGCTAGCTAACAAATTCAATAAGATCCAAACTCTATACTTGATCGAGCTGAGGTCATATAATAAGATAGTCGAAGTAATGCATCACGCTAATCAAGATACATGTAGAGGTCGACTTTCCACGACCCAAGCAAGGTGTTGTTATATGTTGCAAAAGTGATTCGAGGTAATTACCATCTTTACCGAGGCGGACATTTCCCACTTCACCTCTCACAAGAAATCTCTCGTACAAAATATTTATATGATTGATTGATATGATATTTCTACAACATACATTTAAATGATCAACTTGTTAGCCTATTTTTCAAATGTCAAACGTAGACTATTTTTTCAGAAACATTAGGAGCCCTGAACTAATGATCAATTGAATGACATTTAGGAAAAGACGCTTCGGGCATTAGGATAAGACCACGTATCTTTTCATTAAATAGTAAATATTGCTCTCTCTGTTATCTTATAAATTCTCTATGCCCATACACTAAGGTAACTCACGTCTTTCAATTATCTCACATCCATATATACTTGTACAAGTTGTCTAACTTGATTGTCAGAGTGCTTGCAATTGCTTTTCCCACTACTAGAGAACGTCAATACTGCTAATGATTTGTCCAAGTGTGTAGGTGATTATCTACGTGTGATCAGTTAAGTCAAGAATTATTGACCATGTCATCCATGCCGAAATCTAGGTCAACAAAGATATAAGTCTTGTTATCATTCATTCATAAAAATCATGCAGGTATCGAGATTTAAGTGCATTCATTATTCATCTAGTCTAACGATTTAACCTTCTTATGCCTTGTTTTTCAAAATGGAGAATGTGTAACAAATTAGATATAAAATATACATGACTTCAATTTTATTGGACACCTACACGAATGACACTTGTTTTAACCATCAATATGAAAACAAGAAATCTAAACTAATTGAATTCCATATGCATTGAACTTTCTTAAGAGAAACAAGAGAGAAGTTTTAACAAGCAATAATATTATTATGAAATGAAGGACCCTATTCAGAAGCAATAAGGCTGCTTCCATTCAGAAGCAATGAGGTTGCTTTTAAATTTATGTGTTGTGTCAAATGTCTAACTAGCTTTAACTTTCTCTCTCTGAATACTAATTAATTTTCAAATGAAATTGTTGAAATTCAATCATAACAAACTCGAAACTCCCATTTCATGTAGAAGTAGAATGACGTTGCTTTGATTTAAAATTATAAACAGCTTGGGAGAAGTCCCGTTTACTCATTTAACTTCTTCTTTAATATATGTTATTTACGTCATAGTCATGTTCACGTATTATTTATTATTATTTTTCAAATGACAATTTGAGTTAAACTTTAATATTAACCTACGTCAATATCAAGTTGAGATATTTCCTCGAAAAAATTCAACCGTTATTAAAAAAACATATGGCAAAGGAAAAAATAATTTTTTTTTTTGAAATACGTGTGGTTAGTAAGCCCCTGTTTGATTCTCATTATTTTTTCATTTAAACGAAAAATATGACCGTTATCCATCACATCAAACCACCAAATTTGAATTTCTATCTCTTGTGTGGAGTCCGTAACGACTATATTTTTCATTCTTCCAAAAATCAGAAACAAATGGGAGCCAAGTAAGTTTCATAAAAGTTATAATTAAATATATTTTTAAAAAGGAATATTCTAAATGTACATAATGGACACCATAATAGTGTCCATAATGTCGAGGTGGGGGCGGTACCCCAAGAATGGTCTCCTTTAAAAAAACATTGACAAACAAGTTTTACTGGTGCGCTAAACCAATTTCTTACCTCCTTTTTCTTTATTTTCTTCTTGGAAAATTATGGATAACATTACATTATCCGACAACACTAGCCGACCCATGAACTGGTCCAAATTCCAAACTCGACCCGATTCTGCGCATGCATAAAATTCGCCACTGTACAAACTGTAAAAGCAAAGGTACAACAAACGTTGAAAAGGTATTCATGTATTGCCAAGTTCACACACTCTCGTCACAGCTCTCTCTCTCTTTCTATTCTGATCATCTTTCAGCCACTCTACGCTCATTATCTCATAACTCCAATTTGATACAAAATAAATTTGATTTCATAAATTGTAATATTAAATTATTCCTTTTTTGTTTTGAATTTCGTATAGTTTTTGAGTAAATGGGAAGTCGATGAAGTTAATATTAATAAATTAGAATAAATTAATTTAGTTAATCGAAGGTGAAGAAATGGAAAACGAAGGAAAAGAAGGCTTTGTGTTTTCATCGGGAACGGAGGATGGAGGGGAGGATGTGTATAGCTGTAAACAGCCTGATGATTCTTCTGTTGATCATCTGGTTATTATGGTTCACGGTATTCTTGGAAGGTATATTTTATTTTTATTGTATATTAACATGAATATTTTGAAATTACGGTCAGTTGTATGTTAGTCTGCCTCAGTTTTCTGATTTAAGTTTCTTAGGAACTTGAAAGATCTTAAATTTGACTGAACTAACTTTGATAGGAGTAGAAGATTCAAACATCAATGCGGTTGGACTGGATGAATGGTGTTGATTTTATTTACTTGTGAAATCATATATGTAAATATGCATAATCTTTGTTGATTTTTTTCTTTTAAAGTAGGCTTATCAGTCATTAATTCGATGAAATTAAGCTCAAATCCAGCAAATGTTGGATTAACCTCTGTTTGAAGTTTAATTGGGGCTGGGGGTCAACTTGCCCTTCTGGAGAGAGGGGGGGAATCGAGCTGTTTTCTATACATTAACTTCCAAAAATTGCGTATTTACATTTTAATTGAGTTCTTGAGTCATTCAATTAGTGAATTTCGAAATTAGGGTTTCCAATTTCGAAATTAGGGTTTTCTTTAAAAATTAGGGTTTCAAATTGGGGATTTCTCCCACAATTAGGGGTTTTCACATTTAAACCAAATTTTCATTCAATTAGATTCGGCTAAGGTCACATTAGTCTAATTAGAGCTAATTCAATCCTCGTGGGAACGATACTTGGACTCATAGTCCATTTTACTACTTGTTAATGAACCGTACACTTGCGGTGGGTTTTAAAATTGAAGAAACATTTCGCGAACAGATGGTATTACCTTACTTCATGGGGTTCCCACACTCCATTCGTGCTCAATCTGTCGAGCTCCATCAAAGAATGGAAGAGCTCGTGGTGCTAGGCCGCAAGGCGATAGGACAAGATGGAGGGGGACTCCCTGGTGCCTCTTACGGTCCCGACGAAGTACTCAACACTTAGTGAGAATAGTAGTTGTTTTTCCTTATATTTCTCTTCGGTTTGAATTATGCCTAACATTTACATTTCCTTTGTAGGTGCTCTTCCTCGGTGCGAGCTATCATCCGAGGACTTTGAAACCATTTGCATCATTTATCAGCTACCTCAAAAGAAGAGGTCTCACCATAGGCTGATCCGAAAGAACATCCACTTCATTGCTCACGATCTGATGGCATCCCAAGGTAACCGGACCGAAGTCTTTACCCTTTATTCTGAACTCTCAACACTTGTACTAATTCATCATTCGCTCTTTGCAGACAACTTAATAAGAAGATGTCGGTGCTCCCCGACTTTAAGACCATCCAAAAGATGATGGCAGAGGCACGGGCATTGAAGGCTTCCTCCTCCCCCTACGAAAAGCAAATGGAGGATTTGGTGGAAGCTAGTAAGAGGCTTCAGCCTCCTACAGAGGTAGAGGTACCTGAGGACTCGGAGGCTAATCATCGGAGGAAGGGCAAGAAGAGTGCCACCCCTCCAAAACGCCCAACTGTGGCGAGGCCACCCCCCGCTCTGAAACAAACCACAATTCCCACCGGGGTGGCCATTTCGGAGAAGAGGCCCGCCCCACCTGAGACTGCCACTGCCCTGGCCACAACACCCCTCGCTACCGTGCTAATTGATCAAGTGTCGGGGCAGCAGAAGAGGAAGAGACCCCGTCCTTCTAAGGAGGTCGACTTTCCGGGCACAAACCCGGAGGAGCCCATAAGGGAAGTGTTGGAGGCTCTTCCTCCAGAAACAGCTGCGGTGGCGGTGGTCCATAGCAAATACTGGACTGAAGAGTGGAGGGACCACATCGCCTCCTGCACAGCTGAGGATTTGGTGGCTGCAAATAGTGCCTTCGTGGCTCGGGCCTTGAGTACAAGCATCCAACTTGAGGGCTTGGTGAAGGATTTGAACTCCAAGAGGGAGGACCTCGCT
This sequence comes from Olea europaea var. sylvestris, assembly GCF_002742605.1. Lineage (NCBI taxonomy): Eukaryota > Viridiplantae > Streptophyta > Magnoliopsida > Lamiales > Oleaceae > Olea > Olea europaea. Next base: position 9,818,789 of record NC_036248.1, on the reverse strand, counting down.
AAGTGCCTCGAGGAGGCGATGCACTACGGGGATGCCGTGCGAGCGGCCTAGGCCAAGGCCACGCAGGCGGAGGAGGGGAAGAAGGAAGCTGAGGCCCAGTTAACTGCCGCCAAAGCAGAAGTGGAGTGGCTGAAGAAGGAGTTGTACGAGGTGGAGTGCCAAGTGGCTGCTGTGACTCGGAGGCTTGATCACGCCAATGAGCACCACAAGCTCGCCATCAAGGCTCTGGAGGCCTCCAACAAAGAGAAGGCCGAGCTGAGATAGAAAGTAGAGGCTCAGTCAGAGGAGATTGCCTCTTTGAAGGAGGAGTTGAAGTCTGCAGGAGATGTGGCAGTTCAGAACTTCATCGACCACTTTGAAGACCATCCCCTGTATGACGAGTTTGCCAATTTTTGGGCCTCATGGAGTGCCCAAAGCTTATTGGGTTGGCTGAAGGAGGTGCACCCCACTTTGGACATCTCCTCATTGAAGGCAGATTTCGGGGGGCCAACTGGAGGTCGGCCTGATAGGTTTGTTGAGGAAGCTCCGGAGGAGGCCGATGTAGAAGTCCCTCCAGCAGAATAGGGCTATCTTTTGTAATGGCTTTGGCCTCCTTGTACTTAAATTTATTCAATGAAATGAAATTTTTGCCAAGTATTTGTGCTTCTGCTTTTTTTTTTTTTTTTTTCCCATCTGTTACCCCATCTTTGAGGAAGAACGGATGTTCTGATCCTGATCATAACATTGAATTACTGCTAATCTTTAAGGCGTTTTTAGTATTAAACAAGTTCTAAATCTCCTAATTGTCATCCCAAATCACAGTTATAATTTTGGATTTGTTTTAGCATTAATTGCTTTTTTGTCTATTTGTTAGGTACCATTTCTTTTTGGTGTACCTGCTATTGAGAGATTTGCTGGTTGTGTAATTCATTTGATATTCAGAAGAACGGGTCGGCACCTCTTTCTTACAGATGATGATGAAGGAAAGCCTCCATTATTAAGACGCATGCTAGAAAACTGGGGGGAATTACATTTTATGTATGTTTCTTCTAACATCTTGTCTTATATTAATTAGATTTGATACTCTACAGGCTGCTTTGAAATATTTATATGTATGTATGAATATGTGTGATGTGCAAGTCTTTCTATGTTTTACAATTATGCAGGTCTGCTTTGCGTTCATTCCAACGCCGAGTGACATATTCAAATGTTGGTTATGACCGTATCCTGATTGTGCGTAGCTCACTTTATTTACTTCTTTTAATGAGCTAAATAATGTTTACTATATTTTACACTTGTTTGGATTCTAGCATCTTGTCTTCCTTAAGAAAATCTCACTTAGATGTAGTGGGCTGGAGAACAGCATCGATAAGACGTAATATTGAACTGCCCAAGGTATGTTATCACCATTCAGTTAATCAAGCTTTTACATTTTTATTGCGATTTGCATGACTGTACTATAGCCTTTCTTCCAGTGGGAGGATTTTCTAGATGAAAAATATCCTCATATCGTTTATGAAGAGCGCTGCAAAGCAAGGGATGGAGAGCAGTGTGAGTCTGTTTCCACAGATGATGATGGCTTAGATGAGCTGGAAGGTTTGTAACCCGTTTTCAAGCTTTGCTGAATAATTATGTGACTTTATGCTGCTCTTTAACATCTGCCTGTGCTGCTGCTTTTGTTGATTGCATCTCCAATTTCACCTGGTCATTTGATGATCCCTACTCATCCGAATGAAGATTTATTGGTACTCTATCTGCCACAACGTAGTTTTTCACTTCTTTGGACTGTTAAAAGTTGGATTATGATTTTGAGGGAATTATTATTTTATCCTTAAATATTAAGAATATGATTGGAAATACTCTCTAGTGGATTTTAAGGATTTTAGCAGCTCATTTAAAAGAGTCGTGAGTGTTTGGTAAGCTATTCTAGGTGGACTTACTCCGAAAAGTCCACATTTTAGAAATTCTTTTTAAATAAATGAACTTCATTGGCTTTTAAATTTTTATTTCCTGCAAAATGCATCAGATAGTTACTTTTAACTTCAAAGCCCTCTAGAAATATAGTATCATCAAGAATTTAGCATGTCATGGAAACTATTTCTGCCAAGTCCATAATGTCTCACATTCTGTATGGTGAATATATAATAATTATTGTTGGAGGATTATTTCGTCTGCCTTCTGTTTTGTTCACACTTTTACCTGCTTTAATCATTTGAGGACACATGATTTATGTTCTAGATGATTTTCATTTCATTAAATCAGTAAGTTTAATGCTGTTAATATAGTTAGATTTATATATATATATGTATATAGAAAAAATCCGGCGAAGAAATAAAATAAAAAAGCAACTTGGAGCCAAAAACAGGCTAACTCGATGGACCTTAGTACAACCAGAATTTTATATAATTTTTTTTCCTGAAAAGTTTAAGAAACTTCATGGTTAAAGCTTTACAAGTAGATCTATTACATTGTCGTCTTCTATGATCTCTTGGGGATTTCACAAGCAACATATGTATGCACTTCGCATTTTAACTTATCTTTGCCATTCTCTTAATCAAAACTTTGTTTCTTTTGCCATTTCTCATTTGAAAATTTTTGTTCATTAATTCTGAATGATGCATTAATCTTATGCTGGGTTACGTGATGCAGAGGAGCTGCTGATTGGCCTATCTCGCTTGACATGGGAAAAAGTAGATGTCAGCTTCCACAAGAGCAAGCTTAAATTTGCTGCACATAGTGTTATTCAGGTCTCTCTTACTCCCTCTCTCTTTTCTGCTATATTGGTGCCGTGACGAGTCAAGCCTACTCAATGTCGTTGTGTTCTGGACCATGTGACGACTTGGCCCTTTTTTTACATCCACGTGGAAAAAATTTCGACGGTAGTTTTACAAGTCTTGCATATGTACAGCGCACAACAATTCCTCCTTTGGGAGCCAGCATACTCGCTGGCACACCTCCACCCCGAGTACCGAACTCTGATATCATTCTGCAACAACCGATCAAACTTAAGCGAAAATTGTTTGGTTTTAAGCTTTGTGATGACCCGTCTCTATTCTCCTTCAACATGAAAAGCCTCGATAGTAGTAGGGATCAAGTCTTGCACGTAGAGAACACAGCATTTCCTTCTCCAGGCAATTTTGGGATTTACAATTGGTGTAGTTCCATTAGTGATACTTAGAGCGCGAGGTGTTTGTAGGATATTTTACGTTCAATGTACTGTGTGGCATAGCATTTGCACTCCCGACTTTTGGAGTCGGAGCACTGTCTTTATATTTCACCTCGTATCATTACTCTTTGTCAAGTATGCAAATAAGAAGCTGATTTTTGGTCGCATCTGAAAATTATTTAGGTAAAAGAGCAGTACATGAATACTGAGGGTGCAGATGTCATCCAACATATGATCGATCATTTTCTTCTCTAGGACTGTCATCTTCGAGTATGCACGAGGAGTAAGGTCATACAGGTGTGTGGTTTCCAGGTTATTATGTCTCACTGGAAGGCCCAACTTACAGGAAATTAGCAAGGAAATTTTCTTTATTCATTATCTTCTGATGTAACAAAAAGCTTTGGATCAGTTTTTACTTATTACAAATGAAAATATTGCATTGAAATAGATAATCTTTTCATAGTCTCTAGTTTCCAATCCTAGTGGAGAAGATCTCTCAGGGGTGCCAGCCCGGGTTCAATCCCTCTCCGGTGTCCGAATACCCCTCAAAAAAATTGCACTTCTGTAATTTTTTATTACACGCCCACTCATGAACATGAAAAACTAGTTTGGAAAATTAGCCTGTACATGTCGTATTTCTTAGTTGATTGGTAAAATTTCATTCATATCCTATCACATCATCTTATAGTAAACAAATTAATTTGTGACATAATTTTAAAGAAAATGGAGGATATTTGTGGGGGTCAAGTCAACTTAGCATGAATCTAAAGTAGTCATAATTCTCAACTACTATCTAATTTCGTGTGAGGAGAGACATCTCAAACAATTTAGGTACTTTGATGAAACCTTGAAAAGACAATCATATAAATTTAAATGGAACAAGTAATCTCTAGAAAGTACATCGATGACCTGATGATAATGTTGTAATTAATATTTATGACTATTTTGGATAGAATAATTGAGATTGATAAATCATCATCATCGATGATAGACAAGTTGTTACCGATGAAGTTTCCAACAACATTGTCGTTGGTTATTACTCACGTCCATTGTTAACAAAACTTTTCTCCTTTTATTTTTATTATTTTTTGATAAAATTCTTATTGATAAATTAAATTTATGAAAATAAATGTTTTTAATTATCATTACAGAAAAATATGACTTGAATACTCGTGGCCCAAATCAAAATAGTGTTTTACCCCTAGATATCCAATCAATTGCTGCGCCTCAACACATTTCGGGGAAGGCATTTCCCATTTTTATAGGAACTTCTGTATCAGAAATAATGACATCTTCAATTATAGCCTCTCTGGGATGTATTCATGGTTTAGGTTGCTCCCATTCCGCTTGCCACTACTACGGAAATCGCTTTTGCTTTCTTGACGGTTGTCGCTACTAGACGATGAAATGGATTTTGGAATTTATTAACATTCTCTAAAAAGGGTGCGAGAATGGAGGTTTGGAACCCTTCACTTACTCTGCATTGGTCCTTGTCTCGTGTGACAGACCCCTTGCTGGATATTTCTCAATGTCCCGGCTATTCACAGAACGTGAGAAGTCTTTCGATTTTTGTGAAAAAGGTTTGGGATCCCTTAAATTTTTTAAACCGGCTGTGGAAGCTTTTACTTGAGGGAGTGCTCTTGGCCCAGTGAAATATCGCTTATTGGTAGGGATTTATCAATAGGTAATATTGCACCACTACCCAACCAAAGAGCGATTGCAAATAGTGTTCGATCAATTACGTATTAATCAATATTCGATTGATTGGTCGTCCCATAATCGTGTCGACATCAATCCACATCATACCCATTCCAATCTAATTCAATTAAGAAGTATCCTCAAAGATAACTGTTAATTTCTATGTGAACCAGTTCTCGGAAGCTTTTGTCATATTTTATCATCTCATAAATATGAGTAAGAGATATTTTATTCTGATAAGAAAGCGCTCTTAGTTCAGTTCAGTAGAACGTGGTTCGATGATAAACTTGTTTAAAAAGAAAAATGAAAACAAAAAATGGAAATTTGGGGCCTAGGTGATCGTCTCATTAATCCAAAAAAGTTAGAGGTGGCTCTATGTTTTGGTCAGTTATCGCGTGGTAAAAATGCAAGACTCCAAAAGAGTTTGCTATGCAATATAGCATCATCTAAGTCGTGTTAGTGAAGCATTTAGTATTTTGAGCCAATTGAATATGGACTTAAGATCGTTGCATACTTTTACACGACGAGATAATTTTATCATTTCAATTCAACTTAAGAATTTTTCCTATCAGTTTACCTCATTTCACCTCTATAAATAGATCGCTCTATTCTCAATTTCTTGTTCTTTAATTTTATATGCCTAAAAAATCCTCAAAAGCATTCTTCTTCTTTTTTCCCCTGTAAGATCTTCTACAATTAATTGCATTGTCATCTGATTCGTCATAAACTCATTTTGTTCAATTTTCCACGATTCAATGGCCGTCCTAAAATTAAGTTGAACTTTTTGTTCCATCAAATATATAATTTTGTTTTGGTCAGGTTATTTTTTAGAGAGATCTCATAACTAAAATTTAATTTACTTTTTATAAAATTGTAAAGTACAACCAAACGAGGAATAAGGAATAGAGAGACCACTAGAAACCAAATCGTCATAACATGGTTTTCGGGCTAGATTAAAGTCATACATATTGATCTTGAAGCGGAGAACCCAACAAAAAATGGAAATGGCTCTCAGCTCCAACGCCAATCCGTTACTTCCTATTCTCTCTAGAACTTCGATTCCTTCCAATTATGCTAATAGAAATCTCAAATCATTTCCTGATTTCCATAATCCAAACTTCATCCCCAAATTCTCTGCAAAAAAACCGTTGTTCATTTGTAATTCGCGCCAACCATTCTCACTAAGAATCAGAGCTCAGGCTTCCAGCGACAGCAATGTTAATGTTAACGAAGATCAATTTTCCGATTTTATCATCGAAGACGTCCCTCACTTGACAAATTTTCTCCCTGATTTACCGGTATTTCTTGCTCAGTAACTTAAAAGAATGTCTTTCAAATATAATTTATCAATTTCCAATCAATTTCTTAAAATCTGAAGTGCCATATTTTTTTTCGTGTTGTTTTCTTTTCAGTCATATCCAAATCCATTGAAAAAGAGCCAAGCTTATGCCATCGTCAAGTAAGCTATTTGTTGATGAAAAAGCAGAGATTTTTCTTTGAGGTGTTATTGTTATGGTTTAGATTTTGGCATGCTATTATGAGAAATTTGATTATTTTTCTTCTTATGCACTTGTGTATTATTTTGTGACAGGAAAACATTTGTCAGCCCTGAAGATATGGTGGCACAGAAGGCATAATAGTTTATGACTTTTATCTTCTTTTTATAGTTAATAAGCGACTATGAGTTTATGTGAGTTAATTGATGTTGTGTTTTGTATTCAGATTGTTGTTCAGAAGGAAAGTCATAGGGGAGTACATTTTCGACGTGCAGGGCCTCGAGAAAAGGCATGTAAAGTTTTCGAAATAATATTTGGATATTAATTTTATTTACTGTAATGGATTTGGATATCGTTGTGTTCTTGAATGGGTGTGGTGTGAACATTTCCTTTATCTGATTTTAGGTTTATTTCACTTCGGAAGAAGTGCGTGCTTGTATTGTGACATGTGGGGGTTTATGCCCGGGAATCAATACAGTGTTACGTGAGATAGTATGCGGTTTGAATTATATGTATGGAGTTGATGATATACTTGGAATTCAGGTTAGTATTATAGATTCGCACATTCTTTTATTCTTATTTACGTTTATGATGAATTAATTAATGAATGAAATTTTTTCTTCCATTAAGATAAAGTAACTAAAATGTGTCATATTCATGGTTTCTGCGATTATCTTCCGTACTTTACTGATGCAAGTTTAGTCTTTTAAATTTAATAATAGTTTTGTTGGGTACGACCTCTGCAAGTTATCTTGATGTCATTTTGACGTTATTGATCTTGTAATCTTAAGATAACTTCATTCTGCGTCCTGTTAGTCATGACTATAATGAAACTAATGAAACCATGTATTTTATCCTCCACTATCTTTGAAATTCTCTACCCAGGTTTCCAACATCAACAAGGTTATGTTATTTCTAAAGAATCATGTATAGATGGCTATGCACGATCTTGCTAACTTTCAAATCAGCTTAATTCACAAATTGAAAATTTTCAGGGAGGATATAGAGGGTTCTACTCCAAAAATACCATTAAATTGACGCCTAAAGTTGTTAATGATATCCATAAGCGTGGTGGCACTTTCCTGCAAACTTCAAGAGGAGGTCATGATACCAACAAGATAGTTGACAATATTCAGGACCGGGGGATAAACCAGGTGAATTTCATTTTCCTTTTCCATTGGCTTGTCCATTGATCTAAGCAAATTTGAAATTTTTTTTACCTTTGCTGGATTGTAGGTCTACATAATTGGAGGGGATGGTACTCAAAAAGGAGCTGCTGCTATTTATAAGGTAATTATTTAAAGTTGCGTTTTCTATTAATTTCTTTTCTTCTTGATGATGTTGTGACAAAATGTTTTGCATTCTATTTGTCAAGGAAGTTGAAAAGCGTGGTCTTAGAGTTGCAGTAGCTGGGATTCCAAAGACAATTGATAATGATATTGCTGTAAGTTCCATCATCGGCATTTCTTAATGTTTCTATCTCATTGGCACAATCGATAAATGTACCTTTTGATCTTCACTTTCAATTTTATATCCATTATCATTAATGTCATCGGTTCCTTTCCTTATTGGTTAGGACACTGATTCTCATCTCTTAATGGCAAAAGGAATAGGATAAAATTTAAATCAAAAGCTGCTCTTGAATAATTCATTACCTCGGATATAGTCCTCTGTATAGCTTAACTTACTTACATTTGGCTTGTCCTAGTTGATCTGATAGTAAGTATGATGTGCTAGGGGTTGAGGATTTTGACCCCATTAGATGAATCTATTTCTGGGTTTATATACACATGATCCATTAGTAAACACATTCTTGTATTATTTTCACTGGATTTGTTCGAACACAATTTTAGTATGAGTTGCCTTTGGTGAATTCTTTCTGTATACCTGAAGTTTGATAGATATCTGAAAGCATTCTGCTGAATTTTCCATTACATATGGATCTATGTGTTAATTGAGGTGAAGATGACAATATTTTTGCTAGGTTTGTAGCTTCTTCTGATTTTGATTATTTTAAAGTAGCGTTCTTGAATTTAAAAATATTTAACACCATAACAGGATGTAAATTTCTTTTTTCCTCATCTGTTCATTGTAGGTGATAGACAAATCTTTTGGTTTTGATACTGCTGTGGAGGAGGCTCAGAGGGCTATAAATGCTGCACATGTGGAGGTTGAGAGTGTAGAAAATGGAGTCGGAATTGTCAAGCTTATGGGTAGATACAGTGGTAGGTAGCTTAGTAGTGTGTGATAAGAGCTAATAGTTTTTTCTAGTAACAAATTTGTCAGCCTGAACTTTTTATTGCTATTTTACTGATCACATTCTCATAGGGTTCATTGCTATGCATGCAACCTTGGCTAGTCGAGATGTGGTAAGATACTTTAAACCCTGGGAGTGTGTATTTTACTATTTTGCCTCTCGGTAATTGAAAATTTTGCATTACAGTTGTGGGTAATCTTAGGCATTAAAAATTCAGTCACAATAGATTGAAGCATTTTTAACAATTTCTACTGTCTTATTTAAGATATTGTAATTGTACCCATTATGGTGTATGCAAAATGGTGATTGGATTTTTATCTTCAAAACTTGTTTGGGCTAGTATTGAAAAATCTTCTTGACTATTCTTTCATTCATGGAAACCAAAATTTATGTTTGCTAGTCTGAATTCTCTGAAAGGGTGTGACTGCAAAACTGTTCCTACAAATGATGAGACTATTGCAAGTTTGCTCACAGTAATAAAATCATGACAGGATTGTTGTTTGATTCCAGAGGCCCCATTCTATTTGGAAGGCCAGGGCGGGCTCTTTGAATTTATTGAACAGAGGCTGAAAGAAAATGGGCATATAGTTATTGTGTTGGCTGAAGGAGCAGGGCAGGACTATGTTGCTCAGAGCATGCATGCAGTTGATGAGAAAGATGCATCAGGAAACAGGTTACTCTTGGATTCTGGTCTTTGGTTGACACAAAAGATTAAGGTACCTAGCAGATGATTTTATGTATTTCCTTACAGTTTTTTGTCTGTTGAAATTGTCGTATTCTAGAAATCTATCATCACACTGAAAATGCACATGGTTGTTGCTGTTTAGCTTCCATTTGGTTTCCCTTTATAAGTGTTGCTGTCAAAGATACTTGATGAGTTGATGGTCTTCAAGTGGAATTCCACTGGCTTTATGGTTCTCTTAGAAAATGCACTTGTTTGTTTCTGTTAATAAGTGCTGTGTCAGCGATGCTTGATGATCTTCAAACGGGAGATTCGCTGGCTTTATGGTTCAGCATTCATTACTGGAATATGAGTTGAATGATAGGAAAGAGTAAATTAATTCAGCATTCCCTTTTTGTTCCATCATGTCATCAGTGTCTGTAGTTGGATTGTATTTTTACCTTATTTTCTACTTTCTTTTATCTGCTTTCTGGTCAAATAAGATATTTAGTAGTGTTGCTGGACCCAAAGTACCTGTCATATGCATATCTTATTCTAGTTAAATACTTGGTTTTCTTCTTGCCATGTCCGGTACATTTTCATTGTCCAATACAGCTACAGTGACATCATATAAAATCTGATGGCAATTGACACTGTTCTTGTGTCTAGATCTACTTTATTGTATAATTAATTGTATTTTTGTTAAAAAGGGATGCTCTAGCAGCTCTACGTACTCAGTTCCTTTCCTACTCCGGTTTCCATCAATTTGAATTTAAATGTATGATTCATGCGGCAGGATCATTTCACAAATGTTCAGAAGATGGCGATCAATATGAAATATATAGGTATTTTCAAAGTTCTACATGATCTAAATTTTAGAAGACCAGCATTCTGTTTGTTTAATTTAAAATGTTTAATGTTCCTAAGCCCCTTCAGATTGGGAAAATAGCTTGGCCACCATTTAAAGACACCCTTTTGATAGGTTTTCATCTATGATTCCTTCCTGGATTTACTGAAAGACAATTTCATCCTTTGATCAGAATTTCTTTCTTTTTTCTCCCCGAGAAAAAATAATCATTTCTTTAAAGCATCCAGTTAAGTTGTTGACACTATCATCCAGTGGCCCACTAAGGACACCAGCACAAATTTGAGCACCGGCACTCTGTACAAGACCACAATCTCATGGGAAATAAGACACTGCATTATTGTCTGTCGCTACATCCATGACCTCCCATGATACTGTTATTGCCATCACAACCATAATTAAATACTGTCAATTCAGGCCTGTTGAAGCATTAAGGGGAAGAAAGAAAGAGTCTTTGTTTTCAGTACACCGATGCCACAAGCCATTCACTGCCACTGGTGCTTGGCGATACCACTGTTAATATTAGTACTACATGCACAATCACTATCAACAGAACATCACTACCAAAATTTACTGGCAATCGGCACCCATTGACTTCATTGATAACAGAAAACCTTGAAACGACCCTGATTTACCAATAGAACCAGACCACACCGTGTCTACTAAATCCACCACAAGAATTCCATTTGGATCTGGGCAGTTAAGTTTGGTACAACAGCTATGGTAGAGTTACAATCAGGTAGTGGGCAATTGAGCTAATGATGGTAGAATTTTATTCCAAAGTTTATTACCCAAAGCTAAACTCTCTCAGCAGATTCCATTTTGGAAGAATAATCTCCAAAATTTTCACGTAAAAACTGTAGTAAGGACTTTCCCTTCAAAGCACTCATTGCATGGACTCTGTAATTGGTCCAGAAAGAAAGATAATGCTTTAACGGTTGGGAAGGTTGTTGAGGCTGGTTTGACAGCTGCAGTGCTGGCAGTGGTAATGACCTGGTCCAGCTGTAGCAATCTTGGTGGGGAATGGTGTAACTAATATTGACGTGGAAATTTATTGTAGTTGGAGACGAGTATATGATGGTGAGGAGAGGATGTCTAAGGCATAAAGTGTCGTGGGCATTTAGTATTTTGATGTATATAATGTGAAGATACCTTTAACTATTGATGGATGGAAATCTAACAGGAAAGGGTCTTTATTTCATGACCAAGTTCCATTTTTCCAGAGTGATTTACTGAATAAGGGGCTCTGTGAAAATTACCCATTTTAGGATCGATTAATATTTATTTGGTTGTTTATCTTTTCCTTTTGAATGGTAAATGTAATTCACCCTTTTCAGAACCAAGAAATTTCATCTATTGATGAGCATTTCATATAAAATTGGAATAATAAAAGTAATGTGCTATTTGATCTTGTACTTTCTGCATCTTTGAGTAGGGGATTGCAGGATTAAGGTTGGAACATTTTTGCATCGAGGGAAAATCGGCCACGTAACTTGTTTTGTTTCTTGTGTTCAATTGCAACTGTTTAGCTCAGCAGCTTAAAGTCAATGTAGTATTTAATATCGAGGGCGTAGAACTAAGTTGAATTTCACCTTTTGTGAAGCATGGCTATCGTTAGGATCTTCTATACATAGTAAGATGGTATCCAGACATTTTGTTAAAAAATATTCTCAGAAGCCCAAGCTATTATTACTCTGGTGCTAAATCAGTCCCTCTCTTTTTATTTCATCATTTCACCTTTTCTTTTCCTTCCTATCCAGCCTAGCAGGGAGATTGTCGCTGTAAAGTTCTTTTAGATGTATATTAAGATGCCTATTACAGAGGGTTATGTTTACATATGCTATTTTGTAGTTACTCTTTCTGCTGGCATATCTGAATGCAGCAACTGGACATTCATTACTGTTACTGACATACTAATCTTGTATATGTATTCTTTTTGCACTAAACTCTTGATTTCTATTTTGTATGTACTTCCATTGCAGATCCTACATACATGATTCGAGCTATTCCAAGTAATGCATCAGATAACATCTACTGCACACTTCTTGCTCAAAGTGCCGTGCATGGAGCCATGGCGGGGTACACAGGCTTCACTGTAGGGCCTGTAAACAGCAGACATGCTTATATTCCAATCAGTGTAAGCATATTATGGTGCATGCAGTTTACTTCCTAATCCACTGCATTCTTTTTTGAATGGAACATAACACAGAGCATGTCCCAGCAGTAATTAATATCCACAAATTGATTTTAGGAATTTATCTTCAATCTGTGGGTTGCCTAACATGACTACCTGTCCTTTCTCATTCAGTAATTAATTAATGTCCGAGTCATAATTTTGATTGTCTTTTTTCTAAGCCCTTGTTTGACAATGAATTGTCAGTTTGTTAGTCATAATGAAACTCTCACGTTCTCTGTTGCTTGGTTCGACACATATTCTATACCCTTCACAAATAATGCGTAGATGCCGAAGCTGAATCTTTAAATGCAATATATAGAAGGGGCACATAGATATTATGACGGTTGGAAGATTTGAATATTAGACTGTACATACTAACACAGTGATGAAGCCCATTGGAGTGACTTCTCCAGTATTACACGTTACACTAACTACAAGTTATCCGGAGAGGTTATACACACGTTTATTTTAGGTAAATCTAGCATGTTTTTGCACTTTATATACACACAAAATTATCCAAGATCTTTACTTGTATGTGTGGATTTACAGTGTGTAACTGAGACTCAAAACACGGTGAAGTTGACAGACAGGATGTGGGCTCGACTTCTGGCATCCACGAATCAACCTAGTTTCGTACAAAAATGTGAATTGGTACAGGAAAGAGTTAATAAGCAAACAATTGACCAGATCAACAACATGAGGATAACTTCCATCTAGAGTAATTGGACTCTGTCATTGGCATGTTCCATTTATGGATATCTCTAGTGCTCAAATTTAGGGCGTGTATCTCACCCTTTCACCAGTCATTGCCGAGTTATGATGTGGTAAGTAGAGCATGTTCTTACACAGGGGCATGAGACAGACTTGTCCATAAGCAAGCATTAGTATTAACATGTATGTATTGATTTCTGAGATATGGCTTACTTACCAAAATAGGATATGTTATTTTTACCAGATGCATCGATTTATTCAAAACTACAAGTTACATATTTTTTTCCAATTGTTGATGATTTTAGCATTATTTTGTATTAGAGTCAAAGCATTACTTTTTTTTGCTCCTCAGTATTTATGCATGCTCCTCATCTCTAAACTATTTCTTCACACACAAGAACACCAACAAAATTAGGCAAACCGTTTTATGAATTGATAATGAAACTTCAACATATTTGGCCTCAAATACTTCCAAGGAATTACTTGATTAAGACCTTCTGACCAGGATAGTATCATAAGGTTACTACTTCTCTCTTTATCTAACCAATTGAAGTTATGTACTTGTCGAAGTCCCCTCTAGTCAAGTTGTTGTAGCCAATTTTGTAATTGGAGAACATTTCACATTTGACATACGTAAGTCAGAAATAGGCCTGGTCTTGAACCTTTGATTTGTTCATAAGAATAAATAGCTTCGCACCTGCCTAGGATTTCTTTTCCATTTCCACATTTTAAGGATTTCATTCTTCACTTTACCAAGACATATTCTTCACTAGATGTTTTCCCAAGAAATTTGACATGAATGTTGCTTGTAAAATGTGCATCTGCATGTAGTTGACGCGACCCTGTTATGTTCCTTGATGTAAGGATCTTGTGTCCGTGTCATTACTTATACGTTAATAATTGCAAATATCTGAGCGGATAAGCAAATTTATTCTGTTGTGTCTAAATTGAAAATGTATAATTGCAAGTGACTAAATTTTTTTCTTCTTGTTGCTGGTTTATTCATTGTTAGCGAAAGCTAGTCTAGCTGATCAGATTTATTTTGATTGAGATTTGGTGGTTCAGCTGTTCACACACTTGTTTATTAGATTCTTTGCAACTATTTTTGGAGTTTGTTTTAAAGATTATGTCTAGATTTATACCCTTTTCCTTGGGGATGAACAATCAAATGAGAACTAGTATTCAAAATCAGCTGTGTTTCCAAACAGATTTGTCCACCACACTGGTGAGAATGTAGCCTAACATGTCACCAGATTGTTTTTCAGTGACGGTTAAGGCAGTCAACTCATATTAGTTATTCATGGTGAATGAATCTGTCGACAGGAATCCCAGGATGGAGGTTTTACTTGATAGACTTTCAACCCTGCTCCGTGTCCTGGCTTGGGGACAAGGTTCAGAATCCTGGGATGGAGGTTTTACTTGATAGACTTTCAACCCTGCTCCATGTCCCGGCTTGGGGACAGGGTTCCCCAAGCCGGGACGGGGGGCTTTATTCATAGACTTTTGGGGTGGGTTAAAAATGTTCTAGGCCTAATTTATGAATACTATAGCCCAATTTTGGCCCCAAAAGGGTCACGAGCTGGTAATTCCTATGGCGGGCTTGGGGCAAGGTAGTGTGTTTTACAATTTTGGGTAAATTACTTTTTTATTTTTTTCATTTTCAAAGAGTAATATTATTTTGTACAATTGGTGTCAAGTACAAGTTTAAGTGATAGCTACATGAAATTGGATGGTAGATTCACTTAAATATGGGGTTACGTAATTCATTTAATTGAATTTATTAAGTATGATTATTCACACTAATGTTAGATAGTAATACATATTTTAAAATTATTTCCAAACAAGTCAATTCTTTACCTGGAAGAAATTGAGCTTCGACGGCATTAATTGATGCATTTTAGTAAATATTAATCTATATAGGATAATTGATAAATTATTAAATATTTTTGAGAGATTATTTGAAGTGAAAATGATTTTTTTGAAGAATGTGTGGTTAAAAAGTAAAAGAAAAAAATTATTTTATTAAGAGAACGTGATGCTGAGTTTCAGGAAGATGGTTTTCATTGTGCCAAACAAACTTTAACTTATTTTGCATTGTGACACTAAATCCAGTTTATAAAAAGATCTTGAGTTTTTGGATAGTAAAACTATGATAATATAAAAATTTCAAACTGATTTTGACGATAAGAAGATAATTTTTTGTCCAATGTTATTTTTTAAATCTTAAATGTAAATTTATTTAGGGAAAAGCTGTTCGAACAAGGTTGACACATTTAGCTAAATCCGTCATATCTATGGTGGGCGTTGCCTATTTGAAGAGGGCCTACGTGACCCTATTCAAGCAGATTAATTCATCCATGGTAAGGTCAAAATGTCGAGTCTGAAAGAGTGTTAGTTAATGGCTAAATGCATAAATATTTTTAGGTAACATAGTCTGAAAATTATTCTATATTTCTTTTTTTTCTTTTTCTTTTTTTTATGTCAAACTTATTCCACTACAAAACTTCAAATAAATAAAATAACCTATTTATTTTAACAATAAAATATATGAATTATTTTTAAAATAATTAACTTATTCATCTTTGACTAATAAATAAAGAAAGATATTTATCTTAAAACGTATATTCACATACAATCAAACTCTTAATTATACATTAGCTTTTTTTAAGCTTAACCAAACACGCCCTTGGACTCTCTAAATATTCATATTCAGATAGGACTTGTGCAATCTTCCGCAGTCTTTACTCTTCTCCTTTTCCGGCCAGTGTTTTCCGGCGGGTCGGATTTTCCGGCATCCAACGGAAAATTCAAAATCGCTTTGGATCCTCTCATCTTGAAGGCTGCACAGTC
>NC_036248.1:9782424-9801857 GCF_002742605.1 Olea europaea var. sylvestris | reverse complement strand
ACTTTTTTCGATTTGTGATGAAGTTTTAATGAAATTTATCTCGTCAAAGAATGTGATATAGATAATATATATGTATAGTTGTTTGATACACTAGCTTGGATTTGTATCACGTATCAATATAATGTCTATGTCGAGGAGTTGTCGTGACTCGATAAAGTCAAATTTAAAATGGTTAAAATGTGTTTTGATCAAAAAAGATA
Source organism: Olea europaea var. sylvestris (assembly GCF_002742605.1). Lineage (NCBI taxonomy): Eukaryota > Viridiplantae > Streptophyta > Magnoliopsida > Lamiales > Oleaceae > Olea > Olea europaea. The sequence goes on along the minus strand of NC_036248.1, from coordinate 9,801,657 downwards.
AAAGTTGTTCATATTGATAATGTGAACTCTTATAACTAAAGTCTATATGAGCATCTTCTATCACATTTGAGATGTTCAATTATTTAAAGACACTTGATCAATGTTTAGAAATAGAGGGTCGAATAACATTACTCTTAAAATAAAGAGCATATTACTTTTAAATAGTCTTTTGAAGATGAACTAATCACTATGGTTTTGTGCTCAGCTCCTCTTCAATGAAGTTTTTAGCATTTACTTATCGATGCATATTAGCAACAAAATTTTAGTATGAAGTGAAGAGAAATTTAAGGGTTTTGCTAGGAAAACAGGGAGGCTGAGTGCCTCCCCATAACCTGTCAAGAAGGCAATCAGTCTCCTTGTTACGTGATCCGCCTCTATGTTACAAGAGCAAAACTCAAAATTTAATGCAAATATGCTCACATGCGTGCTCCTTTGTAGAAATAAGATTCAAAGCATGTTTGGTAAGATTAAAAGTCAATTAAAATCAATTTTTTGACTGTTATTTCACTATTTCAGCTGTCATTTTTTGAATTCTTCTCTTACAGGTAAGATTCATTTTATCTCTAACGGTCAAAAAATCAATTAACAAAATTCCTACCAAACAAGCACTCAATATTATATAAGATAGATTCTATAGTAAACCTTTATTTGAGATTATAATATTTATTTTTAAACTCTCTCTTTTCCTTCCGTTGACTCACTGCCAAATTAATGACTCCAATGTTCAAATGCAAGTGTCCGGGTGAAATGTATGGATTTATGATGAACAAATTGTGGTGTACCCATCCGTACAATACTTGCAATGCATGGACCAACCCTCCTTAATATAGCTAGCTAGCTAGCAGTGGATAAGTAAAGGGAGAAATAAATAACTTTTTAATGGCCCTGCAATCAATGAAGGGAAAAGTAGTTCACTTCCTCGAACGCTGTATTCGACTCTGAAATCGATTGTAAAAATAGAATACTCAGTTACTTGTGAATTTACAAGTGAAATGTATTGCATGCATTGTTAAATACAGAATTCTAAAAGGTTACGGAAGAAAAAATCATTAAATATGAACATTGTCTATCTTCTTGTCATCGATATATCTTACTTGATTCTATAGTCATAACCTTTTTTTCTTTCGTGGACCAAAAGTTTGTGTGAGAAGGTATTTGATCAAGTCGAGTTGGGTCAAGTCAATACACGAAATTATTACCAGAGGTTTCATTCAACCTAACCGAGCACAAATATTTTACTAAACAATTGCACTTGTGAAAATCTAGACAAAAGGAGTTGATTTGTGAAATGGCGAACTTCACAAAGCACTTTATTATGCTTACTAATTTAGTTAATTCTCACCGAATACGTTGAGATGTCTTTGTTAATTGCTTTTCAATAGGAATTGTGAAAGAATTCCTCAAGAAAATCTCTCAGGAAGAAGAGAAACTCGAATGGAAGCATAGGCTCGGAAAATTGGCCGTGAAAAATTTCCATGGCAACAAGGTTTCGACACGCTCTCAACTCGTTTCGACAATCGGTAAGTTCTTTCACTTCAACAAGGACTCCAATTGTTTTTTTTTTTCACAGTATCTTAGCAGTGTGTATTTGATTGACATGGAAAATGTTTTTCTTGTTTTGAGAAAAACAAAAACATGTTTCCATCCAAAGAAAATATTTTCCTCAAAAACTAGGACGTATTTTCAAAAATTTGAGAATATTTTTCCGTGAAAAAAATTGCAATCAAACACTTTGGAAGTTTGAATTCGAGTGAAAAAAATGACAACTTTCATTGACAATTTTCCAATTGAATTGTTATTGTATAGAGCTAATGTCCAAAATATAAAATAAAGAATTAAGTACTTATTCTACTTATTTTAGTTTCCTGTGCACGAAATTCTTTTAAATTCTAAATTTTAATTAATTACATGTATTGCCGTAGGATAGTCATACTCAATCACCTTCTGGCAATAAATATATTGAGAATTAAATTTTAAGATATGTATGAGGTGACACAGATTTAAATTGGACACTTTGTTTTTAGTGGCTGCAACTTTAGTTCCAGAATAGTTAATTGTGTGCAGCCATGGCCCAATTAATCTGATTTTACAAACATTATCTAAAATATACAAAAAGATAATATTAACTTTTCTTTTCTGTTCTGTTCGGAGCATCTCTATTTTTCGTAGCCTAGATTATAAATAGAAAAATGGGTATGTGTGCCACTTAATTAAATTGGGTTCAAGATTAGAATCTATTGCATTGGGAAATAATGTCTGGCTTGTCGATTGTGTGCCATTCATTCCAACATGGCGAAAATTATGTGAATTAGAGTGACTACTTGAATCAGGGTTTTGAACATAAAGATTCCACTGACCTATAAAAAGTGGGCCTAATCCTTGGGAATGCGGTAATACCTCTAAGTCTTCATGGATTGAACTGAGTTTGACTAAGTTGACAAAGAGAAGCATGTAAAATGTTTGTTAATTATCTCTCCCATTCTTGTTTAGTTCAATATTTTTATCGAGAGGAAGGCAAGTCTCCCTCCCTCTTGTACCAATATGTTACCATGGGGAGGTATAGATTAGGATGGCAAAAAGGCTCGTGGGCTCAAGTCGCTTGTGATCCGGCTCGCAAAAAGTTCAAGTCGGCTCAGCTCTTAGGGGTTTCGGGCTGAGCCCGTGTAGCTCGCGAGCAGGGTAATAAAAAAAAACCGTGTAAGGCAGCGTGCCAACTACCATTAAACAAAGGCAACCACTAGCTGCCGTTTAAAGGGGAAAAAACCAATAGGGAAAAAAATCGAGTCAGCTCGTCTCAACCCGTTTCGAAAGCTCAAGCCGAGCCTCGATTTTTTGGCCGAGTTTTTGCTCGACTCGGCTCGTTGACATCCTTAGGTATAGAACATGTTTTATTGGGCTTTTAGGGTATCTCCAATGAAAATTTCAAAATATCCAAAATTTCAAAATATCATTTTGCACCATAAATTTTTTTAGGAGAAAATCATTTGTACAAAAGAGGAGTTCTAACCCTTCTAGAAGAGACACATGAGGTCGATCCCATACGGGACGCATGAATGATAAAAAATTGCAAAAAAATGGTCAACCTCCCCCTTGTGTGTTATCTGTAGAGCTTCTATAAAGTTCTGTTCTGTACGTGTACTGGGGGTCATTTTTTTAATGTAGCATCATAATTTGAGTCATTTTGCACCAAAATGGTGTAAGTGAATTTTGCCTTTTTTTTTTTTTTTTTTTTTCCATTTTTCGAACATATTGATTAAGGGTATTTGTGTTGTTTTTATTATATTTTTTTTAATATAATAAATTATTATTATTACTATAATTTTGTGCATTTATAATAAATTTTAATAATATAATTAAGAATAATTAAGAATTTTTTAATTTAGTAATTATTTTCGTTAATTTAATGTAATTATTTCTAATAAATTAATAATATAATCAATTGTTTTAGCAATTTAATGTAATACATAAAACAAGTGAATAATTTAGCAATCAATAATAATTCAATACTTTCATTAATTTAATGTAATTATTTATTTAGTAATTTATATAGTTGTAAAATAAATAAATTATTAAAAATCTAAAAAAATGAAGCTGATTTTAAGTTTGGTGCAAAATCTGATGTAAAATGATGTAATACTTATCTCAAATTTTGATGCAGTGTTAGAAACGGTCTTAAGGTGATCAAATTAATTTATAAGTCAAAAATACAATCAAACATCTTGCTTAAATTGTGAAATGACTTATTTTTAAGCTTAAATTGAAATAAATCATAAGCTGAGTCCATATGACTTATCTTAAAAATAAGTAGAATTGGTAAGGGGAATTATCAATTTACCCTCCAGCTCCTCAACATTTACCACCAAGGAAAAATCATTTAAAGATACTAGTGGAGGGTGAGACCCTCAAAACAAATAGTGATTGCAATTTACCTCGCCCACCCCGTCCCGAATGGGGCAAAACAATTCATCCCATCTCGAGGCCTAGGGCGAGGATGCCCTGCCTAATGAATTTTTATTTATTTTTTTTTACGTGAAAATATGAAAGCAGAAAATCTTGGTTTGCTTCCATTGGAGAATTTTACGTGGAAATATGAAGATCAAGCATCTTTTGTATCAATAAATATGAAAAATAAATTTTTTCGTATATTTGAAACATATTTATATTTTCGAAACAAATAAAAATACTTACACGATAGAACAAATTTCTAATTATTTGTTCATCCAACCCTTAATTTATCATAACTTTGTTACTAATTAGTTGATTGTTTGTTACTTATTTGTTTACATACTTAATTATAACTATTATAACATATTTAGAGTTCATCTATTCAACATATTTGAAAATCGCTTTTTATTTAAACTTATTTTCTATCACAATTTTTTTAATAACATAATTTACATGTAGACTTATAATTTTTTCATACTTTTATCTACACATTTTCTAAAAATCATTTACACTATAAATAATTTTATCCCAAAACAAAAACTTAAATTTTCATAAAGTAAGGGCATTCTTTATTAAAAGTTCAACTTGAATGTTATCCGTATTTTATTGAACTTGAAATAAAAAAAAAAATTAAACGAGACAAGAAAATTGCCGGGCGGGAGAGGCGGGTTCTGGGCGAGGCGGGGAACCTGCCCCGTTGCCATATTATACACACAATTATTGTACATGATCAAAATTAAAATTAAAATTAAAAAAAAATCACAAATGAAAAAATTGGATTTCAAAATACGAAAATTAGTTTACTTTCATAAGATAGGTGCTAACCCTATTTTTTTAGGATGATGCTAGATGTACACCTAGGGAAGTTGAAGAGATGGAGGTATCAATCTTTCGTACCCTTAACTTCAACTGCCCCAACATTTTTCTTAATGCTAGAAAGACCCCAGACATTTAGCGTCGGGTTCATTTAAGTCCACCGAATTATTAAACCATAAGCCTTGAGCAACCCAAACTTGGATGGGGAGAGAACGGTGACAATGGCGGCACTTCGAAAATACCTTTCATATCTCCACCTTCCCAAACGCCCGTCCAACTTGACGGCGTTAAAGGCACTGCGGCAGCCGGTAATTCGTGCACCTCCTCTCTCTTCACCTCCTTCTTTTCTCTCTCTTCACTCCCAATTCCTCTCACCCTTTTCCCGCAAGCCTTCACCTGAGCATCGTTTTCCGGCAAGGGGTTAGATATTCCAATTTCAAGTGGAAAATTCAGTATAGCCTTGCTGCCTCTCAGCTTAAACGCCGCCCTGTCGTAAGCTTTCGCCGCCTCCACCGCCGTGTCAAAAGTCCCTAGCCACATCCGTGTCCCTTTTCTATTGGGGTCACGAATCTCCGCTGCGAACTTCCCCCAGGGACGTTGCCTAACACCCCGGTAATGCTTCCGGTCACCGGAATCTTCAACTTCCCTGTCACATACTGTACCGTTGCGAACATTGCCACTCTCAAAGTACTCAACTTTCTTGATTACTTTTGGGATAGCAATGTTCAGTGAAGGTTTTCTTTCACTAAAACTAGTTGGTTTTACAGGGTTTGTGTTAATAATCTGTGGCTTTGTTTCAAACTCAAAGTAATTTGAAGAGTTTTCTTGTATGGAATTAGAATCATCAAGAAGGTGTTGGCGTATGAATTCAAGAGATGCCATTTTAGACTTGAGTTGGATAAGTAATCAAGGAATTGACTGCAAGAAATGTAAAGAATTCAGATGGAATATTTGAGTGGAAATAAAGGAGTGAGGGGGGAATGATTTATAAAAGGGTGAAAATAATTTGGATGGGGAGATAGTATAGGAGGTTTCATGGAGGGTTCCTAGGTGGAAAGAAGAAGCATCGTAGAGTATGAGGATGCATGATAGTGGTTTCTTATTTGGTGACTTTCCACTAAGAGCCCGTTTCCAAGTAACTTCCATAAATTGGTGTCGATGTTGGGTGCCCAAAATGACTCAACACTCAGGACCGGATCCAGCACCTGACGAGCCGGCACAATCCCCCGTGCTAGATCCTCTGAGAAAAAAATTATTGAAGATTTGTGTTAAATATTTATATATAAATGGTTTTGTGCAAAAGATTTAACAAAATGGGCACGCTGCTTGGGTGGTAGCATCCTAGCCTTTGCATTAACAATACACGTTCGATTCCGTTGGCTGGCATTACGCCATTTAATTTTTAAACAGAATAATTAAATATTAATAAAATATTGTACCAGCCTTCAGTAAAGCGGGGATAGCTCACATGGTAGAGGGGTTCTTCTTTGTATGTAAGAGGTATGGGGTTCAATTCTATATCCATCCAATTTTTTAATTAATTTTTTGTTACAATAAATAATAACTAAATAACTATAGTTTTCGTTTTCAAAATAATTTCTTTAAAAAATTTATTCACTTAAATTATTACTTCATAATATAGACACTTTTATCATTATGTTTATTCAATTTATTTTATAAAATTCAAATTTGGACAATCTAAGAATTGCTCTTTATTCTTTTAAAACTTTGGAAAACAATTTTATTTTGGCATAAAAAATAGTTCTAGTTCTGAAAATCATTGTTTTCAAAATTTGGTTTTGGTGTCAATTTTTATTTATGACTAATGAATAATGATCTATGGTCGATGAGTTAATTGGCAATTTGGCATCAAAATGAGAATTATGAATCTATGGTTGGGATAAATAATTTATGTTGTATGAGTCATTGAGTTATGAGTTATAAATCATTTATAAGTTTTGATTTGTCATTTGGGAATTTATGTTTAGGAATATAGGATGAGTGAAAAAAAAAATCAATTGAGAGGATGTTGGGCTCAATTTAACCATGTGTGCTTTGTTTTTTAATCAATTCTAATTGAAAATAATTGGGGCATTTTTGCAGATTACTAAACAATTTTTTCAACCAAAACGAAAATCCATATCTATTTATTCTAATTTTAATGGTGTATCTAATTCTTTTAATTCCAGTCCATACAATTTTTTGAATATTATTCAATTAAATATTAATAAACGTCTGTGTCTCGCTATCACGAGCTTTAGCTGTTGACAGTAAATGTTCAATGTTTGCGGTCCGCCCTAACTGAACTCGAAGCCTAGATTCGTCCCTATCAACACTCATAAAGCGTCCCTATCGACACTCATAAAGCGTGATTAGTTGTTTTCTTATCACTTTGATTGTAAATGTAAGCCTGAGTAAGGGGGTAAATTTGAGCAAGACCATACAATACAATAAGTTGAATTTAATTTGAAATGGGCGTGTCTAGATTTGGACCTCCGCTACATTTCAATGGATGCTTGGCCCAAAGTATATCGACCTAAAAGGGTTGTGTCGGGTTATAACGATCTAGCGAGGTATGATTGTCTAATTTACCTCTCCAGGATTTGAGTTGCTTGTTTAGCTCTTGGCCCATGAAGCTCGATAAAATTGCAAGTCGTACATGATCCCCTATTTATGTTGAAAACACGATTTAGATGAATAATATATAATTCATCTCTTAGTTCCACATTTTAAATGAGAGGATTAATATAGTATTACAATCATGTAAAAATTTGAGTTCAAGTCTCACCGTTATATAGATAAAAACATGATGCGTTATGTCAAACATTCAAGCAGAATCCATTCATATGAAGCCATTTTTGAAAATAATATTTAAATACAGATAATATATCTTAACTTTTAAATGAAATTGTTAACATTTTCACATGCATGAAAGATTGGTAGTTTAAAAATGAGAAAATTGTAGTTAATGTATCAAACATTTCATTTATTAGTAGACTTGACCAAAAGCTTTCATTTATGCTACCGGAGGTACCAAATCTTTAAAAAATTTGCAGGTTCAATGCGGAATGATGATTCTCGTTTGCTTGACCACCAAAATCATTAGTTGACCTAGTAATGAAAAAATTAATAAATTCTTCCAAATAAGTGAAGGTTAATTTGGGCATTACACATTTTCCCTTCAAAATCAAACACGTCGGTTATGTATTCATTTCACTCGCTATCCACTATGGAACCTGCAAAAATTGACGAAGAAAAATGAAACGTTTGAGGCTCTCTTCCTCAACCTGTGTATGGTAAGTGTGCTCCTTTTTTTTCAGTTTACATGATGAAATATTGTGATTATGAAGCAGTGCGTGTCAATTGTCTTCATGTACTGGGAAATCTGAAAATGTTAAGTGATTTGATGACTTGGAAATTAATATACTATGTAATATCTTTTCTATACATATGCTTTTCTCAAACTAAAAAAGGCTAGGGTTTAAACTTTTCTTCTTCTTTTTTTTTTTTCCATTATTTTGTTCTGGGGAAAATTCAAAGTACTTCAGCATACGACTTCATCACGATGGAATTTTATTTGGAAAGATGAGAAATTTTGTGTACGAGCATGGTAAAATAAGTTATTAGACTATGTTGACCTGATTTCTTCAATAGATTTCTTCTGGACATTGCCATAAAAATGTTGGGATATTCTGATAGAATCATATATCTATACAAGATAGAGAAGAAGAGATTAAATGAGACATCATTTTAGTTGGTTAAAGATTCAGATTTCATGAATGTAGTGAAGTTGCTTAGTAATAATAAGATAGTTGAATTGCATTGCTTGCATGTAGTTGAGATTTTGAGTTGCCTTGAGATGAAAGAGAACATAAGGCTGTTCTTGTGGTTGATTGTAAGACTAGTGAGGAGTTAGTCAAAGCTCAAAAGTTTGGAGTACATGATTAACCAATAAATGAGCAACAACCATACTATGCTGTTGAGATTTATGATGAATCATTAAAAGGTGATGACTTGTACATAGTTGATAAAGTGGATAACATTGAAGCAGATGAAGAGTAGGTTATCTTTGGAGGAGATGATGTGCAAGATGATAGGCTTTAAGATGGATGTTGAAGCACAAGATGATGTTGAAGAGGCTGCGATGCATAGAATACAAACTGATCCCATTAAAATTGATGATGGTATTGAAGATGTAGAGCTTGAGAAAACGGAGGTTGATTTAACTAGGACTGAACAAGTGGCTGGGTGAATTTTGATGGTGGTTTTGAAGTAGACTTATATGAGGTACAATCTAATATTCATGACTAAAGATTCATGCCATTGAACCAAAAGTGCAAGCGATTGAAACTGATGTCTAGTATGGTGAAAATAAAGTAAAGCAATGTGAGACGATGTGGAGCATGGTGAACCCTATATTGAGATACAGGCTGGTGACTCTGGGGTACAACATGGTGTACCAGGGGTGCATGATAACGAATAGGAGATGCAGCAATGCGAATCGAAACATTTTGAGGCTTACTTCACTAAAGATATAGATGCAACTAAGCAAGAAGACCATGTAGATGAAACTGAAACTAATTATATTGAGGCCGAAACTAATCATGATGTTGAGCGAGAAGACCATGTAGATGATGTACAAATAGATTCCATAGATCTTATGCAACATGATAAATATGAAAAGGGTATTTTGGAGGAATGCAATGACTCGGAGTATGAGCAAGAAGAAAGTATTACTAGGAATGATAATGATGAAAACAAAGATTTCAGGTTAAGCGATGGTTTTGATATTGGCACGGATTGTGTAAAAGATGAGCAGGAAGGTGAGGCAATTCCTAAAGAAGAAAGTAGAACAGACTATGAAGACTCAGATGAGCTTAGAAGCTTACCCAATGACAATGAAGTTGAGGGATCATCCACCAGAAGGATGAACGAGTGCTGGTTTAACCCTACAATTGATATGGATAATCCTAAGTTCAAGACAAGTAACACATTTGTAATGATACATACATTGTTTAGCCGTTTGAATATATATATGACAATACGCTATGTTCATTTCTTATAGGGATGAAATTTGACAATGTCAAGACTCTAAAGACTGCAATAGTTCAATACTCAATTAAAAATTCCAAGCAACTGAAATATGTGAAAAATATGAGGACACGGATGCGATTTAGATGTCAAGATAACTGTCGTTAGGTTCTATATGCATTCCAACAACCAGACAATAGTCTTAAAATTAACATATTCGGAGATGAGCACACATTTACTATGGTGTGGCAAAATAAAAGGGTTAATGTAGGTTATCTGTCAAAAAAACACATAAGAAAGTTTAGGTCTGATCCCAAAATTCTAATGAGCTGTTTTATGAAAATTATGAAAGAAGATTGCATGTATGAGATTTCAAAGCATTAGTTATACATAACAAGATCTAAATGTGCAGAAGTAGTTCATGGATTGTTGTTGAATAGTACAAATTTTTATGGGATTATGGTGAAAAATTAAAGAGAACAAATCTTGATAGTACGGTACTGATTGAAGTTTCAGGCAGGGGCGGACCCACGTGGGGTCATGTGGGGTCAAATGATCCCACAGTTTTCTGGAATTTTTTTTTTTTTTGGGACTGAAAACTTAATTTTCTGCCCAAAAAGTCCAAATCCTAAATTTATGTCTATATCCATTATTTAGTCCATAAATATATCATATAATCCACCGATTTCTTCCCAAAGTGCAAATATCGAACGTGAACAGCAAACAACCGATTTTTCCTTTTTGTTCATGATACGTTGTTCGGAAAAAAAAATTTTGACCCTATAGTTTGAACGGTCTAGGTCCGTCCCTGGTTTCAGGTCATACTTTTAAAAGATTGTACATCTATTTAGAGGCTAGTAAGGAAAGGTTTGAGGCTGAATGCAGGCTAGGTGTTGGGTTGGATGATTGTTTCATAAAGTCTGTATGAGATGGGCAGTTGTTGGAAGCTATTGGCATTGATGATGAAAACTGTATGTTTCCCATAGCATGGGCAATTATAGATGCTGTAAACAAAACAAATTGGCAATGGTAGAGTGTTAACTTGACAAAACATAAATGTGCATGCATAAAATAGCAACTCACTGGAATACTATGTCTACGTGCAATATCAGGCATGCTTGCAAAGGATATAGCATATATGAGTACCATATTATAGCAAGGAAACATACTTCAAGTGTTACTTTCTAGTGATCTAACCAACGTCAGGGCCTAAACTATAGCCAAAATTGGGAAAGCACCCTTTCAACCAACCACAAAAGAGAAAACATGCGGGCAGACCAAAAAATAATGAGGAAGAGGTCATAGATAGAGCCACCTGTAGGAATTAAGATGCAAAAGGACTGGCATGAAGATGGTGTGTAAACAATGTGGAAAGTCTAGTCATAACAAAAGAAGTCGTAAGGGACCACTACCTGGTGAAGGTAGTTCACAGCAATAATCATAACCAACCACGTAACCTAAGTCTTAAGAAAATATGCAATTAAGATCGACAAAGGAGAAGAGGAAAGCACCTTCAACAGTAACCTCCAAGTCACAAATAAAGAAGTCCAAGAATAGAGGATCCAAATCTTGAACATGATGTGATCTATCCTATATAGTTTTGTTGGGAAGTGAACTTATTTTTGTGAATGTTGTGATTTTGTAAAGGGACATAGGATGATTCTTTTTGCAAATATTGTGTTCTTTGTAATATGAACTGGAAATATGTGCTTCCATTGCTACAGTTTTGTAAAGTGAACCATAATTTCTAATGGAATTGTCACAACTGTTGAAGTTGAAATTCTTGCATTATGCTCTGTTTTCATCAGGTTTTCAAATTGTATTTATAAAATCTTAGTTGCAGGCGATTAGGAACTATGTACAACCATTTGCTACTTCTTCTGCATATGTTACCAAATGTTTGGTACTTTCTATACAACTATTACAAAAAGTTTGGTTGTCCCTGCAACTGTTAGAAAAGGTTTGGTAATTATTATGTGAATCATTAAAAGGTTAGGTACTTATGCTGCACTATCTGCAGAACGTTTGGAGTGAAATTTGACCTTTAAATTTCACATTAAACAAAAGCAGAAGGAGAATTGTGAAAGAAAGTACCAGCATTAAATACAATACAGAAAGGGCACTTAATTTTAAAGAAAAGGGTAGAGCAGAATCACATTTTATATCTATATTTTACAACATCTAACACAAGTCTCACACGTCAAAACCTTAAACCTAAATTTCTGAAACTAAATATCCACATCCCACAAGCTCATCTTACGTATCTAGACTTCACACACAAATTCGAAGAGCTAGATCTTCCTCACATTTGGTCTTGTTGCTTGAAGGGTGTTGATTTTAGCTTCCATTTCCTTCGTTGCCTGTAATAGACCAAGAATCAGTCACCTTGATCTCTCACACATTGGATGGTCACAACACAAAAAAGAAGGTGTATCTATCCACATCTTGGCTTCAAAGACAAGTGATAAATCTTCTTCCTGGGTTTAGGTTCATTCACGATGTTTTCATCTGCATCGGGAAACCACGTCTACATACATTCATCTCCATATATGTGCTAATTTTTTCTCACTACCTATGGGAAAGAAGGATATTATAATAGTGAAAATGGAGGGAAATGAACAGTGAAGTGCAATAAATGGAAAGAAAATGTGTAATGCCCTGATTGCCCTCCACTTGTTTGAAGGAAATTATTAAATTTTTCATTAGTAGCGTCAACTAACGATTTTGACGGTCAAATAGACGGAAACCATCATTCTGGATTGGACTTGCAAATTTTTTAAAGTTTTGGTACATCTAGTGGCACAAATGAAAGGTTTGGATCAAATCTGCTAATAAATGAAAGATTTGATACCTCAACTGCAATTTTCCTTATAGAAGACGACAATATTTTAATCACATGTCTACTTCAATAATATTAGAGCAATGCTATAAATACAGAAAAATCAACAGAAATTTTACAGAAACAACATTTGGTAGTTTTTCGTTGGAAGAAAAAGAGATATATATATATATATATATATATACTGTCAGCACGGTGCTGACACGATAACATCCCGTCAACTTTTTGTCATAAAAGCTTGTACCTAAGGCTTTTTTTTCATAATATTATTATAAGTGCATTGTCAAGGAAAAAAATTCCAACCAATATTTATAAAATATTTTGAAACATGACATACAATCAACTAAATTGCGTTGAAATCTTAAAAGCGTGATAGAGTTATAGATTAAAAGAATTAATTATTATATTTGCGCATTAGGTTAATATTTTTTTCATTATGTGGAATAATCGAGTTTAATATTACAAAAAAAGACCATTCAAAATTTATAATGCCCAGTCAGTCGACTTCAAATCTTGGCAGATAGCATGTCATCAAAAACAAATACCACTCATTTCATACTTAGAAGAACGTTTTGCGTTCACAATTAAGCTTCATGTTGAATTAATAAACTAGTCCAACACATGATGCCGATGGTTACTTTTCCACCAAATATCTAAATTAATCAAATATTCCAACACTTAAAATTTATTATTATTATTATGTTGATATCTTGATGGCACGTGAGAAGACCATTGGACCAAGATCGATTTTTGTGTTTCAAAAGTAGTTTTCAAGGATTTATAGTCAATAAGTTTACGTAACAACTTGACTTGCAATCATCAACTTGCAGAGGGTCAATTTCATCCGTCAACTTGAGTTTGGCCCATATTTATGTCGATGGCCCAATTTTGTCGGGTCGGGGGATGAATCTGAACCATTTTAGAAATAATTTGGGAAAAGCCACTTATACAGAAAATTTGTTCACAGAATTGCACCAGATGGTCACACACGTGAGCCCCAGTCATGAATAAAAAATGCCAAAAGAAATTTCCCAGCCCCCTTATCGTGAGTAATCTGGTACTCTTATGTGAATCTAAAGTTATGTAACTGCAGCATAGACGAAATAATTTTTATATCATATTAACTGACATAATGGATAATTTGTAATTTAATTCGTGTCTTAGCTTAGTAATAAGATTATAACGATTTGAACTACTTATGATCTATCAGTTGATAACAAAATTTCAACTCGAATATTAGAAAATCAAATGACGCCATCAAAAATCATGACTACAACGACATGTTTCTCTATTATTGAAGGCAGGATATCCGCTTCATCGATAAAACCATTTTGTTGGTAAAAAGATTATTAGTAATCGTTTAAACAAAAGTAATTTTCTCGTCAAAAATCTGAATTAACTTCATTGAAGAATATCGGCAGTTGATAATCACTAGTAGATAATCTCTATCAGAAAACCATTAAATTTCTATTTAGGCCCCATTTATTTCTCATTTTTGAAAGAATGAGAATGAAAAATATAGTTGTTATAGACTTCCACATAAGAGATAAAAATTCAAATTTGATGGCTAAATATGATGAATAACAATTATATTTTTCATTTTAATGAAAAAAGAATGAGAAATAAACGGGGCTTAGAATTCCTTAATAATTGAATAAAGTTTATTTAATAATATAAATTTGATCCACATTTCATTTCCTTTTATAGCAATTGTACGCTTGAGCTTTTATTGAGGACACAATTAGAAAGTAGACGGCTGCTGAAGATATCATAATTGTTAATTTGTCGGTTGCGAGAAAAAAGTCTCCCTCCTCTGTCGGTAGCTTTTAGCGCCCGTTTGAATCTCATTACATTTCATTTCTTTACCTTTTAAGGCAATCAATTTAATTATTGAAACTAGTTTTCGACTTTTAAATTATTTTTTATATTATAACGTGGCATTTCAGTAACTATTTTTACTAAGGGTCCATTTGATCGGAGAAGTGGAAAAGACAAACTAATTTCATGTAAGTTGAAAAAGAAAAAATAACCAAAATCATAAGAATTTGATTTCCATGAAATTGGCCAAAAACATGTTTTAAGTGTTTGTACTTTGAAAAATGCTAACGTGACTGCCAAAGGTGAAAAACAAATTTTTTGAAAAATTTTGTCAATCAAACAAGCAAAAAGTGAAAGTTAAAATTCTTTTTCCATTTTTTCTAAAAAATAAAGGGCTCTCAAACATGCCCAAGTTTCTAAGACAATCTTGTTTTATGATAAAAAGTAATATCTCTAACTGTAAGTTTCTTTCGTTTTAAACTGAAATTCGTGTTAAATTATTTTGGATGACTTTCGAAATAAGAAAATTCCACTTAACTTTTATTATGTATAAACTCTGGAACCCAGCGAAAGCGAAGTAGATAGTTAGGAAGCAAAATATAGAGATATATATATATATATATATATATATATATATATATATATATATAAGGTTAGAAGGCTGAGAAATTGTTGCTTCCTAACTATCTACTTCGCTTTCGCTGGGTTCCAGAGTTTATACATAATAAAAGTTAAGTGGAATTTTCTTATTTCGAAAGTCATCCAAAATAATTTAACACGAATTTCAGTTTAAAACGAAAGAAACTTACAGTTAGAGATATTACTTTTTATCATAAAACAAGATTGTCTTAGAAACTTGGGCATGTTTGAGAGCCCTTTATTTTTTAGAAAAAATGGAAAAAGAATTTTAACTTTCACTTTTTGCTTGTTTGATTGACAAAATTTTTCAAAAAATTTGTTTTTCACCTTTGGCAGTCACGTTAGCATTTTTCAAAGTACAAACACTTAAAACATGTTTTTGGCCAATTTCATGGAAATCGAATTCTTATGATTTTGGTTATTTTTTCTTTTTCAACTTACATGAAATTAGTTTGTCTTTTCCACTTCTCCGATCAAATGGACCCTTAGTAAAAATAGTTACTGAAATGCCACGTTATAATATAAAAAATAATTTAAAAGTCGAAAACTAGTTTCAATAATTAAATTGATTGCCTTGCTTGACTTGATTGTCACGTGTTTTTTTACCTCGATCAAGTGACAATAACTTTATATTTGAATTGCATGTGTTGGCTAATTTAGTGAAGATAACCTCAATTTCGAAGTCTTACTATCACAATTTATTACACTATTCCTTTTTGTCACTTAAATAATATATTCGACGAAGAAATTTACTTGCATTTAGCTTACATCTCTAATTATTTCTAGTTAGGTATATAAACGTATTTCCTAAGTAGATAAACAAGAATTTCACACCTATAATACTTGTTATATATAATCAACATGTATTTTCACCAATAGTACTTATTCAAATTTCCATGACACTTGGGTTTTTATCTTAAAGAGTTATTTATGAGCAAATATTTTTTTTATATATATAACTTTTGTTTGGTGGAAATCAAAATTAAAATTTTAGTAAATTTTAATAAAAGTTGATAAAATATATATAAGTGAAACGTTATGAATTTAATAAAATATATAATTTTGACTTAAATTAAAATTTAATTTTAATTCAAACATTCAAGAAACAAATGGTCAAATCAAATGACACAATTTTCTGTTGGGTTGTCGTTCGCAGTTTACTGAAGCTCAAAAATTGCTGCAATTATTGACGGGTACATGATTCAGACCGCAACCTATGCACTCTTTGACTAAGTCAATATATAATATGAATTTAGTCCAATTACGACCGTCATAAGCAACAAACGTCAACTTTTCAAAATTTTGAACGAAGAAAAATGTTGTATTCCGTTTGATTCTCTGTCATTTCATTTAATACCGATCGATTTTGTCTGTCCGTTGAGATGACAGCGATTCGATCAATCAAATCTTGCAATGAGAAAGAGTTGGACTTCTTGGCTCTAGTTTTCATCCGGTGTGAGACTCGCTAGAATATTCGTTGTTTGTATATCATTATGTACATGATGAACAGTTCCCTCACGTAAGAGAGATCCACCATGAATAAAAAAAAATTCTGAGGGACCTATACACCATAATGCACATAGCAAAGTTCAAATATCCTTGTGAAGGATTTTTGAGATTTGTCAACTAGTCAATGAGAATGCTTATGAACACATGGGATGGGATGGCGTCATACGGTTCGGTTTCTTGGATTTCAGTGAGCATAAAGGAAAAGGTATAGATGTCAATTAATACAATGATGTTTTCGCTTTAATAATCTTCTCGTATTTGACAAATGATTTTGTATTGAATTTTCAATTATGCCTCGAGTATACTTATAAGGCGAAAGAAATACTACTTCGTATGGTTTATTCGACCGAAAAGAAAATGGATGGACACATACAAATCGACAATGATCGAGAACAATTTCGTGTGACTATAAGGCAACAAATTACCCATAGTCGAGGTAATCCTAATAAACCCCATCGGTTTCATTAGATCATGACATTCATCCTATTGACAAGTGAAGTCAGTTCATCATAGTTCGTGAGAGTCCAACAATTGATCATAGCTCATATGAGTCCAACCCCTAATTTTTAATCTATAAGCATCATATTATTTTATTGGCACGTGTATGTTTGTGTCTTGGGACTCTCACAAAACTTTCAAGATTATATATTTTTGTTTAATTTTTAGTCTATTCTGGCATACTGAAGTTGAAAGTAATATTGTAAAATAAATTTGGTGTTACGTGCCACAAATTTGTTTTATAAAAAATTGAATCTTTTTTCTCAGTGAAAACAATTGTTATGGAATACATCATTTTATTAAGGTGAGACAATTTTGAATTCTCCGATGTAGACATTTCGCTTCATTTTGGAGTAATCTTTTAATGAATAGAAGGAACAAAATTCTTTCTTCTAAAACACAATAGTACACAATAGTTCCATTAAATTAACTTATATAATAGAGTTTTAAAATATATTGTAATAATAGACAGAACGTGTGGCATGTCGAGCTAAGCTTTGCCCTATAGGAAGTTTCTTGCCCTCTTCATTTTAGAGTAAGCAAATAATTTGTTTGCTTTGGGTCCAATATTTAAATAGGTGAAAAAAGTTATGAACGTACCTGGAAGCTCCAATTATTAAAGGAAAAGACAAATTAGGATACTAGAATTTTGAACCCCAATCTTGAGAATTTCTACCGTCTCGCCCCTAAAATTTTGTAAATGAGGTAAATCGTGGAATGTGTCTCAATAGGCTAGAGAACAAGAACTGTCTATACACCGCGCCTACAAAGAGTCCAATTCAATGTCTCAAAAATCGAACTCTCACATTGTGACTGTCAGTAAGATGTGAGATAACCTCACTCTTATCATTTGCACCATTGGGCTATGCCCCGAGAGAGGAAAAATAAATTATATGAAAAGGACAAAGGTGATGGATAAAATATTGCCAAGAACCCGACGATATGCTCTGTTTGGATATGATTTATAAGTTTAAAGTGAATCTAGTAAGACGAAAGATTCACGAATGTAAAAACTCGATAAGATTTTGAGTTAAGAGTAACGTGTGTTTTCTTGTGCGATCATTACCGAGCGGTTATAACTTAATTAAAAAATTTCGTGGTCATTTGTGGTTTATTGAATCATGTTTGATTTGTATTTGTATTTTTCATGCTCGTTTCTTGTATTTCTCCTTTCCGTTGCATCTCCAGCGAGGACTAAAAATTACTAAATACTAACCTACTGTTTGAAATATGGATTTGAATGATGACTTTAAAATAAAACTTACCAACCTCACCAAAAATTGGATAGAGCAACACAAGAAATGAAAAAAAATAAACACTACAGAAATAATATTAAATTGACAAAGTAACACCAAATAAATGAAGGTAAAGTAGAGACAAGAATTGAACTTTTTGTCCTTAGAGATTTTACCCCGAAACGGTGCCTACGAGTGAGAGCAATCAACTTCCAAAATACAACAACTAACTTATTTTGTTTGTAGCACTCCAAAACACAGGAAGAGGGAACTAAATTATAGCTTTTATACACCTTTTGAATGAAATGAAAACATATTTTTTATGCAAAATTTTAACTAAGGAAATATGAATGTTTTTATTATGCTATGATTCCATATCATTGAGATGAAGTAAATGACGTTCTAATGGTCTAATTTATAGAGGGGAGATTGTGAGTGTAGAGACATGCATCAAAATCCAGCAACATTTGCCAAGGGTTGCAGCTTTTGTTGCCGCTCAGCATCAAAAACGAAAAGATTATCATTTGCCTGTCGCTCGAATGACAATTTTATTGCCCACTCACCGCTCGAGCGTTGGAGTTGGGCAAATGCCCGGCCAATTTCCCTCTTTTCATTCAATCTTGTACCATAATTTCTTATTCATCTAAAATTGGTTTTGAGATTCCAAACATACCACACCGATCTACTCAATGAGCGAACAAGTTGGTCTATTTATTTTCATAATTTGACTATAGGATCAAGTCCGAATATTTGACCGAAATTAACACAAAAGTCACTTTACCATGATTTATGCTTTAACCAATTCTAACCTAACCTTTAATTTTTTCCTCTACATCTTTCCACTTTTAATTTCCCATAAACAAACTCTTTAAGACATACAATTCATTTATTTAAAATTTGTTA
>NC_036248.1:9753401-9782028 GCF_002742605.1 Olea europaea var. sylvestris | reverse complement strand
TCAAAAAAAAAAAAAAAAAAAAAAAGAAGGTCTTTTTTCGAAGTGGGACTTGAGTTTTTGAAAAAGTTTATGAGCTCAAAACTATATTGAAATTTGGCCGTTTATTTTAATTTTAAAGTAAAATATAAATTATCTCGAAACACAAATCAAATTTGAGTCAATCTTAAGAAACTCGATGCTATTCATTACCCAATGCTTGGTGAATCACATAAGTGAAGGTTAATTCAATTTGCTAAGGCCACAACCAATTAATTTAGTATAATTCTGGATTTTCACCCTTATTTGTTTGAACCACTAATTAGCCTGAACAAAGCTTCTTGCTTTAGCCCAACAAACGCTAAGAAGGTGCAAGCCCAATTCTATTGTAAATGTTCATTAAGGCTTGGTCAAGGTCAACTTTAACTAGAGGGCACAAAGTTAGAGTCTGCATTGGCAAGGAAAGATGTTAACGACTATGGCATGCCGAACTTGATGACGCAAATAGGTATTTCAAACGACATACATTACCTCGTACAAAACAAAGTGTGTTATTATTGAAATTCGAGAGATATTATTATGACACTTAAAAATTCAAGGCATGCGAAAATTTACGAAGTTTGACATGGTGATCCTACATTTGTACCGCTTGCTTACCTAACCTAATCCAACCCAACCCCACTCCTACAAATACTATAAATACTACACCCCTGTTTGATTTGGATAAAAGTCAGAATTTTAGTAAATTTGATATAAGTTGGTGAAATGAGTGATTGAAAAGTTGATAAAATTTGTGAATTTTATGTAATATGTAGTTAAGAATGATTTCTGAAGAAAAATAAGTTTTAAGAAATGGGCGCCAAACGAGGCTATGTTATACTTCAAACAAAAGACAGTTCCAAATTTAAAATGTTGTGAAACTTTGTAAGATTTATTTTCCCAGAGGCAGTAATAGTCGACATGAGCATCTATATGCCTTCCTCATTCCTGACTAATTTTGGAGTCAATTTGCGCTTTCTAATCCTGAAAGAAAGGGTTGATTGAGCTTAATGTGGCTGTCAAGCCAGTATATATTGAAAGGGCGGGAAATGAAATGGTTTCATATGTGTTTGATGTTTCGTGCAAAAAGTTTTATTTAGGAACATGGGATTTTAATTTATGAATTTAAGTCTTCTTTTCTTTTTTTTTTCTTTTTTTTTTTCCATTTGAGTTAGATGGTTGGGAGTGATACTATAGCTTATAGTAAAAGTGGTTATATTGACACCACAATTTTTATTTGTTGTACCATATTTTAATTACAGTTAAGCTCATCAATCTTTGCTCAATGTAGCAATTATTTTCTTGACTTTTTTTTGTCGAAAACGTTCCATTAATTAATACGTCTCGTCTTTGATAATAATTTATATCAAAAAAATTTTATGCTTTGAAATGAGGAGAAAATATTTTTTGCAATTTTTATTTATTTATTTATTTAAAAAATTGATAGAGAAATAAGTTATTTTACGTTATTTCAATGGACTTTTGATTATAAAACTATTATCAAATACAAAATGTATTAATTAATTGAAAGTTTGAGAATAAGAATGACTTGAAAAATTGTTTAGGACATAAGTGTTATAATGTTCAAAGATTAAGAACCTTAATTACAATTAAAATATGGTGCAAGAAATAAAAATTGTGGGGTGAATATAATTAACTTGTAGTGTATGAAGCCCATAAAGATATTTTGTCGCCTTTTGATCCTCATTTTTGGGGAAAATGTGTTGTGTAATAGTGATTTTTTGGAGAATATGTAGTTAAAAAATAAGAAAGTGTTTTGACTTTATGTGAAATTATTTTATGGAAAAATGTGTAGTTGAAAATAAATTTTAAAAAAGAAAATGAGTTTCCTTTGTTTTTTTAATGGAGCCCAAGCAGGGGATATTTATTGAGGCTAGGGATATTTAATGAACAAAGGGGTGTGTGTGTGGCTCCAAATGATTGGTTTCAAAAAGAATCGAAATCGAATCGAGAATCAATGATTTTTTATAATGGAACCATTGGTTACATTGTTAATTATGTAACTAAACCTTGATTGAATCAAATGGTTTCGATTTGATTTGGTTTGAATCAATTGCATAATAAAAAATTTAAATTATTAATGCCCGTTAGAGTACAAAGTTTCATCCCAGAAGTTAATACTCGTATTTAAAATAAAAACAATAAATCTCATTAAATGCAAATGAAAAGTTATATCTTTATGAAAATATTGTCTAATTAAAATCATTCATCAAATTCACAAACAATTATAATTAATTAAAAATAATTAGTTTAGAATTGGTTCTCGATTCTTAGTTTTTGGTACTTGAATCGGAACATAACCAAGAACCGATCGATTCGGAGTTCTAAAAGCCGAATTCGTATAAAATTTAGCATAATCAAATAAAATCGGCCGATTCAGATTGACTCGATTAGTTCCAGTTATTTTCGCGCACCCTAGTCTGATTGATAAGTGATGTATTATATTGATGAATAAAATGGAATTAGACATTAATATTGTCAAGATCATAAATAGACCCGTTTCAACGATTATTGGACCTATATCATTAATGATATTGTTGATAATTACTGACGATGCTTCAATTATTAATCAAACAGATAAATTATAGGTGTTGTTAATGAAAGTTATTATTCCTTTTTATATATATTTTTAAATAAATTATCTACAAAATATTTTATTGGCCACCATTGAGCCCCGATTTGATAGCAATTTTTCACCCAAAAAAATTATTTTTTTTATCATTATTTCACCATTTTAATTGTCATTTTTTTATTTTTTCACTCAGATGTGAGATCCATTTTCTCTTTAATGATCAAAAAATTAATTCTTATAATTACTATGAAACATGTCGTTAATTTGGTAATTAAAAATACATTTTATGTCGATATTAGTTGACCAGAAGGCAAACTTACTGTTAAGAAAACTCTTGAGGAAAAATTAAAAGCAATGACAGCATCAAGTGACGACAGAACCCTATCCAAATGAATTGAACCACGTGATTGTGTATTATTTCCACCAACTTGCACCACTTGCACATGGGCAAATTTCCAAAAAACACCTCAATACTTTTTGAAGTTTTATATTCACCACACGTTTTTTATTGTTTCTGCAATGTTTTTTTAATTATAAATAAGTTCTCCATTCTTCGCACAATATAAAATTTACGTTCTTAACTTTTTTTTATTGAATTTTCCGACCTTCTATTAATTAATATATCAAAATTTTTTTGATGATTTTAGTAAAATATGTTTCATCTACATATTTTTGAGCTAAAGGAAAAATAATTTATCGCATTTCGCATTTATTTTTAAAAATATACAAATAAATTGTCTTACGTTCACAAACGAGTCTTCGGGATGAAAATTGTCACAAGGGACGAGTTGTGTAAATTAATATAAAATTTGTTAATCAAAATGCATCTAAAAATGTTAATGACATAAATGATTTATTGAACAAAAATTGATGACTTCAAGTAAAATCAAAATATGGTACAATTAATTAAAAATTGTGACATATACTTTACCTTTACCCAAATCTTTATGAACAGTACACTAATTGGGTGCATGCACCTCTCTCTCGCATCATCCTATATATACCCCCGTCTCTTTTCTCCTTTCAAAAATTCAGATTTCTTCTCTCTCTCTCNTCTCTCTCTCTCCCTCTAGATTTCCCTCTCTCTCTCTCTCTCTAGAATTGTTTTCAAGAAAATCCAATTTCTTGGAAAATACCATTTGATATATACACAAAAAAATAAAAAATGCATCAACCAATTTTTAGTGAGCTGACGCCGGTGAATTTTTCAGTGGAGTCATCACCGGTGTATAGCCGGAGTTCGAGTTTTAGTAGTCTTATGCCGTGTTTAACGGAAACATGGGGTGACTTGCCTTTGAAAGTTGATGATTCTGAGGATATGGTGATATATGGACTCTTGCGCGATGCCGTTACCGTTGGTTGGACACCCTTTAACGACGTTAAAGTCGAGACAAGGATTGAAGTCGAACCCGAGATGAGTATAGCTGCGGTGAAGACGGAATATGTTGATCCTCCACCGATGACGGCGAAGCCAGCGGTGGCGAAGTTGAAGGGGAGGCCGAGGCACTATAGGGGGGTGAGGCAACGGCCATGGGGAAAGTTTGCGGCTGAAATAAGGGACCCGGCTAAAAACGGCGCTAGAGTGTGGCTTGGGACGTATGAAACGGCTGAAGAAGCGGGTTTGGCTTATGATAGAGCGGCTTATAGAATGCGTGGCTCGAAAGCTCTGTTGAATTTTCCTCACAAAGTTGGCTCGAATGAGCCAGATCCGGTAAGAGTGACGGCTAAGAGGAGGTCACCTGAGCCAGCTGCTTCATCTGCTTCGGAGAGTTGCTCACCTAAGCGGATAAAGAAAGAGGCGGTGGCTGAGCAAGCCGAATTGGAGGTAGAGAGCCGATCAAGTGGCTGTCAAGTTGGTTGGCAAATGACTCAATTGCCATTGGGTGGACAACTATTGGTTACCTAAATACGCAGTAGAGGCGAACACGATAGGGGCTTGTTAGGTTTTTTGTAAATAAAAAAGACATTTTGTACCACTCTCTTTATAGTCAATTAGTCATCTAATGAAATTTAAATCAATGGATTTGTAATATGTGTAAAAATCAAGCATGGTGGGGGTAGGTTTGGTGGTTGAGGGAATAAAAGTTTTTCCATGGTATGAAGACAAGAAAAAATAAACCACATGTAAAAACTTTTTAATTCGAGAGAAATAAAGTTATTTTTCACGTGAAACATTCCACATTATAGAGATTAGAATAATAAAATGCATTTTAAAAATTTTAAACTTTTGATTAAATTTTCTATTTAACGAATTGTCGCATGTACTCAAGGTTTCGAGTGGTATGCATTGGTGTATTGTTGTCTTAGATCATACCAATGTGGTCGAATTTCACTGTTGAGAGTCGTAACAAATGAGTGATGTTATTTAGTATCATTAGTGTTATAAAATCATTCAAAATAATATTAAATAAGAAAATATTTTGATCGCGTGATCCTGTTTTACTCAAAATCAAGAAAAATATCTTTTTAAAAGAGAGTGGAACTTTATTTTCCAATGAATTTACTCTTTCTCTCCCTCGTCTATTCATCAATAAAAAAGGCCAAATATAATATTTTCTAAATTAAAAATTAAATCAATCAAACATATTTAATTGACAATTTTCATGTAAATAAGTTCCAAACAATTAAATTACCTAAAATTTATTTTCTTTCCATACAAATTTCATACTTGTAATTGAACGCATATTTAGTGCCATTTGAAATGATATGTTTGTAGCATCAATAGTGTTGATAGCATTATTTATAACATAAACATTCCTTACATAACCAAAATTTTGTGCAGCTGGAAAAACATAGTTTACTCTTTCTCAGTGTAGAAGTTCCCGTCCTTGAATAGATAAAAAATTGAAAATCGTCGTGCCATTGTCAATCTCGATGATACAAAACTTAAGGTGCTATGCCTCGTCAGACGTGATTCCACGTGGCAAACCCACTATAGCTCTGGGCTCGCTCAAGCCAAAGCACACCATGTAGTCACCGAGGCCTTAAAGCTAAAGAGGAATGCAACGTGGCTGAAGTTAATGCCTCAACTGAGCTCAGGATCATGCGGTCCAAAGCCCAACGGGCCAATGTGGTAGCCTTTGAATCCCACAACGTCGAGGCCGAAGCTCCCCTATCACTTCTTCCAAGAGATCCTATTCTACACAAATATCTTATTCGAATTATTGAGGGGGCGCTTGTCATAGAGTGTAAGTGTCAAGTCTTATCAACAAAATGGTGGCTTTGCATGGATAATAAATGTATAGCAGGCTAGGAAATAAAAAAAATGATGCCTAAGATTTGATGTATAAACTAAGGAGATGAGGCCACGTGTATTCACATCCAAGGATCATCGTTTCACTTGTATCACCATAAATACTCCCCATGAAACACTTGTGAGGCTAATGCAACATTGAATACAAAAATAACNCCCATTTTGGAGTGTTCCCGACCGTTGATTTGTCTTTGCGTGTTGAAACTAACTCATGTGTATCGTGTACGCGAGTATGTCCGACATCTGTTATCTGTGTGGTCCTAACCGAAAACGAGGTCAACATAAGGCACGTGTAAAATGTGTTTATAAATAATTTAAATTAAAAATTAGTTATGAACAAGTGAGTGTATCTTTTTGAAAAGTGAATAAAAATCGATTTTGAATATTAATTAATCGATAACAAAGATGAGCCAAAGAAAGGCTTATCTGTTCATTGAAATCTACAAATAATGTTACCAAGAAAAATTCTAATCAACTTTCGTTGACGGAAGAATACCTCTAGAATCTTGACAAACTTCTGACGAGACTCACTGTTGCTCATAATATTTTATTCTCATTCATTGAACCTATATCATAAAGGTATTTTATTGTTTAATAACGATATACACCGTCGATTATAAGATTGTTTTGACTATTAAACTCCTCTAATATTTAATTATTTGCGCAAAGTATTAGATTTCTCCAAAGTCTTTGATCAATTTATAGAATCACATTGGACCAAAACCAATTGGTGCTGATTTGTTCTATTTTGTTTCGTTTTATACTTCGGAGAAAAAAACGAAAAATGTAAACAATTAGGGACGACAATGAGGTTGGAGCGACTATTATTATTATTATTATTCCGTTGAAAATTTGTGAATCCTCATTCACCTTCCTGCGTAATTTATTATTCATTTTTTAAAATGAATTTTATATTAAAAAACATAAAAAATAAAAACATATGGAACTATATTTTTGGTTCCCATGTCACTTACTAGAACAAATTGCCATTCCTATGGAAAAACTTTTATGGTCAAGTCAAAAGGTAACATCAACAGCAGCTTAGAATACATAAGCAATCTGAAAGTATTCTATTCAAACATATGGAAGGAATATTTTTTGAGCCCAAAGTTCACACCTGAAAGTTGGAAAATTGAGCAAACTTTCCACAATCTTTCATTTCTTTCCATTCTATACACAACTGAAAGTTGACGTTAATTTTATTGCGAACAAGTAAAAAAGCAATATTTTAAATGTCAACTTGAACATGAACTCGAAAAAAGAAAAAAAAAAGAAAGGTGGATCAACTGATTTTGAATTTATTGATCTCCGATATAAATCTTTTTTTAAAATTATAAGTTGATTAAACTTCATTTCTAATTATTCATTTTATTGAACTCGTAACTCTTATCCAGTTTGACTTTACATTTCATCATATCTATTCTTATAACATTGATAATAAATCAATTCAAATTATAGAAGATTTTACTTCCTTCCAAACAATGCCCTCATCATAAGGATTCTTTCTTTAAAGAGGAAAACTCGACCACCGGTCCACCAAGTGAAAACGATGGTTTTTTAACCACGATGTCTTTCTCGTCTACTAGAAATATGAAATCTTGCATCACAATTGGATGGTAATATATTGGGAAATACGAATTCCTTTTCATATTCTTCTAGCTTAATGATTGTTTTACTGTTCTTATTTTGATTTTTTATATTACTAATCAATCCTTCCAACGTACGTATGTGGAAGATTTATAAAAATTAATAGCATTTTTCAAAAACTTGGAAATTTATCCAAAGAAAGTAGCAACATGTGGAGAAAAGGTGCACGTTATTAATGTCAACATGAAAATGACATTTATAAAATAATATTAAATGTTTCACTGCTTTGTCGTATTTTAATTAATTTTTTATAGTAAAATAGTAATTAATATTTGGATTGCGATAGCAAATTGCCGCGGAAAAGTCTCTCTCCTAATTTTACGGGATAATACGATGTACCGAATGAAGGGCTGGAAAATTTCAATGGATTAATTGGCTTAGCCCAAAATTGCCTACGTCATTACACGTGCAGTGCAAATGATGAGTTGGATCGATAAGACACATTTTATACGAGTCCGTTGAGTAATGCTATTTAATCTCATTAAATATTCCTAACCGAGATTTTAATGAATTTCGATGAAATTCTTTAAAATTTAGACGTCTTTATTACTTGTGGATTTATATAAATTTCTTTAATAAACAGATTGCAAGATATTTAGATGGATTTCTAACTTAAAAATACACATGACAAACTCTATTGAAATTACACCATTTTTTATTAGATTTGTATGAATTATTCAAAAATCTATTTAAATTCATGACATTTATTAAAATTTATAATATTTTAAAATTCATTAAAATTTTAGTTGAAGACCTATTGAATTAATTAAATTTTCAATTTTTTTTTTTAATTACATGGACGAGCCTCTAGGCAACACAACCCGTGTCACAGTCCAACACGAGTAATGTGACCTTCAACACGTTTCTGACTCGTTTTAAAGACACAAATTACCAAAAATGATTGAGTTTTAACTTAAAATAAAAGAATTAAACTAGTAATACATTCTTTTTGTACAATAAGTTTGACATTTCTTGATGTATCATAATCATGAACATTGATTTTAAAAAGTGTAATTCAAATCAATGGCCATGATTTTGATACATTATGAATGTTAAAATTAATATATAAAATAAATGTACATGTAGCAGATTTGAAAACAAAATATATGGATAAGTAAACCCCAGAAGAAACATCTGTTTGGGTCATGTCAAAGATAAATTTATTAGCAATATGAAAGGACTTAGTATGGAACGTATGAAAAGAAGTGTCGTTGGGGACTAAAGTTCATTATTGACCTTAATTTCAAGTATGCACATAAATGTTGGAAATTTTGAGTTCAAAATATCGTTGGTATGAATAAGAGCCATTTTCGAAAGTATTGTTACGTTGAATTGTTGGAGTTACAACTTAGTTTAAGTATCTTAAGTGAGAGGACATCTTACTTATGATTCGTTCTCCTACTTTTAAGATGATCCTTCTAAATAGTATGTCTAGTTTTAATAAAAGTTGATACAATATATGATTAAAAAAATGATAAAAGTTGTGGCTCTCATTAAATATGATTAAAAATGAGCTCGAGAAATATAACTTTTAAAAAATGTGGACCAAAAAGTCTATCCTTCTGTTGACATACAAAAAGTTCAGCCAAATTCGAATAGCTAAAGGAATGAAACTCAATTGGAGGATCCCCAAATCAAATAGTCCAAAGAACAGTCCAATCAGACAATTCAAGATAAAGGCCCAAATAGGGAAGCCCATGAACGTGGTAATATCATCGTCCAAACTTGCAAGTCACCCAAAATTTGAGCGAATGGATTGCCATACAGTCGCCCAGAGCTGTGACCCTGTTCTCGCCCAAACCTTTGAGTCGCCTAGGATCTTAGCAAACATAAGATATTATAGTTACCTAAAGGTGCGGCTAATGAAGCAGTTATTGAGTAGCCCTATCACGTTCCACGATTCAAGGAAATCAATTGAAAACAATCGAACGACGAAAAGTAATGGCAGCAGTTAGAGAAGGCAGATCCATGACAATTTGACCACTATGAAGAAAGTGGGCAGTTATAGAACGATCAAACAGTTTTTAAGCGATTGATCACGAAGAGATCATCTAGGGAGTATAAAATGAAGAAAAGACATAGAACAAAAGATCCCGAATCAAACACTTTCAAATAGAGAATATATGACTTTCAATTTCTTAGTTTAGACTTAAGTACTTCTTTTCAGTAACTCGTGTGCTTGCGTCCCTTGGAGGCATTCTGTCATATTTTCCAATTGTAAAGTCATCGTCAATAAAAACACCCCTTTTTGGGACTTTGTTTCAAGAGGTTTGTCCCTTACACAATCATCTGATCCCTTTTTAATTGTTAGCGACTAACCCGCGCGAAACACCTTCCAATGAAAGTTTTTCAAAAAGTGCAAATTGATTTCATTTTTTCAAAAACTTGGAAAATTATCCAAAGAAGTAGCAAAGGATGGAGAAAAGATGCAGATTATGGATAAGCACACGAGAATGACTCCTGCGTGTGAAGGCCACAATTCTCGTTGCTGGAAATAATAGATTTGCACTGATTGACCTCAACAATTGACCACTGAAAAGTCCATCTTCATGTAAATGCTCCAATAGAGGCATTTACTTTTATTCCTAAACATGAGATGAGATTATTGACTAATCCCAATAAATTAATTCGAGTAATTGTCAATTGAATATTTAATTTATCATAAAGATTGTCCACATTAAGTAACATTGCAGGTGAGGGTTAGGTCGATAGGCATGGCTTTCATTTCGTGTTAAGACTGATTATCTCTTCGTATCTCCAATCTTATCTACCTCGGATAACTAGTTGTCAAGTAATTGAATTGAGCAACTAGTTTTACGATTAAGAAAACTTAACATTAGGGCAACCGAAAAGATTTAATTTCTAATTTTATCTAACAAATTATCCGTACACGATGATTGGCTTGACATAGGTCATCTACTCATGGGGTGCACCACCTATGAATTATTTTTATACTCCAAGTGTGAAATTAACTATTCTTTTAATTACTAATTTATATAAATGGAAATGAAACCATATTCTCTTAACAAATATAAGTCGCATGGAGATCAAGGAAAATATATTATTAAGTTTCATGGATGATATTACAATGATTTTAAAGATTATATTTGAAATACTGTTATTTCACTAAAAGACTACTATTAAACAATTGATTATATATTATTGGACGATATTAAAAAAATAATTATTTATTATATGGAATTGTATCGTTGTAAGTTGTAACAATGATTTTAGCTATTATTAGATTGTTTGTAACACTAGTGAAAAAATCTATCTCCAAATTTCAAATTTAGCTACAAATGCATATTTGTTTTATTATATTTTGGCTTGGAAATTTTGCTATACGTACAACGCCCGTGTATGCTCTCCTCACAAGAGGGGGTTCACACATTTTTTTATTGGGCGTGGACCCTCCTCTCTTGTGAAGAGAATGTCAACGTTCGTGTACAAATAGTATAAGTTTTTTGACTTTACTGGTAAAGGTGAGTTTTATCACATGTCGTGTAAAGGTGAATTTTATCACATGTCGTTATATGTCTAGAGATAGGAATAGGATGGACCATCACCATAATCTCGTCACATTTGCTCCATTTTCACTTGACAAACCTTGTTCCTACTTTATTTCGTCATACGTTTGTGATGATATGTTTGGAAGGAATACTTTCACACCGTCTTAAAAAAAACTTTCAAATAAGGTGCAGATATTTGGTTGAATTTTTTTTTATTTTTTATTTTTTTAAATAGACAATTTTCGCTTTTATGTAGATGAAATTAATGTACAGGTAAAAATGAGAGAAAAATAGTTAATCTGAATTATGGAGACTAAAGACCCAACGAATAAATTGAAAAATGATGACGTAGATTTCGTTCACAAGTACTAATAATCAACAGCCGGATTGTTATAAATCATTGATAACGTAGCATCTTAGAAACAAAATAACTTGTCAACAAGTAATTATAAACCAATAATAGATTGACTTTCGAAAGGAAATGTAATTACATTCATAATATATTGTGTTACCAAAATCAATTTTCCCTCAATAAATACGGCAAATGTGGTATCAGAAGTGAATACCAGAATTTGGGGTTCAAGCACTTCCTTCAATTCCAACTGATAAGTACACTAGTCGAAGAATAATCGAAGCCCATGAACGTGGTAATATCATCGTCCAAACTTGCAAGTCACCCAAAATTTGAGCGAATGGATTGCCATACAGTCGCCCAGAGCTGTGACCCTGTTCTCGCCCAAACCTTTGAGTCGCCTAGGATCTTAGCAAACATAAGATATTATAGTTACCTAAAGGTGCGGCTAATGAAGCAGTTATTGAGTAGCCCTATCACGTTCCACGATTCAAGGAAATCAATTGAAAACAATCGAACGACGAAAAGTAATGGCAGCAGTTAGAGAAGGCAGATCCATGACAATTTGACCACTATGAAGAAAGTGGGCAGTTATAGAACGATCAAACAGTTTTTAAGCGATTGATCACGAAGAGATCATCTAGGGAGTATAAAATGAAGAAAAGACATAGAACAAAAGATCCCGAATCAAACACTTTCAAATAGAGAATATATGACTTTCAATTTCTTAGTTTAGACTTAAGTACTTCTTTTCAGTAACTCGTGTGCTTGCGTCCCTTGGAGGCATTCTGTCATATTTTCCAATTGTAAAGTCATCGTCAATAAAAACACCCCTTTTTGGGACTTTGTTTCAAGAGGTTTGTCCCTTACACAATCATCTGATCCCTTTTTAATTGTTAGCGACTAACCCGCGCGAAACACCTTCCAATGAAAGTTTTTCAAAAAGTGCAAATTGATTTCATTTTTTCAAAAACTAGGAAAATTATCCAAAGAAGTAGCAAAGGATGGAGAAAAGATGCAGATTATGGATAAGCACACGAGAATGACTCCTGCGTGTGAAGGCCACAATTCTCGTTGCTGGAAATAATAGATTTGCACTGATTGACCTCAACAATTGACCACTGAAAAGTCCATCTTCATGTAAATGCTCCAATAGAGGCATTTACTTTTATTCCTAAACATGAGATGAGATTATTGACTAATCCCAATAAATTAATTCGAGTAATTGTCAATTGAATATTTAATTTATCATAAAGATTGTCCACATTAAGTAACATTGCAGGTGAGGGTTAGGTCGATAGGCATGGCTTTCATTTCGTGTTAAGACTGATTATCTCTTCGTATCTCCAATCTTATCTACCTCGGATAACTAGTTGTCAAGTAATTGAATTGAGCAACTAGTTTTACGATTAAGAAAACTTAACATTAGGGCAACCAAAAAGATTTAATTTCTAATTTTATCTAACAAATTATCCGTACACGATGAATGGCTTGACATAGGTCATCTAGGCATGGGGTGCACCACCTATGGATTATTTTGTACTCCTAAGTGTGAAATTAACTATTCTTTTACTTACTAATTTATATAAACGGAAATGAAACCATGTTCTCTTAATAAATATAAGCACATGGAGATCAAGGAAAATATATTATAAGTTTCATGGATGATATTATAATGATTTTAAAAATTATATTTGAAATACCGTTATTTCACTAAAAGACTACTATTAAACAATTGATTATATATTATTGGACGATATTAAAAAAATAATTATTTATTATATGGAATTGTATCGTTGTAAGTTGTAACAATGATTTTAGCTATTATTAGATTGTTTGTAACACTAGTGAAAAAATCTATCTCCAAATTTCAAATTTAGCTACAAATGCATATTTGTTTTATTATATTTTGGCTTGGAAATTTTGCTATACGTACACGGGCGTGTCAACGCCTGTGTATACTCCCCTCACAAGAGGGGGTCCATGCATTTTTTTATTGGGCGTGGATCCCCCTCTCTTATGAGGAGAGTGTTAACGTCCGTGTATAAATAATATAAATGTTTTGACTTTGTTGGTAAAGGTGAGTTACGCCACATGTCGTCATATGTCTAGAGATAGGAATAGGATGGACCATCACCATAATCTCGTCACATTTGCTCCATTTTCACTTGACAAACCTTGTTCCTACTTTATTTCGTCATACGTTTGTGATGATATGTTTGGAAGGAATACTTTCACACCGTCTTAAAAAAAACTTTCAAATAAGGTGCAGATATTTGGTTGAATTTTTTTTTATTTTTTATTTTTTTAAATAGACAATTTTCGCTTTTATGTAGATGAAATTAATGTACAGGTAAAAATGAGAGAAAAATAGTTAATCTGAATTATGGAGACTAAAGACCCAACGAATAAATTGAAAAATGATGACGTAGATTTCGTTCACAAGTACTAATAATCAACAGCCGGATTGTTATAAATCATTGATAACGTAGCATCTTAGAAACAAAATAACTTGTCAACAAGTAATTATAAACCAATAATAGATTGACTTTCGAAAGGAAATGTAATTACATTCATAATATATTGTGTTACCAAAATCAATTTTCCCTCAATAAATACGGCAAATGTGGTATCAGAAGTGAATACCAGAATTTGGGGTTCAAGCACTTCCTTCAATTCCAACTGATAAGTACACTAGTCGAAGAATAATCGGAAGATTGAGCAAGAACCAAAGCTTCGATCAGAAAATTGAATGAAATGGGAACACGTTCACAAATCTGAACAACGAACTTTGTAAATGAAGATGAAGAGGTAGTGGTACATGTACATAATCATTATGTACAAATAACATTATTCGAAAATTAATCAGCACGGCGATCAACAATTACTTACCCACATTTTAAGAGAAAGAATTTGAGATCAAATGTCTCGGTTCTGTATAAATTTCATCCATAATAAAAGGTTCAACACTGATGACGAGACTAAAAATATTGAATCCCTAGCAAGTATGAAGACAAAATTAATCACAAACATTAATCATGGCATTGATATTGTGAAACATGGTTTCATGCTTTTAACTGAATTTAAGTTGTGAAACTTACTTGAAAATCTAAAAAACGAGGTTGAATTACTTGCCTATTGATTGCTTGCTTCCAACACCACCTTGTACCCGCTTCCTGGTCAAAACTCGATCACCAAGGAAGAAGTATGAAACGTATGAAAAGAAGTGTCGTTGGGAACTAAAGTTCATTATTGACCTTAATTTCAAGCATGCATGTAAATGTTGGAAATTTTGAGTTCAAAATATCATTGGTATGAATAAGAGCCATCTTCAGAAGTATTGTTACGTAGAAATGTTGGTGTTACAACTTAGTTCAGGTATCTTAAGTGAGAAGACATCTTACATATGATTCATTCTTCTACTTTTAAGATGATCCATCTAAAGATTCTAGACAGTATGTCTAGTTTTGATAAAAGTTGATAAAATATATGATTAAAAATATGATAAAAAGTGTGGATCTCATTAAATGTGATTAAAAATAAGTTTGAGAAAGATAGGTTTTAAAAAATGTGGACCAAACATAAATTGAATGAGAAAACATGGTCGCTAGTAAAATCGATGATTTCTTGGTTGCAACTTGCTAGAAATATGAAATCAAATATTCCTAATCAATGAAACTATTGGATAAAAAGGTTTTCTATTTTTTAATTCTTGGCGAATGGTTGTATTGTTTTTGTTTTTTAAAATTTATATTGTTAGTCTATCCTTCCAATGAAAGATTTTCAAAAAGTGCAAATTGATTTCATTTTTTCAAAAACCTGGAAAATTATCCAAAGTAGCAGCAAAGGATGGAGAAAAGATGCAGATTATGGATAAGCACACGAGAATGACTCCTGGGTGTGAACGCCACAATTCTCGTTGCTGGAAAATAATAGATGTGCAGTGATTGACCCCAACAATTGACCACTGAAATGTCCATCTGCATGTAAATGCTCCAATAGAGGCATTTACTTTTATTCCTAAACATGAGATGAGATTATTGACTAATCCCAGTAAATTACTTTGAGTAATTGTCAATTGAATATTTAATTTATCTTAAAGTTTCTCCACATTAAGTAACATTGCAGGTGAGGGTTAGGTCGATATGCACGGCTTTCATTTCGTGTTAAAACTGATTATTTCTTCATATCTTCAATCTTAATCTGCCTCGGATAACTAGTTGTCAAGTAATTGAATTGAGCAACTAGTTTTACGATTAAGAAAACTTAACATTAGGGCAACCGAAAAGATTTAATTTCTAATTTTATCTAACAAATTATCCGTACACGATGATTGGCTTGACATAGGTCATCTACTCATGGGGTGCACCACCTATGAATTATTTTTATACTCCAAGTGTGAAATTAACTATTCTTTTAATTACTAATTTATATAAATGGAAATGAAACCATATTCTCTTAACAAATATAAGTCGCATGGAGATCAAGGAAAATATATTATTAAGTTTCATGGATGATGTTACAATGATTTTAAAGATTATATTTGAAATACTGTTATTTCACTAAAAGACTACTATTAAACAATTGATTATATATTATTGGACGATATTAAAAAAATAATTATTTATTATATGGAATTGTATCGTTGTAAGTTGTGACAATGATTTTTAGCTGTTATTAGATTGTTTGTAACACTAGTGAAAAAAATCTATCTCCAAATTACAAATTTAGCTACAAATGCATATTTGTTTTATTATATTTTGGCGTGGAAATTTTGCTAACGTACAACGTCCGTGTATACTCTCCTCACAAGAGGGGTTCCACACATTTTTTTATTGGGCGTGGACCCTCCTCTCTTGTGAAGAGAATGTCAACGTTCGTGTACAAATAGTATAAGTTTTTTGACTTTACTGGTAAAGGTGAGTTTTATCACATGTCGTGTAAAGGTGAATTTTATCACATGTCGTTATATGTCTAGAGATAGGAATAGGATGGACTATCACCATAA
Organism: Olea europaea var. sylvestris; assembly: GCF_002742605.1. NCBI lineage: Eukaryota > Viridiplantae > Streptophyta > Magnoliopsida > Lamiales > Oleaceae > Olea > Olea europaea. Next base: position 9,765,651 of record NC_036248.1, on the reverse strand, counting down.
TCTCGTCTCACTTGCTCCTCTTTCACTGTACAAACTTTGTTCCTACTTTATTTCGTCATACGTTTGTGATGAGATGTTTGGAAGGAATACTTTCACACCGTGTCCAAAAAACTTTCAAATAAGGTGCAGATATTTGGTTGAAAATTATTTTTTTTATAAATAGACAATTTTCGCTTTTATGTAGATGAAATTAATGTGCAGGTAAAAATGAGAGAAAAATAGTTAATCTAAATTATGGAGACTAAAGACCCAACGAATAAATTGAAAAATGATGATGTAGAATTCGTTCACAAGTACTAATAATCAACGGCCGGATTGTTATAAATCATTGATAACGTAGCATCTGAGAAACAAAATAACTTGTCAACAAGTAATTATAAACCAATAATAGATTGATTGCTTTAAGTCATCGGATCTTTCATGTTAAATCATCAAGAAATTGAAGAACTGTAGCGGAAGCATACCTGAATCAGACATGATTATTTGCAATAATTGAATCCTGCGGTATAGTCTTCCAAATCTATACGCAGTCTCTTTTTTCTCTCTGTGATGGGATGTAGAAGAGAATGAGTAATACATACGTATGATTTGGGGACCATAACCATATTTATATAGCGATGCCCTTTGATCTAATTCGGCCCAATATAGAATTAGGATTTGGGCCCGGTCTCTACACATTTATAAACCCACACTTTAATTGAATACATTAAAGTTCAAAACCGAAACCTTATTAGATCACTTTAATTGGGTTTAACCGAATTTGATAGCTTTTAATTTAACACACAATTATTCACACATATAAATCCATCGATGGATTAAAAATCCTTACATGACTTACGAAAGGAAATGTAACTACATTCATAATATATTGTGTACACAAAATCAATTTTCCCTCAATAAATACGGCAAATGTGGTATCAGAAGTGAATACCAGATTTAGGGTTCAAGCACCTCCTTCAATTCCAACTGATAAGTAAACTAGTCGAAGAATAATCGGAAGATTGAACAAGAACCAAAGCTTCGATCAGAAAATTGAATGAAATGAGAACACGTTCACAAATCTGAACAATGAATTTTGTAAATGAAGATGAAGAGGTTGTGGTACATGTACATCATCATTATGTACAAATAACATTATTCAAAAATTAATCAGCACAGCGATCAACAATTTTTTAATCGCATATTAAGAGCAAGAATTCGAGATCAACTCTCTCAGTTCTGTATAAATTTCATCCATAATAAAAGGTTCAACACCGATGTCAACTGACTAAAAATATTGAATCCCTAGCAAGTAAGAAGTCAAAATTAATCATAACATTGATACAAAATAAACAACTTTTGCTCGGGTAGATGAAATTAATTTATGGTTATAATATGACAAGAGATTAAAAATATTGAATGGGGATGAGGTTTTTGAACGATTCAAGTCTGCCCCTATATTTCTTCAGTAAATTGAAAATTAGTCCCTGAGGTTTCTCAGGCCCAATTTCATTCTTATTGTTGAGCTATTATGAGGAATCTAGTTGGGCTGAATTTCGATCCATGATCTATCGCCAAATCTGAACCCAAAGGAGAATCAATGAGAAACCAGATCTCAGGCCCATTATTTTCCAAATATTATTTGCGAAAAATTTATAATTAAGAGGTTAAATATCAAGAAAAATTTCATAACTAAGAAATTAATTATGACACATTTCAAAAATAAGAAAACAAGTTTCAAATTTCTAAAATCAGATTTTTATTAAAAATTATTTATAATTTAATTAGTTAATTAATTATTTTATTAATTAAATATATTTAGGTCACAGATCTATATAATTTGGTCACAAATTAACAATATAATTAGTTACTTATTATTTTTTGGTCACAAATCAAAAATTTTATGTCACAAATTTTTTTACGATCACATTTCAAAAATTTTGTAAGTCACAGTTTGTTTATTGATCACAAATCCAAAAATAATTAGTCACGGATTAATTTTTAGTCACGATTTCTCATATTATTGGTCATAACTAATTTTTCGGTCACAAATTAAAAATTTTATAGGTCACATATTATTTTTCGATTACGAATCAAAAATTTTATAGGTCACATATTATTTTTCGATCACGAATCAAAAATTTTATAGGTCACAGATTAATTTTTCGATCACAACTCAATAAATTATAAGTCACAAACACAAATTTTATAGGTCATATATTATTTTTCGATCACGAATCAAAAATTTTATAGGTCACAGATTAATTTTTCGATCACAACTCAATAAATTATAAGTCACAAATACAAATTTTATAAGTCACATATTATTTTTCGATCACGAATCAAAAGTTTTATAGGTCACAGATTAATTTTTTCGGTCACAACTCAATAAATTATAAGTCACAAACACAAATTTTATAGGTCATATATTATTTTTCGATCACGAATCAAAAATTTTATAGGTCATGAAATCAAAATTGTTATTGGTCACATCTAATTTGTCGGCGACAAATCAAAAATTTTTTAGGTCACAATTCATTGATTAGTCACAAATCGAAAATTTTATAGGTCACAAAATATTTTCAATCACGAATCCAAAATTTTTTTAGGTCACAGATTATTTTCAGTGCAAAATTATTGGATTTATTGGTCACAATTAATTTTTCGATCACAACTTTATCAATTGTGAGTTACAATTGAGAGTCATGGTCACAATTTTCAGGTCACATATCCAATTATTAGTCACAATCAGCCAAAACCCCCACGACCAACTGTGACTTCATTATCCAATTATTTTGACACAATCAACCAAATCGGTATAACCCCCATAACCACCGCCAATCCACCACAACCCGTCGCCATCGCACACACGCTACCGCAGCCTCACGCCACCACCGTCGCCGCCAATCTACAACCAAAACCACAACCATCCAAAATGGTCACAAACCCCACCACTCGCAGTCACCACACTACTACCACGACCACCACTGCCATATCACCACCTCACCGCTAGCCTTACAATCTGTAACAAAATCGAAAACCTTTTGTCACCTCCACCATAACCTCTCATTATAGTCGCTGCTGCAGATCGCGGCTAGATCTCGTCGTTCACCGCCAGATCACTACAGCTATAGGTCGCTGCCAGATCTCGTCATTCACAACCAGATCGCTGCCAAATCCGACTCCAAAACCCTCACTACTGGTTCGTCGATGTGCAACGAAACAGCTCCTCCATTGGTGGATCGCAAATACACTTATTTCACAGCCACAAACTCGTTGTGATGATGGGGTGGGCGATGACAACGGTAAGGTAAGGAGTTACCGTCGGTCATCAGAGGTGATGGCTGGGTACAGAGAGAGAGAAGGAGTGACGCGATTGTTGTTCGGGAAATATGGATTGGGAATTTATTAGGCTTTGAGTATATATATTTATTTTATTAAAATTTTAAATTAAAATAGAATATCTGGTTTTTGAAAGAAGAAACTACCGGCCTGATTTTGGAATTCGTGATTTTAATCCTAGGGTTTTGTGTAATTACCACTAAATATCACCCCTTTCAAAAATAAAAATAAAGGTTTCAAATTTTAAAAATTAGATATTTATTAAAATTATTTATGATTTAATTAATTAATTATATATTTTATTAATTAAATATATTAATGTCACAAATATATACAGTTTGAACACAAATTAATGATTTAATTAATCACATATTATTTTTCAGTCACGAATCAAAATTTTTATATGTCACAAATTATTTTACGATCACAATTCAAAAATTTTATCGATCACAAATCAAAAATTTATGGGTCACAATTTATTTATCGGTCACAAATCACAAATATTATAAATCATAACTTATCATACAGTCACAAATTATCGAATTAATGGTCACAAATTAACACTTTTAGGTTATACATTATTTATTGATCGCAATTTATCTTTTTTATTGATAACAAATTAACCAATTTAATGGTCAATTTGTGACCACCGCTATCTTCACCATACCACACACACCACCACCACCACCAGAGGAAATCATTGGAAAAAACTCCCTAGCTCATGGGTATTTCCAAAGTGACCTTTGATTGCTTTTATTAAAAAAAAAAAAATTTAAATAGATAAAAAATTGAATTTAAAGATCAAAACCCAAAAATACCCTCCTTCTCTTTTACTTTTCATTTGTCTTCTTATGCCAAAAAATGACTAACACATAACAAAAAAAAGAAAAAAAGAAAAAAAAAACCTCACCACAATCAGATCTCGTCGATTGGAGATCGATCACCAATCAACACCGTCACCAACAGCCAAGTCGCTGACGAACTTCTTCTTCTTGTGTTTTGGGTTGTTAGTTGATCATATTATGATTTTTTATTATTAATATAAAGGTGTGAACATTAAACTTAATATTTTTCAATTTATTGTTCTTTATTTAGGATAGATTGTTGATTATATGAGTAGATTTAGATTTTTTGTGAGTGAAAATGAGTTTTTCTCATCAGAAATGGCGATCTCCAATGAAAAAAATGATTGACCTTTAAACAGACGGCTGTTAACAATCTGCCGACTGTTTAACAGTCGGGAAAACAGTCTGAGCTGACTATTATAGGTCCACCCAGACTGTTAATAGTCTTTCAACTGACTGTTAAACAGTTAGTGGGTTGACTGTTAGTGGGCCAATTTTAACAGTCAGCCCACTTTTTTTTCCTTTTACATTGATTAATAATTTAAAATTATATTTTTATTCTTTATTTAATTTTTCATTTACGTTTTGTTTAATTTATTATATGTTTTTATAATTTTTTTGTTATTTTTTTATATGTACATTATATTTTTTTGGTTAATATTTTTAAGTTAAGAAATATTAATTCAAATTTTAAAATATTCTAAAAATTACAAAATAAATATAAATATTATTTAATTAAAATTGAAACAACATGGAAAAATAAAAGAAAAAATAATTTAGGTTAAAAATGAATAAAAAATAAAAATTTTCCCTATTATAAAAAATTAATAATAAAAATTTAAATTAACATTAAAGCTAAAATGATGAAAATTAAATAATGGATATAAATAGTGTTTAATTAAAAACAACATACCAAAATAAAAGGAAAAAATAATTTAGGTTAAAAAATTAATAAAAAAGGAAATTTTTTTCCCTATTATCAAAATTAACAATTAAAATTTAAAAAATTATTTAAATTAAATAAAGAACATAAATATTATCTAATTAATATTGAAACAACATAAAAAAATAAAAGGAAAAAATAAATTATGATAAAAAATAATAATTTTTTCCTATTATCAAAGATTAGTAATAAAAATTAATATTAAAATTAAAAAATTATAATAACGAATGTAAATATTATTTAATTAAAATTGAAACAAAATACAAAAATAAAAGGAAAAAGTTATGGAAATAATAATTTTTTCCTTATCAAAAATTAATAATTAAAATTAAAATTATAAAATTATAAGTAACGATGTATGTATGTATGTATGTATGTATGTATGTATTTAATTAAAATTGAAACAACGTACAAATGAAAGGAAAAAATAATTTAGCTTAAAAATTAGATATTCCTCTTGATCAAACTAGGAAAATATTTTTTTAACCAAAATTAAATATTCCTTTTATTAAATTGCCAAAATTAAAGAGTTCCCAATTTTTTTTGTTTTTAATTGAATAATATTTGTATCCTTTATTTAATTTTTATAATTTGATTTTCTTTAGATTTTTAATATAAGTAATCTAATTAATAATTTTAAATTCATAATTACCAAAATTATATGTATCTTTTAACGAAATTACAAAAATTATATATATAATCTAATTAAGAATTCTAAATTGATAATTACCAAAACTAAATATTCCTCTTAAACAAATTAGCAAAAATAATTTTTTATCCAAAATTAAGAATTTTAAATTGATAATTACCAAAATTAAATATTTCTTTTAACGAAATTACCAAAAAATTCCTCCAATTAAGAATTTTAAATTGATAATTACCAAAATTAAATATTTCTTTTAACGAAATTACCAAAAAATTCCTCCAATTAAGAATTTTAAATTGATAATTACCAAAATTAAGAATTTGAAATTGATAATTGCCAAAATTAAATATATCTTTTAACAAAATTAGATTATATATATATAATCTAATTAAGAATTCTAAATTGATAATTACCAAAAATTAAATATTCCTCTTAAACAAATTAGCAAAAATAATTTTTGATCCAAAATTAAGAATTTCAAATTGATAATTACCAAAATTAAATATTTCTTTTAACGAAATTACCAAAATATTCCTCCAATTAAGAATTTTAAATTGATAATTACCAAAATTAAATATTTCTTTTAACGAAATTACCAAAATATTCCTCCAATTAAGAATTTTAAATTGATAATTACCAGAATTAAATATTTCTTTTAACGAAATTACCAAAATATTCCTCCAATTAAGAATTTTAAATTGATAATTATCAAAATTAAATATTTCTTTTAACGAAATTACCAAAATTACATACATACATATATATATAATCTAATTAAGAATTTTAAATTGGTAATTACCATAATTAAATATTCCTTTTAATCAAATTAGCTTAAATATAATTTTAAAAAAAATTAAATTGGTAATTATCATCGGTGTAATTGATAATTCATTTTTTTATTAGTATCGATGTAAAATGAATTTACGTCTTGCGTATAATAGTTATAATTTGATTCGCTCCATTTTTCGTTGTGTTTAATTGATGTATAATTGTCGATTTGAGTTTAATTGAATCATGTCTAATATAGATGTATTTTTTTAATTGAAATGTGTTAAGTTTTCAATTGGGTTCAATAAAATTTAGACTAATTTATTTTTAGATTTTTTTGGTGAATGGTTTGACAGTTTGAAACCTAAACCAAACCTCTTCGAAGCGGTTTGGTTCGGTTCAAAACCAAAGCGTTGACGGACCCACGTGGAACCAAACCAATGGTTTCAAAAAAACGATTTCGATTCGATTTTACAATTTGACGGTTTCGTTGTTCAGCCCTTATAATCATTATAATGCAACAATATGATATAAATATTTTAAACTCTTAGTCGATACTAATGGCATCCATCTGCAAGTGTAATACATGATTCATTTTCTTCATAAATATAAAAATATATTTCATAAATTCATTGATTATAGTTAAATGATATAAAATAATTAATAAATAAAAATGATTTAAAATATTCAAATACAATAGTATCTAGATACTATGACTTTTTGTGAATCATTCAAAGTTTCTACTAAATCTAAATATTGGTGAATTACTTTAAGGGAGACCGACAAATTGACAATTATCAGAACAAAAAAATATAACTAACAATTAAAATGTAAAAGTAATTACCAAAAAATAAAAGAATTTTGGTATTCTGACTTGAATAGTTGAATTTGAGCAAAATTTGAGAAAATGATTAGAAGGAAATGAAATGTGTACGTTTGAATTAAAATATAGATTTTATTGTCTGTTCAATAATAATGGAGAATCGATAAATGTGATTTAGCATCAATTGTTCAACACTTTATACCCAATTTGAGGGGTTTTACATTCACAGTTATGCCGACTCATGAATATTTGTATATGATTAATTAATTAATTGAAATGTATAATTGTCGATTTGAGTTTAATTGAATCACGTATAATATAAATGTATCTTTTTAATTGAAATGAGTTAAGTTTTAATTGGGTTAAATAAAATTTAGACTAATTTATTTCAGATATTTTTGGTAAACGGTTTGCGGTTTGAAACGGTCTGCAAAATTTGAAACCTAAACCAAACCACTTCGAAACGGTTTGGTTCAGTTCAAAACCAAAACGTTGACGAATTCATGTAGAACCAAACCAATGATTTAAAAAAAACGATTTCGGTTCGATTTTGCGGTTTCTCAGTTTCGTTTTTCAGCCCTAGAAATAATTCTAAACATTGTAAAATATTTATGTACACATTGTACATTTAATTTCTTTGTAAAATATTTTAAAATATTTTATGTACACATTATACATTGTAGGAGTGTAAGCGGTCCGGTTTTGCCGGTTTTTGACAAATTTTCAAACCAAACCGTTTAAAACGGTTTGAGAAAAATTCAAACCTAAACCAAACCATTTTAAACGGTTTGCAAAAAACTCAAACCTAAACCTAACGGTTTGGTCCGATTTTAAACCGTCGATTTCGCCATATATTTTTTGCTAGTCTACTTTTATGTCATTAATTTATTGAATTTAATATATATTTATATCTCACTAGTAATAAATCTAAAACAAACTAAGCCCCTATTATTCCACAAGACCAACCACCTTCGTTGACCTGCTATTTCATGTGTACGACTCAGTCTCCTTTCCAATAATCAATTTTCTCATTATGATGATATGAAAAATATGGCTCAAATAGGGGCAAAATATATCTACTATAAATTTAAATATCAACTAAATCAAAGTGAAATCACAATAAACTAAGACATATTTTTTTTCATTTTTTTCACCCTTTTTAGGCTAATGACAATACAATAACGTTACAATACAAGTCTACTAAACTAGATATAAAGTCCAAAAAACATAATGATATCCAACAAGACCTCGTGATTATCATATCTAAAAAAAGGATACTGATTAAATAAAGAGAATAATCAACCACAATAATAAAACAATTGTTTATAATATCTAAACATAACAATTACACAAGTTTACGTTTATATGATGTTACGAAACACGTTTAATTTTATATTCTTACTTTAGTTTGCTCCAAAAAATTATTGATCTGAAACTTTATTTGTGGCAAATATTATCACCAAAGGTCTAGGATCTCCTTGTCTCCAATTTGGTATAATGGATTTCAATTCAACTTTGAAGATGCGTGAAAAATTTGAAAAAGAAGTGTGTGGTACCGGTGGCTCAAAATTGTGTTGGGTGTCGACTGGAGTTCATCTAAATTTTGAAAAGGAAAAAGGCTTTTGATAGATTATGTTAGTCTTGAAATTATTAAATATATATTATGATTATTAGATGATGATGATGATGATAATAATAATAATATATATGTATTAGAAAATTATAAATTGACAAAAATATCCACAAATGACAAAACTATTGAATTTTACATATTTAGATGAATTTTCAAAAAAATTTATTTTTTCATTTTTTTATTCTTATATATTTTTTCGTCGGTCCGGTTTGGTTTTAAACTGCAATTAAAATTCTCAAACCTAAACCGAACCATTTTGACCGGTTTTGGTTTGTGTGAAAATCATTTCGTTGACCGGGTCCACGTGGTGCCAAACTGACGATTTCTAAAATGCAATTTCGATTCGATTTTCAGATTTTGCGTTTTTTGCTTACAATCTTAGTACATTGTAAAATATTAATTGGCAGACCCGTTGCTATGTTTGACAAAACAAAACACTTGCACTATATGATGGGTCTCTCAGTAATTATTGAAGGAAGATTCTTGTGTAAGACTGGATCTCTGGGGTGGAGTGATGTCAAAGATGTTCTGGAGTTCGGCTTCGACATCTTAGGCATCGGTATGGACCACCTCGACCATTGCACTTCAGCCTTCCAGCATTTGGGCTACGTCATAGTTTTTGCTTTTGGATGTTGGGTGTTTACCATTCCTAGGGGCTTCGGCAACCATGCCATGTGGTTCGCCATGCGTGGGTCGATCATGTGTGTCAACACGTAATAAAATACCATAACGTATATCACTCGTTCATCTTTATACTCATCGATCATTTTCATATAATTCAAAACCACCAAAGTAACAAATCAAGATTATAGTCATATTTGCATGACGAAACAAAATTTTTAATTAATTACAAAAAAAATATTCAGAAAATTGTTTATTTAATAATAAAAATTATTAATTGTAAGAAAAAATTAGTGGCAATAAAAATTATCAAAAAAATTGACATCAAAACAGTTGAAACAGTCTAAAAACAGTCGGCTTTTAACAGCCGACCGTTAAAGAGTCTTAACAGTCCACTGTTAAACAGTTGACTGTTTTACTGCTAACAAACAGTCGGCCGACTGCTTAAAACATCGGCCAACTGTTTAAACATCCGTTTGATAAAAATGAAGATGAATTTTTTTCTTCTATACTTCTAAAAAAATTTTAGATCTAATAAAAAAATTATTTGCGTTAAATACTATGTCAAAATAAAATTTATCGATTAAAACATAACTAATTTATATATACTTATTGATCCGAAGTGATTGATATAAAAAAAATTCGTTTTCAGTGTTGGATTTTTTTTTTAGATTTTGAGGTTGAAGCAGATGAAAGTTGAGAATTTTTATCTGTGTTAAAAGCTAATTTTTAAATTTTAAGTGAAAAGTATTTGATTTTCAATTATTAACTAAAAGGGTAATAATGTCTTTTAAACAAAATAAGGTTTGGTAATTGTATAATATAATTAAGGGAATTTTTGGCTTTCAATGTTCAATAGGCCAAAGTGATAATATTTGTGTTTTGAAAAGTCAATATGAAATTTTGGTGATTTGACTAGGTTATTTTTAAAATTACCCCCCACGACCAACCAAAAAATTCCCAAACTTACCATCACCATCGTTGCTGCCGCTACCAATAATGACATCAATCCACAATCACAACCATTACCACCACCAACAAAATAGTCACAAACACCACCACCCACAATCACCACACCACTGCCATGACCACCACAACCATCACCACCACCTCCCAATCAACACCGCCTTACAATCTGTAACAAAATATAAAAAGAAAAAAGAACCTAAAGAGCCAGCACCACCTCATCATCATAGTGCCAGTGTGCCACCACCATTATCACCTACACAACCTCACAAGCTGAAATCTCACAAAAGAGATAGAAACAAAAACTAAAGTTGGCACCGCCACACCGCTACCACCACCTTAAAATCCAACACAAAAACATTGGTTGAGTACCACCAAAACACCACAAAAAAGGGCTGAGCACCCCTAAAGCTCCAAAAAAGCAAATCAAAGGAAAAAACTAACCCAAAACAACAAATCCATCGCCGCTGCACTGACCTCCACTAGCCCCACCATAATCACTAACGTCATCACAGCACAAACCACCGCAGACAATATCGCACCACCACAAATTCACACACTATGTGTCAGACACAAATTCGAAACCATCGCAAAGCAGCGATGCTCGTCACTGCTTTTAACAAACCTGTCGCCGTTGTCTTCTTAACCGATTCGTGGTAATGATGTATGCTTCAGAGTGATACCGCTGCGGTGGTACTGTCTAGAGCGTCGGGCCACAATATCTTCGACAGTGATAAAGAGGGGAAATAATGGAGGGGGTAGAGAGAGAGAACGGAAATGGTAGAGAGACAAAATGGAGGAAATACATGAAATTGACCCAAATAAGAGAGGCCATTTTCCAAAATGACCCTTAACTTTTCCAAACATTTGAAACTACCTAAAATACCCTTAAACAAATATTAAAAACAACATACTTCATAATAAAAATCTTCTATTTAAGTCCTTAAAAAATTAACAAGTAATTTTTCTAAAAATTTGAAAAAATTATTAATGAATAATTATAAAATGGAAAAATCCAAATATAAGAGAGGACCATATAATATAAAAAAGGTTGTTAAAAATAAAAAAGAAATTAAGTTTGAAAAAGAAATTGATAAGATAGGATATCAAGAACAATTATATGCATCGCAAGAAATATTAAAATGTTTCAAAGAAAACTTATTAGAAAATTTTGTTAAAAGAATTGTACGATCAATAATCATAAAAGATATACAAGATATCATAGATAAATTAGAAAAAATGAAGAAAAATATCTCAAAATACGACATACCTTTTAGAACAGACATAAATATGATAACAGATATTGATATTATAAATTTTCAGACATTACTAGACTTTGAAGAATTACTTAAAAATTTATGAGAAGACCAATAAAAAATAGATTACCACAAGCATATAAAAAATTAGTTTTTAACCTTACATTAAGATTTTATATATGCTTAATAACAAATAAATTAGCTAAAACAAAAATAAAAGAATTTTTAGAATATTAGATTTGTGATTATTAGATTTTTGTTCGCTCATAGTAGCATCCATCTCGTTGGTATCTGAGCCAGAGAAATCATGAGAAAGTATATAAAAATAAATTACCTAAAAGATATTGAAAATAAATAAAATTTATGATTTTAGAAATTATTGAAACTTATAATAATAGACTAAGATATCAGGTAAAATATAGTTCTAA
>NC_036248.1:9705171-9753392 GCF_002742605.1 Olea europaea var. sylvestris | reverse complement strand
AATTATTATGGAAATCATAAAAATAAATAATTATTATCAATGTATTGAAGAAAAATGATGTTATATATTTTTCAACCCTATCCCTAATAAATTAAAAATAATAACATCATATGTAACTAGGAATTTACCTAGAGAAATAAAGGAACAAATATTACATAAATTAATTGTAGGATTTATCAAAAATAGACGTACATATGAAATAATTATCGAAGTATTTGAAAATAAATCATACCATAGAGAAATATTTGAATCAACATAAAAATATAATGGAAGAAACTAAAAATATTTTAGAAAGAAAGATAAGAAGAATAAGATTAATAAATAATAAAATTTTGGATGAATTACTAATACCTGGAGATATAACTAAAATTCAAGAAAAACAAATATTAAAATTAAAACAAGAAAGGTATAAAGAAAAGGCAATGTATTATGAAAAATTAAAAGAGCTAACAAATCTTGAAGTTATAAACAAAAATATGATAAAATGATAAAAGAGTGTAAAAATGCTGAGTGTATAATATTTTATTATTGTCAATCAAAAAATCGATAAAATGTCAATCAGTGAACATATGGAAGAATTAAAACATTTAATAAGAACATTAATAAATGATGTACAAGAAATAAAAAATGAAATAAAAGAAGCAAGAAATAATATAAATATATTGAAACTTGAAGTCAGAAAATTAAAAGAAAATGAAGAAAAGAATAATAGAATAGATAAAAAATTTATAGAAAAATAAATAACCAGAATAAGGAAAAAATATATTGAAAGGAAAAATATAATAATAGAAACATGAAGCATGGATGATGAGTTTAGAAAAAACATATTACCTAAAATAATAGAAGAAGGGGAATCTAGAGAAAAAATGTTAGGTAAACAAAAAATTGAAGAAAATCAAGACAAAGAAGATGAATGAAGAATTAGATCTACTTATAGAAAATTTTGATCATTTAAGTTTAGAAAGTATAGATGATGAATACCAAATCTTAATGAATACTGGAGGAGGACCTAATCCCGTAGGAACCTCTAAACAAGAATCAATAGATTCAGATGAAAGTTATGCTCCGATGTATAATAAACCATATAGACAATTTTATAATAAAATAAGAGATAAACAACTGACCAAAGGAAATAAATATAGTAATAGATTTGAATTAAATAATAATTATGATAAACCTGTTAATTATGGAGGAACAAAATTAGACTTAAATTGCAAAATAGATACTAAGAAAGTCTTAATAACTTGGGTAGACTCAATGATATTATTCTTTTTATATAATAAAGATGATACATGGGAAAATACTGAAAGGAGAATAGATTTTTTAATTGCATCTTTTGAAGGAAATGTTAGAAATTGGTGGGAAGGAATTAGTAGTGATACAAAATCATTAATAAAAAGAAATGTACAAACAGAAATAATAAAGTCAGATAAACTAGGAATAGAAAGATTAGTAGAATATATTGCAGATGAATTCTTAGGAGAAAATTGGTTAAGAAATTATGAAGAAGAAGCAATACGAGAAAAAGATAATGCAAGAGTTAAGTTAATTAGTTTAACAATTTGTGATATGTGTAAAATTAAAGAATATACTTGTGAATTCAAGGAATACTATTATACTCAATTTTATAGTAATGAGAATTAAGAAGTATATCAAGATATGTATTATAATAAATTACCAAGTTCATGGGGAATATATTTTAAAATAGAATTTGAAAAATATATTAAAGAAAATATAGGAATACCTATAACATTAGGATCAAGAATAAAATTCTTGTTTGAAAGACTTGCATATATATATGTCAACAAAGACAATTATTGAAAAAATTAGGAAAATTAAGTAGAATATGTTGTGAAGATATGGAAAAACCTACAAGATGGGGAAGTAATTTTGAAAAAAGAAATAAAAGAAAATATAAAAACAGAAAGTTTAAAAAATACAGAATCTTTAAGGAAAAAAATACATAAAACCTGGAAGGAAATATTATAAAAGAAAAAATAATATACAGAAAAATAAACCTTATAAGAAAGATAAAAAAACAATGTAAGTGTTGGAATTGTGGAGAAATAGGTCATATAAGTTCTGATTGCACAAAGAAAAAAGTGAGAATATTACAAAAGGATTATTTTAAAATAGAAAGTGAATTAAGTGAAATATCTGATATTGAACATTATAATAATCAGGAAATATTTATAAGTGAAGAAAATTCAGAAGATTCTGAATCAGAATCTGAATACAGAAATTGAAGAGAGAAAATAATAACATAAAAATCCAAGAATATGAGGGAATAGAAGGTTATGGATTAAAAGTAACTTTTGATAATAATAATAAATTTAAGAAAATACAAAAGTTATCCTTAGACTTGAAAATAGGAAAATGGAAAATTCTAGATAGAATATGAAAAAGAGAAAGAATAGCAATAAATGAATACCATAAGATTGAAAAAACTATAGATGTTAGATCTGCTCAAGGAACACATAAAATAAACCTTTTAACAAAAAAAACAGTATCAGAATTATTATCAAAAATAAATAAGAAACATAGTAAAAAGATCCAATATGTTTATTTAGCAGGAATACAAATAATGTTTAAATTCTTATTTAGGGAAGGAATATATTCACCATTAACTATAAGTTTACATGATGGAAGAATTATAAATCTAGAAGATGGTCATTTAGGAACTATAGAAGGAAATTTAGCATATCAAAAGTTAATATTCACTTGTTACCCAAAATATTGTGTCTCATTGAAAGATAAAAACTTTAATGAAGTCTTAAAATTACATTTCAAATTACATAGAAATGATATAATGGAACCAGGAGATTAAATTATGACTATGGAATATAGGGCATTATACACATTTACTAATTCTAATTATGGGAATATTTATTCTAATAAACCATATATAGAAATTCATAAGGAATGTAAGGATATTAGTAAAATAGTGGAACCAAACAAACAAATAAATCTTATCCCAGAAGAATATGAATTTAATATAACTAAAAATAAGCCTGAAATAATAGAGTTAAGAGAAGAAGAAGATTATAAAATAACATTTCATAATGGAAGGTTGATAAAGAAATCAAAAAGTTTTAAACTACCTAATAAAAAAGAATATTTAGGAGAAACTAATGGTATAAAAGAAATAAAATCTCATGGAAATATTGGAAATATGAAAATAAAAGGAAAATATTTCAATGGTAGAAGGTATATAAAAGGACCAAATATATTGATAGATACAGGAGCTGGTAAATGTCATATAACTGCAAATAAAAATGAAGGATTAATGACTTACAAGATAGAACCATATGAATACAGGAATTTTGATGGACAACTATATATTATAGAATTAAAGGTAAAGGTACCAATAAAAATAGGTGGGATTGATCTTTTAGTACCATGTTATTTGAATGAAAGTATGAATATTGAACCTCATATATTATTAGGAATGAGTTTCTTAAATGAATTAGAAGATTATAGTATAAAAATAGAAGGATTATATATAACTCATAAAGGACAAACTACATTATGTAAAATAGGAAGTGGATGAATAATCAAATAAGTTTTCCATTAGCAGTATATATACAAGTTACTATAGTAGAAACAAATATAACAACTTGTGCCTTAATTGATACAGAAAGTGATATAACAATTTTTAAAAATTTCTTAATAAAATCATGGAGTAAAAACAGTAAAATAAAAATAACAGGAGTGACTGAAAAAAGTACTCAAATAATTGATAGTGCTGAAAAAGTTAATATAATACTTGGTAGTAAACAAGTTATAATAAATAAAGTATATTATTATAATAAGTTAAAATGTGATATATTATTAAGAAATGATTTTATTCAACAATTTCAATATTATAAACAAAATAATTACATGATAATGTTACAAACACCTTGTGCACATCTATTAAAAATACCAAGAGAATTTAGACCCTACAGAGTTCAGCCAGCCCAGCGTGGTGATAAATGGAAAAAACGACCAATAGTACAAGATGAACTAAAAAATAAAAAACTATCATATAAAAAGATTTTAAAAACAGAAATAGAGATAAGTATGGAAAAAAATCATAGAACAGTTAGAAAAAATTTATGGAGAAAACCCATTATTATTTTGAAAACCATATCATCCTAAAACTAAAATAGAATTAACAGAAAATGTTATAATAAGAGTTAGACCAATGATGTATACCTTACAGGATATGCAAGAATTTAAAATTCAGATAAAAGAACTATTAGAACAAAAGCTAATTAGACCCAATAATGGACCTCATAGGAGTCCAGCTTTTATGGTTATGAAACATTCTGAGCAGATAAGAGGAAAAGTTAGAATGGTAATAAATTATAAGGAATTAAATAAATATACTAAATTTAATGGTTACCTTTTACCAAATAAAGAAGTCCTAATAAATCTTGCAAAAGGAAAACAATATTATTCCAAATTTGATTGTAAATCAGGATTTTGGTAAATAAAAATGGAAGAAGACAGTATACAATATACAGCTTTTAGTACACCTCAAGGAAAATATGAATGGTTGGTTATGTCATTTGGTTTAAAAAATGCACCACAAATATTTCAAAGAAAAATAGATAATATATTCAAAAAGTATAGTGATTTTCTTATTGTTTATATAGACGATATATTAATATACTCTAATAATAAAAAGGAACATAGGAATCATTTATTACAATTCATAAATGAATGCAAAAAGGAAGGAATTGTACTTTCTAAAAAGAAATTTATAATTGAGAAACAAGAAATAAGTTTTCTGGGATTATCAATAGATAGAAAATGAATAAAATTACAAACTCATATATTTTAAAAGATAGAAAGCTTTCCAGATGAATTAAAATCCAAAGAACAAATACAAAAATTTTTAAGATGTCTAAACTATGCTGAAGGATTTATTGAAAATCTCTCAAAAAAGAGACATAAGATATAAATTCTACTTAGAAAAATAAATACTAAAGGTTGGAATAAAGAACATACTGAAATTGTTAAAGCATTAAAAGAAAAATGTAAAAATTTACCAAAACTAAGATTACCAGATGAAAAAGATAATTTAATTGTTAATACTGATGCCTCAGATAATTATTGGGCAGCTATATTAAAAACAGATTTAAATGAACTATGCAGATATTCAAATGAAACTTTTAACCAAGCAGAAATAAATTATACTACTCATGAAAAAGAATTGTTAGCAATTATTAGAGGAATAAAAAAGTTTTCATTATTCCTTTTATCTAAAAAATTTATTGTTGAAACTGATAATTCTCAAGTTGCAGGACTTATTAGAAATAAGTTACCTATGGAACCTCAATATATGGCAAGCATATTTATCATTCTACAATTTTGATATTGTTCATATTAAAGGAATAAATAATTATCTTGCAGATTTTTGAGCAGGAATATCGAATTTGGAGATGGATAATATAAAAAATTCATTAATAGACGTCAACAGACGAATGAAATTCCTTATGGAAGAATCAGAAGATATGAAAATTGGAATTGAGCAATTAGAGCAAATGGCAGAATCTATCCAACAAAATGTCAAATTGTTGGTGAAAATCTCTAATTCTCATTCCAAATATACCAAAGAATTGAATGACAGAATTGTTGATATTACTTCACAATTCGAGTCATTAAATACCAAACAAGAAATACCAATTGATACAATCTCAAAAATACAAACAAATACACAGCCAGGAAGCAGCAGTGGACCCAGCAATATCAAAAGAGATATAGCAAGTCACCGGAAGGTGACTATAAAAAATGGCGATGAACATACAAGAGTTATCAGAATCAAAACTGATGAAGATGATGATACCCCTTTATCATCAAAAGAAGAAGAATATAGATCATTTGCCAAAATTGTTTATAAATTGGAAGAAAATGAATCATATTTTATTGCATCGGGAGATCATGTTTATCCCAGATTAATAATTACCAAAGATGCAGACTCTTTCATGGTCAAAATGGCAGCAGATTATGGATTTCTAGATTTGATCTATTCAGGAAAAGATTTAAAAGAAATTGAAAAATTTGATGATATATTCAGGGCAGAAGTTTCAAAATTTGCCCAAGGGAGATCAATTTATATCAAATTTTATTCAATAAGTCCCGAGGTTGATGGAAGGATATACTATCCTGCTGAACATATTAACACAATTGGATATGAAGGCCGAGATTTCCAGATTGAAGTTGGCCGAAATAATAAACCACTGCCTAAAATCAATAAATCATGGATAAAATCCCGAAGAGTTTTGGAGATGAAAGTTCTTTACAAACATTGCAAAGAACTTATATGATAAAAAATTCAGATACTTGTGCCAATATGAAAGATGCACACTCCTTACGAATAATGGAAAAGAAAAATCTACTATTTTGAAAGAATATATCCAGAAATTTGATACTCATCAAATTAATGGAAGTCCTACAACAATCCAAGAATCATGCAGATTGAGGGAGTGCCCCACATGCAGATAAGATTAAAAGATTGATTCTTCAAGATAAAAGATGAATGGAGAAAAATAAAAGGGGACCTATCACTACCAAAGCATCTAGCCAGCAGCATATGGAGTTAAAGATGGAGAGGCAATAATAGAGGAAAAGATGCCCCTTTGATGAAAAAGTAAAAAACGCATGTGAAAATGTAGACCCCAGGAGGAAAAGAATAGAGAGGCATGTGAGCCTTTTTTCAAATTCTGATGTATGCAATGATGTAATAGACCAATAATAGTAAATTTGAGTCATGTATAAATAGAGGTCTTTGGGAGATAATGGATCATCTTGAGTCAGAAACCATTCTCTTTCTTTAAGCTTTGTTTAAAACCAATTTTTTTGGAAACCCCTTGTATACAATAAAAATCTTGTATAAATCATTATATAAATAAAATTTCAATCTTTTGATATCAGAAAAATATGAGTTTCTAAACTTCCTATCCCATAGATTCTTGACAGATTGAAGAAGATAATCTCTTTCTTACTTTAACAAAGAGAGAATTTTCTTTACTTAAGATCCTTATTCTTAATTCTAAGAAAAGATACAGTGAAGGCAAGAAGCTGAAATAGCAGAATTCCCATTGAGGCAAAAGGCCGTTTGAGGGAGCAGTTTTGCATATTCAGAGCCTGAAGGTCACTCGATTCTAAAAATACAGATTTAAGATCAAAAGTAAGGTAAAATTATTGTCTTTGTTAAATTTAGAAAGAATTCTTCTAATATCTTGAAAGAATCTTAGGGATTATTACTTATCATGTTTGCAAAAACTTATCTATCATGTTATTATTATCATAAAGCTTGTAAGGAATTATCTATATGATGCCAGGCTATACAATTAAGGGACTAGATAATCTGTTAGAAAGATTATTAGAAAAAATAAAAAGTATTTTTTCTCAACTAGAAACTATGGATATATCGTTTAAGGAATATGATAATCTTAAAGAATTATATGACAATTATATTACAGATTATGATAATTTATTAGATCAAATGATGGAATTATATATTAAAATTCGAAATGAAAGAAATAGAAGAATTTTGGAACTATCCCAATAAATCAGGATATTTTGTGCAAAATATGACAAGCCATTTCATTAAAGGTATTATAGACATTTTGACAAGAATGAATAGTGATAGACCATTTAGAAAAATCCCCCGACAAAATGGGTACTATGGTTTGAATTTTATAATATTATTATTTAATATTAAAAATTGTATTATCATCTGATTTTTGTATATATAAACTATACTTCTGATTTTTGAAATGCAATCTTTAAAAGTAGCCATCTATATAATTTTCACATATTATTTTCTTACATGGACAAATTAGGCCCAATACCCTAAAAATTAACTAGATTGATTAATACCCTATTTATTAATTAAATCATTGAACAACAAAATTAATACATTAAAACCTTTTCCAAACCTCTAGACCCTCGACGCCTTTGTGAATGGGGAGAGTAGCATCGCTACCATCATTTACAATTCAAATTGGGTCCACTATCAGGTCCCCAATCAAGAGCTCGCTTTGTACACCGCCAGTACTCATGGAGTGTTTCACCCTTTTAGGTAAACATCGAAGCACTATCCTTAGCAATGTTCACTGCAAAGTGGTCCTGGGTGGAAAAAATGTTGCAGAGCACCATCTCACCGCCCAAAGCAGTTGAATCTTGATCAATATGATGGTTTGGATTGTCACATGAATGTTGTAGGTGATTCTGAGTTTTACATCGGTACATTTATTTAGAGGCATTTCTTTTCAAGTTTCTAACTTGCTTTAATTTTTGTATAGTATTTTCGACTTGTGAACGGGGATATGAAACCCAACAACTTGTTGATTGGAGCAGACTGACAACATAAACTAGCTAATTTTTGTTTAGCTCATACTCACTAGGTATGCTGTCTCATGTATTCCTAATAATGATTGATGGATGCAGTTCTATACATCCTTAAATATCAGGTTTACTAAGTTCCCAGCTAGTATTATTTTGCTCTATCCCATATCTAAGCATCCTATTAGACAGTGTAGAGTCATTTTTTATCAGGATGTTGATAAAAGTGAACTGATGACTTTGAGTTAGTTACAATTTCTGTCAAACGATGATTTTAATTGCCTTTTCAAGTAATGAAATTAGTGATACTACTCGCACATACTAAGTAAACTCA
Source organism: Olea europaea var. sylvestris (assembly GCF_002742605.1). NCBI lineage: Eukaryota > Viridiplantae > Streptophyta > Magnoliopsida > Lamiales > Oleaceae > Olea > Olea europaea. The sequence continues at coordinate 9,744,721 of NC_036248.1, read as the reverse complement.
TGATCAATGTATTCATCCAGTTCTGTTGGGTATTTGGATTTTTCAAATCAAAGTAATAAGGGAAAACTGCATCAACGATCCCTAACATTTTCAATTTTTGCAGACTTTATCATAACCTTCAATTTGTACCAACGGAGATCCCTAACCTTTCATAAATATGTACTTGGAGTCCATCTAGATGTAAACCGTCAATGAAATCGTCAGTTGACCAATAAAAATGAGCTTTGACCAATTTTGACCAAATTAAAAGTGGTGAAATGATAAATTTGTATATTTATAAATATTGACAATTAAAATAATAAAACTAAAGAAAAAAAAAAGAAATTTACCCCAAAACCTCCACCCACCCATCCACCCCTATCTTTGTCTTCTCCAACCAACACATTGATTTTCAGTCATGGCTAACCATTGACATCCACCAACATGCCATTGCACCACCATGACCACGACTACGGCCACCATCGTCACCACCCTACAACCCCACACTACACTGATAAGTGTATTTTATACACCTATTTAATTCATTAAACTAGAGCAATTTTTGTTATTTATGGTGAATTGATGCTTAACTTTATACATATTTCGTTTGTTACGTGTAACTCGAGACAAAACAATGAAATTGGATAGAAGAGCGGGAAATTCTCTAATTTGGGCTTGATCAAAAGTTTGGGGACTAAATAACAAAGTACCAAGAGTTAATTCAGACCTAATGTTGATGATTTAAGAAGAGCTAGAAGCAATTAAATGGTATTGGAGGATGAATGATCAATAAAATATCAAATATGAATCAAAAGGAACGAAGAGTGAACTCTAGGGATCAAAGTGCAACACTTAGAAAATTTACATAGCGGCGCGCGCGAGGGGCTTGATTTTCACATGCAGAGAGCATAAATGATATGTGGCGCGTGCGCAAGAAAGAAAACCCCGCGCGCATGGGGCATTTTTCGAAAAAAATCGGACAGATTCATTTTTTGACACAAACTCTTATGGAAATAAAATCTATCATACTACTTAATTTAGGGGGACGAACGAAATGGGGTTTTTTTCTATTAGACAACTCAAAGGTGCTTGCAAGGAGAGAAAATCTCAAGAGGCAAAGATCAACAAAAGCAAATGCAAGAAGATTAATAAGGATTGGGGGAAGAACTCGTGCAACAAAACTAGTTTTTTCTCTTATTCCTTACTTCTTCTCCATGTTTTTTATTGTGTATTTTATCATGTCAATCAATTCAATTATGAATTAAACTTTGAGATCTAAGGTTTGATGTAACCTATTTGAGACATGTTTCGATTCCAATGCAATTATTTCCTTTGATTTTTCTAAAATTTATTTATGTTGTTTTTACTTAATACTTTCAATTGCCTGATCAACAATTGAATGATTCGATATTTTAAATTTAGCACTCGAAAAAGGAAAATTTAGGCACGATCTAAGAATAACATAACCTAGATATCGTAGGTTTCGAGAGAAAGCATGAATCTTTGAGGCTAATTCCATTTAAAGAACCAGGAGCTTTGATAATTTCTACATGTTTAATTTGGAATAGAGATATTGGGATTAAAATATAGAAGTAAGTTCTATTTGATACTCGAGAGAGGAGATAGAATTAATTTAGGGTTTTTGCCTCTAAATTCGGAAAATAGTTGATGGAAATAGTTATAGAGGTTCAAAAACATCGTCGAGAATACGGTGAAGTCATTCCCTAGGCATTCATAATCTGATCGAGTTTTTAGAAATTGCTTTACCTTATTTGCGCTCTTTAATTCATGTATTTTAGTTAGTATAAAATCATCCATTCAAAACTCGATTGTCTAAATAAAGTGAAAAGTCGAAATCATTATTGTATTCAGTAGGATTCAAATATCAATCCAGACACTTTTTATTTCATCAATATGCTACAAAACTTGACACCGTACACTTGCGATTAAATCACATGGCACACACCCCATTTCGAACCATGCCCAACCAAAAATCATATCAAAGTTGGTGGAAACCCCACTCCACTCACCTATATATTCATTCACAAACCTTCAAATTTTCACACCTTCCCAATGATAGGGATGACAATGGGCCAAGTGGAGCCGGCTCCGCCCTTTAACTCACGAGCTCGGTTCAGGCTCGTGGCGAGCCGAGCGTTGCTTCGGGGTGAGCTCGTGAGCTCACGAGCCACAGAGCTTGTGGGCCGAGTCGAGCCCACGAGCCGCACGTGCGCTCGTGATTTTTTTAATTTTTTTTTGATAAATTTGCACATTTTAGATCTTTTTTTAAAAAAAAATTCATATTTTTTGACAAGCTCATCAAAATGGCTTGCAGGCTGTGTGCCCACGAGCTGACGAGCCCAGCAGGAAGATGATAACAACCTAAACCTCATGAAATTGGATGTGATAACTGGAGAGAATGAGAATCTTTTAAAGGCGTCTAGCCAGGATTTTTGATCTAGACACTGAAGATAAAGAACAAAGTCACATTGAGAGTATAATGGATTACAACATGCATTCCAAGTAGAAACTAAGGGTCCATTTGATTGCAAATATGAAATTTGGGTGGAAAGAAAATGAATTTCAAGGAATTAAATTGTTTAGAAATTATTTTATTGGGAATTGTTAATTATTATGTTTGATTGATATAATTTTCCACCTGAAAAATGTTGATATAAAAGTTTCTTTTCGTGTTCGTTTGACTTTCTTTTTCATGGAAGGTGTCAATTTAAGGGATATCATCTTTTATAATTATTCCTAAAATTTGTTTCTATTGTAAAAAAAAAAGGATTTCCAAGAAAATAAAAAATATTTAAAAATCATCTATCTTGTGGTGTTTATTTGATTTTGTTTTACATAAAAATTGTTAATTTAAGGGATATCCTCTTTTACAATTATTTCTAGAATTTGTTTCAATTGCAAAAAATTAAAAAAAAATGAAAAACCAATTTCCACCATTTTGATGGGAGTTGTTGGACTATCAAACATAGCCTTATTAGACAAAAATATTTGACATGTCTTTTCCATTGTCGTGAGGGCACTTTAATTGTGATTTGGAAGTTGTTCGGTTATACACGGAACATGCCTATTTCTGAAGTGGTTAGTTTCTCTTCGTAAAAGTTCATTTTGATTTGAATGGATGTAGTCAACTTAGAGTAGTCCACCTGCTTGTGTGGGTATGTGTAAAAATTGACGCTCGTTAAGCAATTACTATATTCTGGTAAATAGTAAAATAGAAAACCAACTGACAGGGTGTTGAAAATCGAAAGGAAACCAATGTAATATGCATCTCTATATTCAACACATGATTTCATGCACGATTATATGTGAACATCACCATATTGAATACATCATTTCATGCATGATTCTACGGACAGCTCATGTATTTCATGTGGAGACAATATTGTGGTTTTGAATTATTGACACAAATGTAATTTTGACTTTTTTTTGAATTTTTATCGCTTTTTTTATATTTATGGTACTTTCAACTTGTAAGATGTTCTTTTTTTAAAATAAAGTTATATCCCATGTTTAAGTTATAGAAGTAAAACGTAACACAAATAGATAACGTGTAGAAGAAAATAAACCGTCTCTGGATCTATTTTTAGGTTTTGATTGATATTTCTCACTTTTTTAAGTGTTTGTTGGTTTTTTTGTTTTTTGTATCTTTTTTAATTTCTGTCACTTTTTGCCACATTATTGAAATAAAAATGAATTTTTGAATAGTATAATGATGAAAAATGTGTGGTTAAAAATAAGAAAATATTTTGAATTTGCGTATAATATTATATTATTAAATAATGTGTGGTTGAAATGATATCAAATCACTGTTGAAAAATATATATTTTTTCAAATAATGTGGTTCAAACAAGATCTTAATGTTACACAATAATTTTTAAGCCTTAATGTTACACAATAATTTTTACTTTTTTTTTTTTAAATTTTCGTCACTTTCATAAAATCTCTATCACTTTTTTGAGTAACAAACATCATTTTTTAATTAAAGTAAAAATGTAAAACTTAACTTAAAAAGTGACATCCTGTCACTTAAGTTTACAAAGTATTTTTTATTTACAAAATACTTTTCATATACTTTTTTAAAAGACCCCTAATTTTAGAGGTATATTTGTAAGTTGCCCTTCTTACATTATTATTGATGCTTGTGCTTGTGCTATATATATATATATATATATATATATATATATATAACGATTTATATAATGATTTACATATATATAATATAGTGAGATATGATTGGATCAAAATTCTTTCAATCAAATAGAAAAAAATTTCTTCTCCCTCTTTTTAACACCTATTTGTATATAAACAAAAGTAACTCGTTATTCTATTTTTGAACGATTGTACTACATATATACATACACATAATTTGATGAGATATGATTGAGTTAAATTTTTTTTCTAAACAAATAAATAAAAACTTCTCTACTTATATTTTTAAAAGGCAAATAAAAGAAAAATGAGAATATGAATATGGTAACTCGACCTCGTCTTCAATTTCATCCCCATTCCCATTTGCATGCCACGCCACACTAGGACGGATGTGGGCGAGGGCAGCACTGGGCCAGCACTGGGCTATAGCCCAGTGCTGTCCAAGCCCATATCCATAAATAATTGACAAATTGTGAAGAAATTGAGAAGAAAATAACTCATAACCCACGAACAATAAAAAACACAATTTTTATAACCCACCAACAACAACAACCCAATTGTAACAAGTCCAGTCCATTCATTCCAAATTTTATTTTTGATAGTTAATCCAGAATACACTCATTTTACAATATTGATAACTAAATGATTATCATTTTTCCAATTCATTATTTCAATTTTATTTCTTTTCTTTATAATATTTACCTTTTAGAACTAATTCATTAGCATTTGTCTTCGAATTTAATGAAGAATGTGAGGATGTAACCCTCGTTAAAGAAGACAAGTAAAAATAGGTAATGATAAGAAAGGTATTTTTTCTTTTGTAGGGATATTTAAGCATATTGGTTTTTTATGCATTTTAAAAAATGGAAGAAAATGAATCATGCAAAGACGGCATTTTATAACGAAATGGATGATGATTTTCTTGGTGATTGTATGATATTCTACATCGAACGAGAATTTACTCTAACATTAGATGTAAATTTTATTTTAGATGAATTTTATCTATAAAATCTCTTGGACACAACTTTAATAGATAATTTTATATTATGTGTTTTCTATTAATTATTAATCTTATTACTACTACGTTTACTTTTTAAAAAAATTTGCCCCCGCAATGTTAATTCCTGGCTCTATACCGACGCCACACCACACCGTGCCACGCCACCCAACTCACCCATATCTACAAACACTACTTGCCACCTAAAATGTTGTAACATAACCTTCAAAAAAGGTTCAAAGAAGAGTTTTTCACTAAAGATTCAATTTTTGGTCACAACTTTTTGACGAAAAACAAATTCATCTGGAAAAACAAAAACTAAAAACTAAAAACAGAGAACGGAATATTTTCACCTTTGGTCCCTAAGCTATTGACATTTGGTATGCAACCTAATGTCATTAAAATCTGCCAATTCGAACATTTTCTTGGCATAACCCAACTCTTCGTAAACCTAATCTGCCAGTTCCGAAAATTCCGTCCACATTTGTATTTCTATCCTCACCATTCGCGAAATCGAGTTTTCTTCCAGCCCTCAAGACTTTGGGGTAATATAATATGTTTGGATAATTAGGTTTTTGCGTTTATTTTTGATTTACTAGTGTAATTTTGTGCTGAAGAACAAGAACCGGTTTTCCTGCGCTAAAGTAATTTCATGTGCTAATAGAGATTTCCTTTTGCAATAATTATTCTGTCTAAAGAATATTAACCGATTGTTTAGCGGATATACTGCCTACATTAAATTATTTTCTCGAAAAAGATTTATACTTCATGAAATTTGATAATACTCATAATAGATGCCGTCTGCTGAATATTGTTACCTTTTAACATCTCTTTCTTGGGATTTCTATGGAGGGGGTTTGTTGTTGGCGTTCTTATGGCAGTTTTTCCGTCTTCCTTTTGGGGTTTGGGATTATTGTTATATATGAAGTTACACCTTTTATTATAATATATTTAAATACGCTATCCAAGTAATTTATGTTTTAAATTTTTAATTGTCGACTATTTAAATGATTGTAGCTTTTTATCAAGGAAATAATGTGTGAAACTTTCAGAAATGGGGTTTGGCAATGACCGCACACAGACAAGCACAGCATCACAAGTTAAACGCAAAAGAGATGCTCCGAGTGATCAAGACGCGTATTATGAAGAAAGATTGAGGAGAACGATTTTAGAAAGTGCATGGAGAGAATGCTATGAAAGGTACGAGGGGAGAATGAAAGCCATGGACGACCAGTTGGCCATTCTGCGCTTCGAGGTTGAATTTGTCCGATCTAAGGTAGCTCGGACTGAATCCCAAGTAAGCCCTGGTATACAGGAAAGGCATATTACGAAAACACTTAATAGTATGTCATTCTACTGTTTTTGGTTGCATATCTATCTATTAAAAGTTACTATATATATGTACATATTTATAGAACAATGCTACAGGTACAGAATTTTTTGACAAATTTTTTTTACATACAATACATGGCACAACATCATTGGCAGATGGGAAAAAAAAAAGAAAAAACAGTCCAATCATGTTTTGCTACATCAGTGTCGGTATAAGTTTTGTTAAAATTTTTCTATACTCATGGCTTTATTGATATTTATATTAGATAATGCCAGCATCCAGTTCACAAATTAATGCAACTATCTGTTTTTAAAAATATGACCTAATTTTCACTTTATATGCAAATATGTTGCCCACGTGCTAAATTTTGGTTATGTGATGGAAAATGCACGAAACTTTCAGAAAATAGGGTTTGATTCTACACCCTGTGCGGACAATGGCCGTGTGCGGAAAATGAGGTTAGGTCCTATGCCACCACAAGTTAGGAGCAAAAGAGATGCTCCGAGCGAGCTTTACGAAGAAAGATTCCAGAGAAGAATGAAGGCTTTCGATGATCAGTTGGCCTTTCTACGCTCTGAGGTTGAACATTTGCGATCTCAGGTAGCTTGAACTGAATCCCTTGTGGCATCCAGTTCACAAATAAATGTAACTGCCAGCGAAAAAGTTCAGCCTTTTACAACAAGATCAGGCTTGTGATGTTAATTTTCATTTATGAGTTATAAGTGGACTCGGAAATTTAATCTTACGAAGCATTTACATATGAAAAAGAAAGTGACATAATTTTCTTTTATAGCCAGATATTCAACGCATACACTTCATTTTGGTCACGTGATGACAAGATTCTATATCAGATCTCATTTCTTGTAAATGTCACTGCATTTTATTGCATGTAATGAAAAGACTTTCTCGTGTATTCATAATTCTGATAGTCACACGACTGTTAAAAGCTAAAATGAAGATAGATTTAAATATGAAAAAGTGGAAGAACAAGCAAGCCGTGGTGTGTTTCTAGGCTAAATAACTAATAGTGTCAAAGTAATATCATTCTCAATCTACCCAATTTGACGATTTAAAAGCTATGTTTACTGCCACCCTGTTCACTGAGTTGAAAGCGAACACAAATTGTCAGGGGCTGTTCAAGTCTAATTAGTTGGCGAGATCTCTTTTTGACTCATGATCGGTAAGATCTTTTGGATTCTTTCTTTCCTTTATTTTTTTAATTTCATTAATGTATCAACCGTGGTTAGTTATTGCTTGACATGGATATTTAATTTCTATTTTGCACTAATATAGATATCTTTCCTTAGGTTTGAGTTAAAGAATTGCATTTCAGCATAATATATTTCTGGTCATATATGGTGACTGTTGAGTAATAATCTCACTATTTCACGTGTCACGTAGTTAAGAACTGTGTAGAGCACCACATTAAGGTTTTTTTTTTTAAAGTTCGCTTCTGTTTTGACATTGAAATCTAACCCTACAGCGATCTTCGACACTTCTACAAATAAGATACCAAAAGGTAAGAACGTGAACAATGGAAGCTGCAAATAGATTGTAAACTAAGGCTGTTATAAACAATGGAAAGTAAAAATATGTGAAGAGGGAGAAGACAACGATGAAACTAAAGGTCAACTTGGGTGACATTTAGAACTCTAGATTTTCCAGCCTTGTGTGTCCAAAAAGTTATGAGCTTATTTGTGGAATTTTGATTTCGAATTGTAGTGATCAAGATAATAGCATTCCCTAAAGTAATTATTGTTGCCTTCACTAAAGCATGAGCTATTGTGCAGCCATCTGTTCTTTTCACCTCGTCTCACACTTCTTCAAAGATGATCACTTGTTTATGCCAGTCTTGATTTTTTAGACTATGCAATTAGATATTTCTCTTAGCCAAATATGTTGTGGTTTTTATGGATGAATTTTATAGTTTGGTTTGTGAATAGCTCATTAAGAACCTTTTCTATTTAGTCATTTGATTTTTTACACTTGTCTCTTGATTGTGTTGTCAGTGCTCCTGTTGTCCTTCAAAACTTATGTTTATATGTATGTTTTTTTACATTATTAATACTTGCTTTATCGTACTGAATTCATATTTCTTTTCAGGCTACTGGGAGAGAGTAGCTGCTTGGCATTAATGATGTTTTGTAGATCTTGTCTATTTCATGTGGAAGACAATATTTTGCGAACTGTTAACGCTTTTGAATGGTGATTGCAATTTTTCAGATATTAGAGCTTGTTTAGCTCATTTATTGAACAGTATGGGGGTTGTTTTCTGCATTTGAAATTAGTTTTTGTCATTTTATAAAATAGAAATGAATTTCAAAGAACAGTTTAGAAACATTAGTTGCGAGCCATGGCAGATTAGGTTTATAACATTCTTCACATTGTTTATATGTGGTAAAGAGTAATTTTGCTGGTACTTTGCCATCATGAGTACTTGTTGCGCCCTTATTTGTGACAGTAAAAAGGGAATATGTAGCAAACGCTCTTTTCCATGGCTTGTGGGTACTTTTTGTCACAGCCAAAATCGACTCCCTTCCAGAATGGTACTCTTGGAATTGTAACTTTCATTGCACAAATGCCATGCATGTTTTGTGAAGGCTTAAGGCAAGCTCTAATATTCTTTTACACTGCAATCAGTGCCTTGCGATGTATAAGGGAGTAAAGTATGAGAATGACTGCTTGGTGATCTTTTCGCGCATTTCAATCTTGTACTGGTATTGTTCTAATTTTATTGGAGACTCCTGAATGATGCTTAAGGGAGTCTAGCATGAGAATTCTTGGCGATCTTTCCAACTGGGGACCTCAATTCTTTGCTGCCTTCGATTTAGTTATTTAATCCTCCCACTGGCGTTTTGAACTTCTTCCACATTGATATATTTTCCAGTCTCGATTCTTAAGATTGCTAACATCACGTTTAACCGTTTTGACAGATACATCCAACTCCTTATATAATCTTTTAATAAAATATTTGCTTTAGGCCTCGTTTCCCCTTTGGGAGAATTATAAAATATCTTGATGTGTTTTGGTCGGTATTTTTAGAAACGTAATGAATGGTGATGTGTGGAGGTCAAGTTTCGGCCGATGTGGGTCTAGAAGAGATTTAGGCATAAAAAGCATTGTTTTTATTTTAATATTAATTTAAATTTTTAATCAATTTAAAAATCATTTAATAATACATACAAATTATAGTATCAAAATGTTGTTTAAGAGCTTAACAAAATAAATATATTTTCTAACAATAAACAATTTATATTATAATAGTGTCAATTGAAATATTTGGAGAGTTTTTATTTTTTATTAATTAGTAAAAGAAGGAAAAACAATTAATTGACTTAATAAAATATAAATAACTATTTATACAATAATGCAAGACATTACAGTCAAAGAAAATGTACAAGTATTGCATTCAAATTAAAGGTAAAATACACTATAGTCAAATTAAAGGTACAATGTAATACAACTAAACCCAATAAATTCTTATCCTACATCAGAAGTTCACAATAAAATCCTTGAAGATGTCCTCTATAAATTAGTGGACCAATAAATGGGTAAGCAACATTTGGACTTTTTAATCTATTGGCCTAAAAGTTGAAAATTTCATAATTATTAATTTTTGAATCTTTCAATCTAGTTGACCTAAAAGTAAAACTTTATGTAGTGTTCAAAATTAATAAATAAAATAAATACTAATGCGCGTCTACGCGAGCCTAGGCACGCCTTAAAAAGGTCAACATTTTCGTTACTGCTAAATTAGCGTATAGATCTAAGGCTTGGCATTTTTGCCTTGCTTCACGCCTCGACAGGTTCAGACATGATCAAGGTGCACCATTTAGAACACTAGTTTTGATAACTCTTGTTGTGTGTGAAATATTTGAAAGAAAACCGATTGAATTGATCGATCACCAAATAAGTTTTATACATTGTCAGTTAATTCCATATTTGCATCCTAATTTTCATGAATTTTTTATGTTTCAGTCTCCTGTCAAATGTTAAAAGAGCTCATGGATTTAAACATGTTCTAAGTGTAAAACATGTCTAAACATGGAGGTCAAACTTGACAAGTCTCAACGAGACCTAAGCGTAAAATAAAATCTTCTTATTTTTAATATTATTTTAAATTTTCAATCATTCAAAAATTATTTAATAATTGAAATAATATACACCAAACATCTAAAATTATAAAATATTATTTTTGCTTAATAATTTCTACAATTAGCCTTTACTTAATAGTTTCTACTGTTAGCCAAATATACAATTTTCAAAGGAAAATTTTGAAACTAAAATCAAATAAAAGGCTTAAAAAAAGAAAAAGAAAAAGAAAAAGGAAAAAAAAACTAATAAAACGTACCTAGACACTTCTAGTCTCACATTAAACGATCAACTTGAAAGTTGATCGCTTAATTTCGCTCTTACTTTTAAGACATAATGTTTCGTCTACACCTAAACGCACTTTTTAGAACACTGATTTTAACTTTTAAATTCGCTAGTTCAATACACTGGCCATCATCTTAATATATGCAAACAAAAACGTACACAGAACACAGTACTCAGCTCATTTCAATCATTGAGCATGATCCACAAATCAAATTTAAATTACATTGAATCAACAAAATAGGAAGTTTGAAGGCCAAATTCTTTTATTATGAATTTGACACAAGAAAATGTTACAAAACAAAGTACCTTTCAGCGCTTAACAAACCTAACAATATTAGCAAGCGCCGTTCTTAAACTTCTGATACCAGCACCAGTTTTCGAGCTTATCATCATCTGCATTTATATACAAAGGCCACACTATTTTTAGTTCGTTAAACAAGAAAAATAAACATTAAAACAATGAATAAACCAGCCATATCCTTCATACCACAGGTTGAACTGCAGACTTCTTTGCTTTGAGGCTCTATAATATCAGACAGGAACCAGTCATGGATCAGAACGGTAAAGATTTCAACTTTTTTTGATTCAGAATACGGATAATACATTTACCTCCTCAATTTGCATTGCTCTGCGAGCCACATCAATTGGGAAAACCAAATCTGTCTTTGTCAAAACAATTTGGTACTTAGTCTGTGACCTGTAAATTCGGGAAACAATATCACAGATTCACGGTCGTGGCAAGATAACACTTGAAATGAACAGTGTAAAAATATAAAACTATGAAGTCCCCACCCATCCTTTGAATAATTTAAAGAAATGTAGAAAGAGTCAGTAAAGCTATACAGACATGAATTAAGTACATAAACGCATCACGTTTTTACCTTTCCATCAAATCAATAATTTCGTGATCCCTTGGTTTCATACCCCATTTTGTGTCTACAAGAAGACACACTCGCTTTAGACCGACACGTGTAGACACATACTCTTTCACCTACAAGATGAAGTGCATGAATAATAAGGGAGTGGAAAAAGAATTTCTAAAATAACGAACCAAAATAGTTGAAACCAAATATAACAAATACAAAGACATATCAAAGCATAGTCAACAAATGTAGACCAGTTTCAGTAGAGAAGTGATAAAAATATCACCAAGTTCAAGTACCATCAATTTTAACTCAAAATTATCAATTTATGACATATTTTCTTTCCCCAGTTTCAGATTTCCCATCACCAGAATAATGATGCAGTTTCCTCCTAAAAACTCTATGCTCAACTATGAATCAAATACAACAGTAACGCAGACACCTTGCATCATCTAGGATATTCTTTGGCTAAGTGATGTAATATTGTTTCATTTAACATTAGAATGCTTCAGTTATTTCTAATTGGGTGTAGCCTATCACACTAATCGTGATAAACGATGATATTACATATTTCATGTGATTTTAGTATATACAATGAAGCATATACAATGAAAGAACTTCAAGAGTCGGTCTTGTTAGGACCAGTTATTTACTCGAACTTTAGTGGTAAACACTGTTGAATATTTATATAGAGCAAATCTCAGTTTATAAATATTTTCAAGCATATTGACTTTTATCTAAATATACATACACACGTGTTTCCTTTTGCTTAGCACCAACTGACAACTGTGATCATCTGAACTTATCAGCTGTTAATGCATAGAGATGATGTGCCATAGTATTTATTAAACAAATAAAAAATCAACACAAAATGACAATGCTCATTCTCATACTCACAAGTGCCTCCCATTCTTCCTTGACTTCTTCTTTCGCATAAGCAAAACCATATCCCGGCAAATCAACTAAATGGAGTTTTGATCCAAGTTTGAAAAAGTTGATAGTCTACAAAATGATTGTAAGTTGTTATTATGCATATTCTGATAATTTCGAATTCAGTTATAATGACAAATATAGCACCTGTGTGAGACCAGGCTTGTCTGACGTCCTTACAACTCCCCATTGTCTAGTTAGTGCATTTAGCAAAGATGACTTCCCTACATTTGACCGTCCTAACAAACAGATTCACTTGAGTATTAAATCCAGTTAAGTTTGTCAAATAGTACCAGGACCTTCTTCCACACATCATCCTATATTTCAAATGCTTCATTGAAAATTACAGATCAATTCGAATCAATAGTAACATAATCCATGAGGAGAAAGGAGCATTAGTAAAACATTCATTATATAACAACTAATAATGCAAACTTCTGAAGAAAATAAGCAACCAATTTAAACAAATGAACGATCCCAAAAAAANNAACCCAAAAAAAAAAAAAAAAAAAAAAAAAAAAAAAAAAGAAGAGTTTATCACAATTGACTTTTTTGTGTTTCTTAACAGAAATAGTTTGTTCAACATACCTGCAAATGCAATCTCTGGAAATTCAGGAGCGGGGAATGATGATGAAATCTTAGCAGCAGCAAAGAATGTCAATTTATTTCTGAATACCTACAAAATAATCATATGTTAACACCTACAGAAAAACAAATATGACACAAGATGCAGTTAGTAAAAATTTGCTGATTTTATACTCATAGAAGTACACGAACTTGAGTCTTACTGGAGCATCAAATAGCTTAGTTTACAAGGAGAATTTAAATGACGGGAGAATAAACTGTTAATAGAGTGAACAGATAGTAGTATTTTATAATCATAATTAACTATTATAGTTCATGCTGAAGAGTAGAATTAAACCATACAAAAAGAAGTGGGTATTTTGGTGCATAAGATAGTTCAGTTTAGGTACTAAAATTGTTTAAGTTCAACCATATTCATAATGGAAACCATTTGAACATACCGGTACTTCAATCCGCTCCCTTTCTGAGCTTGTTGAGAAGGGAATGTTATCTAAAGGGGCAGAAAGCTCAATGCTGTAACCAGCCCTCCTAAACTCCACATCACGCCTACGGCCCAAAAACTGGAAAGAAGTGCTAAGAATCAACAAATCTCACACAAACATAAAACAAATAGATACAGAGAATAAAAATGATGTCAGTCAAGCATATTGGGCCTAGCTAGATAAATTACATTGTCTTCCACAAAGGAAAGGATAGAGGGGCTAGGACGTATGGCACGAAACTGTGCATTTTTTGACATTTCAGCATCATTTTTTTCTACTGAATCTTGGTTTTCTTCACTATTATCTGGAAAGCATGTGAGGGAAAATAAGTTAGAAGAAAAGAGGAATGAGTTTATCTGCAGAAGATAGCAATCGAAATTTTCAAACAGATGGGTAAGCATTTGCGCTACAGAGGTAGAAATTAGTTTGACAGCGTATAGTACACAGATAACATTCCAAGATAATCAACAGTATCATGATTTAGTTTATAAATACAAAAAGAAATCATCAATATATCCATAGAAAACTAACTTTATATTTTAACAAATTTGAGGAGGCTGCACCTTCAGCCGCAGGTGTTAGCTAGAACTGGTAACATTCCTGTAGGGTTGGATTGGGTGAGGAGAAGGGAAGCAACAGATTGAAAAGTAAAACATTCTAGTATGTGCCAAGTGTTGAAAACAAATGCCAAAGGGAATAACACTTGTCGGCTGCATTGCGAACACTGACACAGCAAGAACCCTGTACCTATCTGCTGAGTTGTATTCGTCATTGACATAACTATCGTCAAGCTAAAATATAACAACTAAACTGAATATTGCTTGAGAAATTCCACCATCATCTCATGGCATGCTTGCATTCCCCTTGGCATGAAGCCACATCCATGATAACTAGGTGGTATAAGAGATTGATCTATCACTCAAGAGCTTCTCATAATGCTGTTTGTAACATTTTTGGGTTGATAACAACTTACAAGTTAACCTATCATTTACAGACATCTAGGAACTCCGAATCACTAACAGGGGGAAAAAAACAATGAAAATCATTCCAACAAAATGCTGGCTGGATGATGTAGCTAAAAGGACAATGTTTGTTTTCAAAGACGCAATCTACTTTTCTAATTACTTTAGCCTTTTTGACATAGATAGTTCAGAGTGCTCACTCCATATAAACTTGAAAAACAACTCATATTTCAATCAATTTCAATAAAGAAGATGGACAGAACTAATTCTGTAATACGACTCATATACCAAGGACTTTCCACAGAGAATTCAATCTGTGAATCCACAGTGGGACATTCTCAATCATAAGTGCAATTTTGGGCCAAAGCCTTGATCAAAGTTGCCTAATAGAACTCTCTAATAGAATAAGATAGATGATAAATGGAATTAAAACTAAAAATAATACAAATTACAAATGATACTGACCTTTACTAGCTATGCTATCATCCAATCTCTTATTCGAGATATCATGAGGATCTATACGGATACCTTTCTTTTTTTTCTTTGGCCGATCCTCCATTACCTCGAAATCACTCGCTGAGCTCTTCTTGCCTTGGACCATCTTCTTGGGAGGTTTCTCAACAGAATAAACTACATGTTTTCTTTGACCATGATCTAATTTTTGGGTCAACAAATATTTGATTTTAGCATTTCCCCTCAGCATATTACTCTTAAAGCCATTATCTTCAACAATTTTCACTTTATTGGTACCCTGCACCTTGCCTCTCAATTTTTTCTTATCAAGTAACTCACTTTCCTTAGATTTTCTTCCTCCTGCAATTGAAGCTTTCCTTCTGGCTTCTTCGAATTCAGAAGATTTTGCTCCCGTCGTCTGCTTTCTTTTACCAGAGTCATAACTATCCCTATTTTCCATCCTCTTGGTCAAAGATTTCCTGTTGGGTATTTCTACATTGTTATCTAGTGCTCTTTCCCTACCAATATCATAATCAGCATAAATTCTCTTCCTCCTTCGACTAGAATTTCCCTCAATTACAGCTTCACACCCTTTGTCTCCATTTCTTGATTTCCAGTTCCTTTTGCTTCCCACCCCTTCTTTGTCTTCATATTTCAAATTCAAATTCTTTTTTCTTCCCACACCTTCTTTACTTGTTTTCTTATTCATATCAACATAAAATGTATCCCCATTTTTACTTCCTCTACTTTGTACCTTTTTGCTACTCTTTTCCTTCAATTCTACGACCCCGACACCATCTTTCGAGCCCTTCAATTTTCCAATAGCAACTTTCACTTTCTTCCTAAACTTATTATTGCTATTCCTTGAACCAGCTTCCACAGACATCCCTCAGAAATATCTAATATATCTGAAAACAACAAACAGAAAAAACCCTTAACTTGAAAAATGGCCGCAGTTAGAGTCTCTAAATCTTCCTCAACCTGGAACACAAGTAAAAATTCTGTACATAGCATAATACTTCAAATTTGAGAGAAGAAAAGCATTACCGTGAAAAATATTTCCGGCGTTCGTGCATAAAAACGATTATAATAAAAAGAGCATTATTGTTCAAGCTTTAACTCACTGAGTTTCCGCTTCTTTTGCCGCCTTCAATGCAGTGTTCTCTACTCTCTGCGCAGGTTTACTACAGGAAAGAAACGCCGTCGTTTGGGTTCGCAAGCGAATCGATCAATAAGAACAAAGAGGGAAATTGATACAAATAGCACTAGAAAAGGGCTTTTGACGTTTCATTAGCACTATTTATTTTTTATTCACGTGATTGCCACTCTTGAGTCTTGAGGATTAAATATTCCAGTTTTGCTGATTTTTCTTAAATGTTGGAACTTCAAAAAATTTCAATTTGCTATAGGACTTATCAAGAGTATAAAGTTGCATGTACAAAAAATCTGTAATAGATTTCCAACGGGGGGATACTTATTTCCTTGTGATTGACAGCTGTTAAATATTCCAGTTTTCTTAAATGTTGGATCTTCAAAAAATTTCAATTTGCTCTAGGACTTATCAAAAGAATAGAGCTGTACGTACATGAAATTTGTAGAAATTTGTTACAGATGATTTCTTATACGTGTAGTGAAGTTGTTATCAAAATAGTATTTCATTTGATGGTCACACGTTGTAAAAGCACGAATTTGAAGAATTAATCAATTTCTTACATCCATCATTTCATTTGTCATGTCATTAAATTCAACATCTGCTTGGTGGCTACTTTTTTTGAAAAAACATTTTTTTGACCTTTAACAACAATTTTTTTAAGAATGTGTGGTTAAAAAATAATAAGAAATTGACTTTACATATAAAATATTTTATTTTGTAAATATGTTATTGAAAATGAATATCCAGAAAAAAGAACTTCGAAAGAATGTGAGACAAATATGAGCTCGTTTATTTTTAAAATAACAAATGAAAAAGTGGTGAGCGGACTAACAATTTGGTAGGTTCTGCAACAACTCGAAAAATCTTCAAAGTTAAATGACAACTTGAAAATCTTTGAAAAAGTTTGGTGATAATTTGAAAAATTTTAGAAGTTCAATAAAAATAAGACCCTGTTTGGTTAAGATAAAAATTAGATTTTTAATAAATTTTGATAAAAAATTGATAAAAAATATGTTTTTAAACTAATAAAATATATGATAAAAATTAATTGTTAACTTTAACTTAAATTTTAATTCACTTTTATAATTCAACCAAGCAAGAGCTAAATAAACATTCGAGAAAGTTCAGCAACAAAAATATTTAGTTCGACCTTTTGCAATGTCAAAATCTTACCCCACTATTTCAATAAAAAATTAAAGAACCTTGCTACTTGAACAGGCCAACAGGCCACACATGCCTTGTTCAAACAGGGGGCCAAGTGGCACCCTTTTGGTGGGTGTCTTACCTGGCTGTTTCAATGAAAAATTAAAGGACCATGTTAATTGAGCAGGGCCAAATATGCCCTGTTCAAACAGGGGTCCAAATGGCACCCCTGTTCGTGGGGTACCTTTTCATATCAATACCTAAACCAATTGTAAAACATTGTAAATTATAGCTATTTCTAATTAATTTAACCAACTATAATTTTCAGCTTTTTAAATAATATTTCACTTGATATGCCAATCATTTACGGAAATATTTAGCAGTAAATAGTTTAACATTAAATTATAAACAACTTTAAACTATTACCAACAAACCTCATCATACGTAAAATTACTATAGGGAAATGACACTCGTACAAAATTTCAACACACACAGATCTCCCATCTTACATAAATATAATTCTATCATTTGCACCACCAGTGGTCGACCACTGCGCCAAACGGCTACGTACCACTTGCCACAACCATAAAACGGTAGCAAAATAACAAACAAATGTTACTAATATGTAAACCGTACAGGCTCCTTATAAATCCAACAAACTTGAAATTATATAAGTACAGATGACTTGATCAGTTGGTGGTAACAATCTTTCCCCTGTCGGAAGGATCGATGAGAATTTCATCCTCACGTGTCCATGGCAGTCAACTACGAAGAGCAGCAGCCACTCTTCTGGGCAACAGGTTGTCCACGAATCTGCACAGTGGCTGGCCTTGCATTGCTCGATGCAGGCTGACTTGCCATTCTGCACAAATTGCATACGAAAAAGTAACATAATACCCATAAAATAGAACTAAGAAATCTAAAAGGGCAATATGCGAGTGGGATTGACGTCAGTAGGCAAGAATTAAAGAAAACAAGACAGCACAATATGTAAAAATGATACCTATTCTTAATATCAGCAGACATTGCCATGAATGCCTGTTCAACATTGGTGGCATTTTTGGCACTGGTCTCCATGAAAGGAATGCCAATTTCATCTGCAAAAGCCTTTTTATGACAGGAAATAAAGGTTATGTCAGATAACACTAGTCTGCTCAAATACAATAAACTGGCAAAACAGTATAAATTTTACCTTAGCTGTTTCATAGGGCACGGCTCGATTCTCAGCAAGGTCACACTTATTTCCAACCAGAAGCTTGTTTACATTTTCACTAGCATAACGATCAATTTCATTCAACCATTGCTTCACGTTATTGAAGCTTTCTTGGTCGGTTACATCGTAAACTATCTGCCAGAAGAGTACACAGCAGATCATATAAAAAAGGGGCACAAAGGTCCATTGTAAGATGTAATAATTGAAAGAAACTTACTATGATTCCATGTGCACCACGATAGTAGCTACTAGTTATAGTTCTGAAACGTTCTTGTCCTGCAGTATCCCACTACAAGCAACAGAAGAACGGTGAGAGACATCCCGTCCATCAACAGTAAAAATAAATAAATAAATAACACAATCTTTACCTATCAAAAAAAAATAATAATAATAAAATAAAATAAAGAACACAATCTAGCAATACAATGTTGGATACACAGCAACAAAATATCCACATAACTCATCAGTCGAAAAACAATAATTACATGGAATAAGTTAAACGGACTCTCTAATGGCCGGCCATGCATGCAGTTGACAGGCATGTATAAAACATTCCTCAAGAGACCATTTCAGAACGTACGACTGATCCTAAATGGTCAAATTTTCAGTTAAAAATCAAAGCCTCAGTGTGGTTACAACTTACTAAAAGTTGCAATTGTGTCTAAGCATTACTCTTTACTGCAGCACCTCGGACTTTCCCTTTACATCCCAATATAAAACGCTATTAGAGCTCTCCAAGAGATTCTTTAAAGAGGAGATGTTCTATATTTTAAAGACCCTTAAAATCATGATCCAAGGGACTCTTTAAGCCCCTGTTTGGCCCCCATTAATTTTTATTCTATTATATTTCATTTCTCTCTCTCTCTTATTTTTAACCACAATCTTCCTTTTCAACTACTAATTTTCTAAAAAAAACACTATTCCACCCATTAATTTTTCCACAAAATGGGGGCCAAACGAGGGCTAAATTAACATTTTAATTTAGAGAATGGGTTTGGAGAGACAAACTCACTCTTTATAATTAAATGCATTCAAAGTGTTTCAATTTTCAATATAGGAAAATAATAAAATAATTTAGAAAAAAGCTAGTTAAACTAAAAGATAGATAAAAAATAATAAATATTTTTGGGGAGTAGTAAAATCAAGGGCCTGTTCAGTAGTGATTATGAGAATTGATTTTTTGACTGTTAAAGAAAAAAGTAGGTTCCACTTGTAAGAGAAAAAGTAAAAAATGATAGTTGAAATAGTGAAATAACGTCAAAAAATTGATTTTTGGGGTGAAAAATTGCTACAAAACGGGGGCCAAGTGTTTAAAATAAAGAGTTTGTTGGAATACTTCAAAATTTTAACTCTCTAAATTTATAGATGCTCGTCAAATGATAGAATATGCTCTTTAAAAATAAAAAATATCTTGGAGATGCTCTTACATTGTTAATTGAATTAGATTGAAGGACATGAATGGATATCCTCAAAAATTGAGACTAAAAGAAATCGAGAGTTATCAGTTATGTACAGCTTCTCATATCTATTTAATAAAATAAGCAATGGATGTAACTACATATAGCCCTTGTTTGAGCCCCAATTTTTCATTAAAATACATTTTTCAACAGTGATTTGACACCATTTCAACCATATATTTTTAATATAATAATATTACACGCAAATTCATAACTTTTCATTGTTTTTTTAACCACACATTATCTATCATAACACTATTTCAAAATGAATTCTTATAGAAAAATGAGGCTCAAACAACCCCATAATATTTCAGTTAGCTTCTTAAAATTTCTAAAAAAAATATTCATGTAGAAAGAAAATCAAATTTTAACTCTAACAACCATAAGGTTTTCATTAACATCAATTGGCTAACAAAACCATCCAAGAACCTTAACATAAGAATTTATGTTTACACTCTTTATAAGTTAATTAGTAGCCTCTACCAATATGTACCGAGAACAAATAAAAAGTACCACTACTCTTAAATCTTAATCATAAACAACAGGAATAATTCCATAGATAGTCTTAACTATGTTTAAACTAAAGTCAGAGCTCATATAGTTCAAACAAAAATTTAGGGTGCATTTGGTGGTTTACTGTTTTTAAGTTGTTTTCATTTTTCAGTTTTGCAACATCCAAAACATGTTTGGCATGGTATTTTGGAAAATGCATTTCTGAAAATAAGGTTGAATTTATAACGTAAAACTCAAAACCATTTTTAACATTTTGAATGTTTTCATTGAAAACTTTGAAAACACGCAAAACATGGAAAATATGCGTTTAAATAAAATTTTAAATATTAAAAATTTTTAAAAATAAAATTCTAAAAAAATATATAAAATTATAAATAAAATAAAAATATGATAAATTCAAAAATAAAAATTTTAAAAAATAATCCAAAATTCCGAAAATATTAAAATTCTAAAAAATTAAAAATTTTAAAAAATAAATTCTATAAAAAATAAAATTTCTTAAAAAATAAAATTCTAGAAAAATAAAAATAACTAAAGCTCTTAATGGTTATTTACATAAAAATTATAAAAATCATATATTTAAAGGAATATAGATAAACTATCAATCCACATCATTAATTTTTATTTCCTATGTTTTGCTAATTGCAATTTATTATTTATTTTTATTTTACTTTTGTAGCGGAAAAAAATATTGCCAGATTTACTAACTTTAAAATATATGTAATATATAATCATAAAATTGTTCTATTTTACCAAATTATCAAATTTAATGGAATAAAATAATATTATACAATTTCTTAAAATTTCAAACCAAACATATTTTCTAGTTTTTTGTTTTGAGAAACAGTTTTTCAGAATGACAATCCAAACATATTTTTTTCAATTTTAAAACAAACCTTAAAATAGAAATCTGAAATTGAATTTAAAACTCAAAATAAAAACACAAACCAAATAGGCCGTTAAATTCAAGATAAAAGAACCTCACAATTTGAAGTTTAATTGTCTTCCCATCTTGCTCCACAGTGCGTATTTTCTGGAACAATAGAAACATAATTCAGATGTGGAAAATTATGTCAAATACAAGTAACCAACCCAAGAAGATTAAGTTCTTACAAAGTCAACACCAATTGTGCTGATATAACTGTCCAAGTATGAATCATCCTGCATGCAGATTGGATATGATCAGCAACTAACCTAAGTTCATAAAAAAAGTCAATACATTGAGATTATCATTATTATTGCCGCTTCCACTTTATATTCAGAAATGGAATCCACTGCCTGCAATTATTACCAGCAGGCTAACTGATATTGCATGGTATTCGCAAACTAAAAAATAAAAAATAGCAAAAGGGAGTAGAAAGAACTTAATTGACTGGCAACTTGTTACTAGTACTTCTCATGCTGAATCTGAGAGCCATACTACTGGGCTGAAACAAACAAGCTCAGCCTTGACAGAGTGCAAAGAAGCCCTAGAACAAAACCTAGTCAGAAACCCTAAAGGGAAGTGATATTCCAAACTTTTCCATGTAGTCTTACAATCACAATTGCAACCTTTGTCAAGATGAGAAGGGTGTATTCACCATTGTCAATATGGCTTTTGTTTCAGTTTGTCAAATTACATCAGTTATATAAGAAAAAATAAAACAAATTGAAAATGTATTAGATAAGTAAGAGCATTCTTGATATTTAATTTAACATTCTGTTAGGTCTCGTACAAAATTCTAATGTTAATGTAATATAAAAAGCAATCATAGAGAAAGAATAAGAAAGAATTTCAAGAAGGATGTGCTGTGGTGCTGAAGTCAGCATTACAATGGAGAAAGCTAAATAACATCAAATGTCTTACAGCAAATCTGAGGAGAAGGCATGACTTGCCCACGCCAGAATCTCCAATTAATAGAAGTTTGAACAAGTAGTCACTGCAGAATTCAGCGTAAAAAATGTGGTGGTTAATTCTGTGCTCAAATGTGGTGGTTATATGACATTATGCAGTACGCATGACATACAATTGGATATAAAATAAGCAGGGGAAGCGAATGTTAGGATATATTCAAGAGCACTTGACTTGAGTGGACCAACAACATTAACTTTTCAAAACTCTTCAGCTGTAAATTGACACAATTTCAGATGCAGTGTGCAACCTTCCCTGTGTGAATCGAGGGTTTATTCTATCCTCCTCTATATAAAAGGTTAGGATAGGGACGTCAGTGATAGTTAGCTTGGCCTGACTTGACATGCTTCATAATTATTATTTATCACTATATACAGTAAATAAAATTTTAGAGGTTAATTTGAAATGAGCCCCTTCTAGGTCGAGTATTGGCGACTTCAACATATATGGTTAAGACTTGAGAGATCTAGGAATTTCCAAATAATAAATGCTCAACAAGTGACCTCAAAAGTAAACAAATACTTGAATTTTCATTTCTCATTACAAATAATAACATCCTATTTAGTTCCTGACAAAGTAACCAATCAAACTCGTTTAAATTATCAGCAGTTACAAAAAAACTCTCCAACATAAACTTTTTAAGCAAATCCTTATTACCACCAAAAATAAAGTAATCAATTCACGCCTTTTTCCACAGAGGAGCTTTGCTTCATTAGTAAAGGTTCAATTTCCTTATCCAAACCGTACGTAGACCCCAAGTCTTCCGGATTATATCGACCCTAGTTCAAAGTTTCTACTCCAAAACCAAATAAAAACATAAATTGAAACAATTGTTTGCGTACAACGACTAAAAAATCAAGTGACACAAATTATTCGAGTAACAAGCGAAAAAAAATCCCGAAGTTACGACAAACAATACATGTATGGATCTAATACATACATCAAGGGTGCAATACGAAAAACCAACACGTTCCAAACAAATTTGCAGCAGATCTAAATAAACTAAAAAAATTTACAAATTTTCAAGCCGTAGATTTAATTGTTTATCACGTTCAAATGGAGAGAGAGAGAGAGAGAGAGTTACTATTCGGGATTCATAATTGTGTGTGTAACGAAGGTAGACGATCCGATGGCACTGGAGCCGGAATATTCTCCTTCCGACGGCCGGAAATGGACCGAAACAGAATCGTCGCCGAAGGAGCAGAACGGGTTAACGTGGATGGAGAAGTAAAATGATACCGGATTTAAAAGAAACTGCATAAAACACCGACGGGATACTAATAGTGAGTAGTCCGAGGAGAGGCCCCACTATATGCGGAAATTATACGGAGTACCTAATTCTACGGTTTATTATAAATGTTATTTACATTATCCCCCTTAAGATTCAGATTAGTACCAACTAACCCCTAAGTATAACAAAGTATTCCCAATTGTCCTCCCTTTTCACTATTGTGCTTTTATTTTCAATTTGTTCTCTTAGTTGTTTATAGTTTCAAGGATCAAGTCTTATGGTGACATTGAAAGTCTATGTATCAAAATATTTTTTTGTATCTATATTTTGCAACTCACTTAACTTCTCTCTCTGTGCATTCATCGTACTCTGGCACTCCTCATTGCTTCCTCCACTTTTTCCTGGCCGTCATAACATTTTATGCATGCAAAATAGTTCTTTTGTTTGCTGATTTTTAATTGATATGTTTGTATTTTTACTTTGTCAAGAGCAAATAACAAAATGGAAATGTCGAAAAAATGGCGATTTCACATATTAGAATACATCTCCATTTATATGTCCTCTCCAACAAAAATTCAAGAATTGAGTTCGGTGTGTCCTATTATGCAATACTAATGGAGACTATTGATGTATGGATGGAAACACCTATGAACTTTACAAAATCGGAGTGAATGATGGTTGGGTTTTGAGGACGAAAATTAATACCTCCCATCTGTTGCTTATGTGGCAAGGGTGCTATTTTTGAACGGTTTTCATGTGCAAGGACTAATGCCACATCAAAACCCTTAGGTTGGGGAGCCTACTCCAAAAACAATTACAATATGAACAAATTTGCAACCGACCCAATACTTTGGGGACTAATAGTGTAACTTTCCATTTTAGCAAAATTGACACTTTATCGGCCCTCGGGACATAGTCTAGTGGTGCAAAGGACATGAATGAAATTATCTCACGCTTTGTTGACAGTCGCAATGTGGAGGTTCGATTCCTGATGCATGGAATTGGATTTCTTATAGGCGCAGTGTACATGCAACTCTTGTTCTCTGGTCTGTTGGGGCACATCCACGATTTACCTCTTTCACAAATCTCTAGAGACGGGACGAAACGGGGCGGGGTGCCCTCAAGGTTGGGGTTCAACCTTTTTTAAAATTGACACTTTATCCAACTAAATGAAGACCATTTGATTGAAAACCGTAAAAGAAACCTTCCTTGAAAAATTGGACTCTTTCATTGGGAAGCACTAAGCAAGTGCATATCGCAAGGGAGTGAAATTCGCCTAATCAAGACCGCTACCAAATTCCTAATATTAGCTCTATAAATATACATTTCTCCAGAAATTGTCCATCTTTCTACCTGGTTAATATCCATGAAAGAACATCCAGATATTTACATATAATTATTTGCTTATATGTTCACGATGAGCTCGGGAGATGAAGCCTCTCAAACAATTTCAAAGAAATCCAAGAAACCCCAATGTACATTTCTTTCAAAATAAAACTATCGATTATCTTTCTCTTTTATTTCTTGAATTTTATTTATGCAACTAATAATCATTTAATTTATGATTGATTATATGCATGGATAATTTGTTACTGGAAAAATATTTTTGCAAATTCTTACATGATAATGTCTTAGAAAAACCTTGTGTCGATACAAGATCATATGAATTGTTTTTAATATATGAAGAATGCATTGTCTTTGTTACCTTTATCAGAAGTATTTTTCTTGAAAATCCTTATTCTTACTATTATCACTGACCATATTATTCGATTGGAACGAGAACATATACCCCATTTATACAAATTTCTTATGTTTTCCAGATTCCAGATTTACTCAGCAAGAACTTCCTGCTTGCAAACCAATATTAACTCCCGGATTGGTACGGTTCCAATCCCGTCGATCCACTTGATTATGAAGTTTTCGTTTCAAAGTTGTGGATTAACTTTTGGTTTTGCATCTAATTCAGGTCATAACAACCTTGATCTCTATCGGCATCATATTTGTTCCTATTGGCCTCGGTTCCTTGTCTGCATCCGAACACGTAATATTCTAACATATTTTCTTGTTGCAGTCTCTTCCCAGCTTCAATGGTTAGTAACAATTATCCTTAGTATTAGAGAAGTTTCTCTTGTTATCACACTTAGGTGGTGGAAATTATCGATCGGTATGATGACGCTTGTGTTCCTTCAAATGGTGACGACGAGGCAGCAAAGAGTGAGAGGCTTTCATTCATCCAGAATGTGAAAACAAATAAAACCTGTATCAGGAATTTAGTTGTCAGTTTACTCCCTTCTAACCTTTCGTATTAATACATGAGCATTTTTCTCTCCTTAATTAATTTAATTTTATAATACAACTGTTGGACATGTTTCCAGATTCCAAAGAAGATGAAGCATCCTATTTATGTATATTATCAGCTTGACAACTTCTATCAGAACCATCGACGGTATGTTAGAATCTGGGAAACTCATTTTATTTTCCTTTTAATTTCCACTTTTTATCATATGGAAAATGATTCATGTAGTCGACCCCTAATTTCTTGACTTGAAACTACAATTTGGTGCAGATATGTAAAAAGTAGAAGTGATAGGCAATATCAGAGCCCCAGATTTGAGAGAGAAACAAAGACTTGTGATCCTGAGTCTGAAAACGATGATCACACACCTATTGTTCCATGCGGCCTAGTTGCGTGGAGTTTATTCAATGACACATATCGGATTTCTACTGAAAACAATCCTATACCAATTAACAAGAAAGACATTGCTTGGCAAAGTGACAAGAATTCTAAATTTGGGTCTAATGTCTACCCTAAAAATTTCCAAAAGCAAGATCCAGTCGGGGGTGGAAAACTTAATGAAAGCCTACCTGTAAGTCCACTCCCCCTTTTCTCTATTTAATTCTACCATATATAAATAAGACTCAACAAATACTTATACTTGATTTCTTCAATGTTGAACTCATTTCTAATGAACTTTCATAAGCCATATCTGAATTAAAATGTTTCGCATGACACTAGCAATTCGTTTCAAGGTTGGTCCAGTGCTAATAGAAGTTGCTATTTCCTACTAGCAAAGGAAAAGGGCAGGTTTTATTCTTCCTAAAATTGTTTTACATACATAACATGATCAGTTTGATTCAAGGTCCGGCACTAATAGAAGTTGCTTATTTTCCTTGTAGCAAAGAAAAAGACAGTTTTCTCCTAGTCTGATCAATTCACACAACTTGAAAGTTTAAAAATTCAAAGTAAATCGTTCCCATCTTATTTCTCTATAAAGCTGAGATACTTGAACTCACTCATAGTAGCAGTAGTAGACTAGCGTTAAGCTTCTTTTTCTCGTTTAGTACTTTCTAATGCATTTTAATCCCATCTGAGCAAACATGCCATTATAGTATAAGTTCTGAGCAAACATTGCTTGATATTTATTTCTTTATCTTCCATATATTTTCTCTTGATTCATATTGTTTCGTCCTTGTGATTTCATGTAATAGTTGAGTGAGCAAGAAGATCTTCTTGTTTGGATGAGAACTGCAGCATTACCCAATTTCCGAAAGCTATATGGGCGGATAGAGACTGATTTGGAAGCCAACGAGAACATAACAGTAGTAATACAGAACAATTATAACACATATTCTTTTGACAGCAAAAAACAGTTAGTACTTTCCACAACTACTTGGATTGGTGGGAAAAATGACTTTCTTGGCAAGGCATACATCACAGTTGGTGGAATTTGCTTGTTCCTTGCAATAGCTTTCATATTAACATATGTCATCAAGCCCAGGTGAATATTTTCCTTTACCTATTTTCTTTATATATATTTTGCAGGAAAAAATAACCCTTTATAGAAACCATCCTCTCAAGTGCATGGTTCATCGCCCCCAGAGTTTATGACCTTTTCTCATATGTTTATGCAAAAATATGCTATGCTTTTGGAGTTATGTAGAGCAATGTTTTTCAACCATCTCTGGAAGTGGTTGCCTGGATTTTGTACTCTTTTTTTTTTTTAATCAAACCACCACGAATAGGGGATATATAACGTGACCTCGAGCTTTTGAAAATGCAAATCAGGACAATGGACCAGTATAGTAAACTAGAACTAAAGATGAATTAGCCTACACTATATCTTGTGTGTTCACTGGCGAAGTTAGGAATTTACTGTTGGGGTTAAATTTGTTTGGTTTCTTTATAAGACGTCTTTGGTATTGAAAAACTGTCAAATGACGATTTTAAAATAGAGTCATGCTACTTGTACAATCATTTCTTACAATATTAGTTGACAATCATACTTGTCAACATTACATTCATTCATTTCAAAAACTGTTTTTAAAATTAATGGATCAGATTTGGACAATAGCTCATCCATTATTGTCCACAACAATTGTACAAGCAGATTAATTCAAATTATTTTATTTGTTTAGATTCAATAACAATACTAATTTTATTATTAAATTTGTATTTTGATGTAACCTCTTTGACTTATTTTTGGACCATGCTCTTGACTCAACAGAGTTGGTATTTAGTATTGTTTCAAAGTATTCATAGTAAACTTTGTAAAACATCCTTCCAGTTGAACATCATTGAATGGTGAGTTTAGATTAACAACCCAAAGATGGATGCAAGAAGTAGAACTAATAATACTATATTTATCTCTTAATTCTCATTTTGGTGACTTATTTTCGTACTTTGTTATTCACTTGTCGGAATAGATTCTTGGTACGCATTAATGTATTCATGGAAAACTTCGCAATGCACCTTTCGAATTGGAAAACGACGAGCCAAAAATAGCAGCTGGAAATGAATTTAATAATTTGATTTCATTCCTTTTTTAGACATCCTGCGTGTGCTCTCATGATGCTTTTTGTCATCATACACTGAGTTAGGTACTTGCTTGATTCTGTATGATCCTATACCGATTTTCATTTACATGGATTATAGTATAAATCTAAAACAATTGCCAGTTGAATTTTGATAATATTGAAGTAAAGAAACCATCTATTTCACTTAAATCATATGGAACAATTGTTTGATGACATACTTGTATATATTAATACTTAATAGTGTGATGTTAGTTCCTTATTATTATTGATTAAATATTTTATTTTCCATTCTTAATTTTCATTAGTGCTTCATAAAATCTTGATTAAGGTACATCAAGGTTCATTTCGTTTGTTTTTTGTGCAGGCCTTTGGGGGATCCAGCCTACTTGTCATGGAATCTAAATTCTAAAGAGCGCTAATTCCAGTAGGTCATTTTCTTAATACGTTTAATTAGGGGGAAAAATTGACAAAGTTAAGAGGGCATTTTGACAATATTTGATAGTTGTATTGTTCATTTAAGTGTACGAAATATGCCATGAATATAAATATAACTCGTTGCTGTAATTTTGAAAAGGTTTTGAGTATTTGATTTTGTTTTGGCCAAGTGAATGAGTGTGTACGTGTATGCAAAGTATTTGCTGTTTGGGTATGATAAATTTCAAACTGAATGGAATTGATGTAGAATTATGAGCTTTTTTTTCGTTTTTTATTTTTTATTTTGTCATTCTTTATCTGGATGCTACAATGTGTATTCTGTGAAATTTCTGGCACCCTCCAGCCATGCACTTTGAGAGCAGTATTATTGGCGTTGGGTATTTATCTGTGATGAGGTAGGTTCGATGCTAGCTACCTTTGCTGGGAATATTTCTCCCAAATCAAGACTACCTACCAATGAGTGAGGTTGGGTAGGCTAGGGGTTAGATGTTGGAATTGGGTGTGAATCGAGAAGACGAATACTGATAGATTTTGGATGAAAATTGTTAGATGTTCTTCTGACGCACATTTGTTAAAGATTTGGAGACCTTTGCTCCACATTTTTTAAGTCCAAAACTTTAGCTTAAAATTATTCTTTTAAATTAATAAAAGGTTAAAAGACTATTTTATTTCTTTTTTAAAGTGGTTAAATTATGATCAAACGCTGAATTTTAGTAAATCACGAATTTTCAAATGGAAACCATCTAAAAATCCTTTCATTGCACCGGTTTAAAAGGTTCGGGACCAAAACTGCTATAAATTAATAGTTCGGATAAAACTTACATGATTTTGAAAGATTTAGGATCACTAGTACAGTTATTCGTAAAGGATATTTACAAATCCCACACGCATGTCAAACTATCAACCTAATATTCTTTTCAATTTTATTCTCAACTTGTAACCAACAACCTATACAATACAATGATTCATATACAAAATGCTCCTCAAAACCACCTCTACCGCCATTGCCGCAACCACTACAATAACCACCACCGCCTCTTCTCTCTTCTCCCTTCCAAACCCTCTTTTTCTCTCTCCAAACTACCCTTGTACAAACCTCATAACGACCCTAAGGCCATCTTTAAAGGATGCACCAAATTACCAAAATATACCAAATTTTGGAACAAAACTTATCTAATGTGACACTAAAGTTAGTACCATTTTGATACGAAAGGTGCAAAATGAATAGTGTTGCACAAAGTGAATAGTGTTGTACTATATGGTTACACCATTTTGTACCAAATGGTGAAAAGTTAAATTTAACAATTTCTTCAAATTATCAAACTAATTGATGGATGGTATTTGTGCAATTTTTGTTATATATTTTTCATACAATAAATTTATTATTATTATTATTATTATTATTATTATTATTATTATTATTATTATTATTATTATTATTATTATTATGTGCATTTAAAATAAAATTTAATGATGTAAAAAATTATAATTAATGAATTTCACTATTTTTTAATGGCATGATTTAATATTTTCTTTTTCTTTTTTATAGTGTTTCTATTAAGTGTAATATATTTTTAATATTTATCAATGAATTTAATATTTTAGTAAATTTAACGTTATTATTTATTTAGTAATTTATGTATTTGTAATATATAAAGAAATAATTTTTTTCCAAATAAATAAATTATTAAGAATAAAAAAGAGAAGAAAATGAATAAACACTATTCATTTGATGTAAGTTTTGATGTAATAGTAGGAGATAATTTTTAATTTGGTGCAAGATTTGATATAAAATAGTGCAAAACATACCTCAATTTTTGGTGCAAGGTTGGAAATGATCTAATAATACCAAAAAGTTCTCTACTTTCCTCTCACCCCCAAGGATGAGCTGTCTCAACAAGCTCAGATTCAGTAACCATACCTCGATAGACTCCCTGCGAACTTCGTATCTTCCATAGACCAAAGGCCCGACGACGATTTACCTGCTCTGGGACAAGAGTTCATGCAATTCGAGGCGAGTTGCTTTTGGGGAATGGAATTGGCTTATAGAGTCCCGGGTGTTGCCAAGACTGAAGTGGGTTACACGTTGGTGTATTTACATAATCCCACTTACAAGTAGGGGTGTCAATGAGTCGAGTCGAGTTGGCTCGCGAGCCGAAAATCGAGGCTCGGGCTAAGCTCTAACTTTTTTAAAACGAGCTTTTTTTTTCCTGAGCCGAGCAAAAGCGACCAGTCCTCGTATACCATTGATGTAGAATGATTTAAAAAAAAAATCAAAATCAAACAAGGGCCTAATATAGTTTTTGTAAGGCTTTCTTAAAGTTCTTGAATTTTATTAAAAAATGAAAAAAAAAATTGAAAAACCTTTCTTTTAAGTTCAAGAGTTTTAGTTTCCGAAACAGTTCCCTTCCATTTTTGGGCTTTGATGGCTTTAGTCTTTGCTAAATAATGATATCTAGCACACCTAGTGTTAGAACACCACCTTTGTGGCAAGTAGTTCTATATAGCATGACTCTTTGTTTCTTTTATGGTTATGCTAATATAAGTGTCTAGATAACTTAAATTTAGCTTTTTTACAAAAATGTTTGGACGTGTATCTTTGTATAAAGTTCAATGATTAGTACGTGCTTGGCTAGTCTTAAATTTTTTTGTATAACTATGTTTAATTTGTAGTAAATTAGAAAATCTTAAAATGGAAATTGTATTGTTGCTCCAAGTGGGAAATAGTTATGTTCTTTATTAAAGTAACCACTGGCCTATAGTCAAAATAAGTAACTTTTTACATATAAATTAAAGTAATTTTATCCAAACATGCAATGCAATGGATTACCTAATAGATAAACATAGCATTTTCATAGTCATGCACCTCTGCTGCAGTTGACCCACCATCACAAATCTCTCCGCCTTTTCCTTTTTCACCGTCATCATCATCCCAATCTTTTACCCTTCTTCATTGATTTCTTGTGGTTAAATGAAAAATCGCATATGATATTATATAGCTCTCAGATGACATTTCAATCAATAGAAAAGCCAAATATTTGTCAAATTTGGTATACCAAGTGTAATCCAAAAGGCAATCTGTTAACACAGGTTGGTGCTCGAAATGGTCACCTCAATATCACTAATCCCTAGCTATTAGACAAGGACAATATAAATACCTCCTCATGTGTAGGCACAAGGCGGGGTTTATTTTTTCCCTCGTCAAAGCCTACCACATTTACAATTTTATTTATGGATGGCGGCGAGGCTTGATCCCATAACCTTTGCCTGCCGTGATACTATGTTAAACAATTTGATCTGAATGCTCCACATATATACCATTTCAATATAAACTTCAACATAACAGCACTCTCTATAAAGAAACTTAAAGGGGATAGTGAGTGGTAGTTACTGTTTTGCTATTATGAAAAATTGTGTTCACACATCAAAGTAGTTGCCAATGGCTAGTATAAACTGCGAAATTGTTGGTATAGATCTTAGAAGTCATGGCGAGTTACATCTGACTTTAGGATGAGTTTATCTTTTGAAAGTTTGCTATTGGGTTTCTTGATTGAAGTGGTCGAGACTTTAATAAATTTAATTTCAATATGTTACGCTTCGAAAAGGTTTGGATTAGCGTTTTGGAGCGTAGATTATGCCGCTCTACTTGTTTGAGAAGAAAATTAATGTGTAATACGACCTTATCTAAGAACTTCCACTCCAAATTGACATTAGTTTGGATGAACTTTTGATAAAAGTAAGAATGACATTATTTCATAAAGTTTGAAAGTACATACACTAACGCAATCTCTAGAATGTTTTTAACTTTTTATTATTGGGAAGGCGGAGAATAGTAATATTTAGCACTCAACATAAATTTTTTTTCTCCAAATTTATTGGATATAAGAATTAGCATGTATTTGATATAGAATCTTTAAAACTCATTTTTAATCATAGATTCTTCAATAAAATAATTTTGAACATGGATTCATAATTTTCTCTACTTTTTAACTACAAATTTCCAATAAATAAATAATAATAAATAATAAATAAATAATCACTTTTCACGAAATTTATTCTTAAAAAATCTACATCAACTATGCCCTTAGCCTGTTGCAGTGTTATGGTATTTATAATGAATGAGATTTTTCTTTTTGTCTAGCATACAGGGATCTTTTTGGCCCCGATTTTGGTACAAGAGGGAATCTGAGGCCATTATTTAATCTTTGGTCTGTTTACTTCCGATCTCCTCTTGCCATGTTATGACTAGGGATGGTGTTTTAGTTACAAGTAGGGGTAGGAAGAGTAATTATTATTATTATTATTATTATTATTATTATTATTATTATTATTATTATTATTTTAACACGATTGTGAAAATGTTCCTTTTATTTTGGATTTACTTATTTTGGACCTTCTTTGCTAATATTTATTGCACATATAACAGATTTTTATGACAAAAATGGTTCTATTGATAAAACAACATAGAGATACATTTGAATCGAATTCGTTATCAGAATTAAATATCATGTATGCATTTCAGTTTCTTCTTGTTTTTATTGCCAAAAGATACGAAAAAATTCAAATTTTGTAGTTATCCTGTTAAACTACATTATTTATTGCCATACACGTTTTATACTTCAAAGAGCATCCAAGTGAAATTTTTCTTGTTCATGTAAGAAATTTTCCCAAATTCTCCTCCACATATCATCAAAGAGCATGAATCAGAGCTTGCTTAGTGCGGGTTAACGCAATAGGGTTTACCCAGTGCGCACCCAAAAGATAGCGGCTGCGGGTTTACCCCGCCATTAAAAAAAAAGAAAAAAAGAAAAGCATGAATCAGCATGACACGTCCCACTCCAAGTAATGCCAGTGGTCCCGAAACATGATGTGCGTCAATGCCAGATACCAACTCAAAGTTGGATCCACTATCAAGACTAGTACAATATTCACCTATTTCTAAATTATTTTTAGTCAAATTTCGACATTATCTCTCCTGTAAATTGGACTAACCGACCTGTAATTCACTACGCATAAATTCCAAAAATAACACAACACAATAGATATAAACTGAAAATTCAACTTTTACTATGAAATATATATATGGATGTAAAATATATAGTAAGCCTTGTAACTATCTACAAGTAGTATAGAATCACATTCAAAAATTCATATAAGTGCCACGCGTTTTATGCAACGTGGTTTAACCGCAAGTGTAGGTGTCAAGTTTTGTAATATAGTATTGAAGTAAGAGCGTCGAACCCACATGAATTGTATTTAATTTTCACTAAGTACTATAATTATGCAATTTCTATTTTATTTTGATGAATGTATGATTGAATTGATGTTTTATGAATGAACGATTTAAACTAAACTAACGTAATTGGATGTGACAAATTTGGGGAATACAAATTATTAAATGAGAAGGCCTAGGGATTGATTTCACCTAACTTTCAATTATGATTCAACGAATACAAATTATTCCAATTAATTTTTCCATATTTAAAAGCAAGAATCATAATGTATTTCTAACCCCCTCTCTCGAGCACCGATTAGAAATTAACCCTAGATCCCAATTCTAACATCTCTGTTCAAAATTGAAAATCAATAATTTAATAAAAATTCGATTCTTTTATGGAGTAAGCTTCATAGATTCATACTTTCTCTCGAAACCTATAAATTCTATGTTGTATCACTTTTATGATCATGCCTAAATTCCCACTCTCTCGAGCGCCATAATTGACTAGCATCAAATCATCTAATTGTTAATCAGGCAATTAAAAGCATTAAAATCATGATACAATTAAATATATGCGGGAAAATCAAAGAAATAATTATAAAATCATCAAATCATAATCTTGATTTGGCTACATCAATCCCCTAGATAAATTGTTTAATTCATGGTGTAATAAATGAAAATCATACAAATTATAATATATAATATAAGGAAAAGGATAGGAAAAACTAGTCTTTTGGGTAAATCTTCAATCTTCTTCCTTGATATCGTTCCTCCTTCCTTTCGATGTCTTCAATTTTTACCTCCTTCATATTGTGTGGTTGAATTCTTCAATCTTGCCCCCTTCCATTCTCTCTTTAAAATAAGGTTTTTGAATGGTACTTATAGTATATTAGGGGTCTTGAACGAAATAGGGTTGAATTTGGCCAATAAAAGAGTCAAAAGCATAAAAACCCGTTCTCCCACATATCCGGTGCCGATATGGGCGCTACGGCGCTCGGTTCGGTCGAAATGATAGACTACACATCCTTCAGTGTTTTTAGCATAAATTTTGCATCCGATGTCCAATTGAGATGATTCAAGATGCATTGGAAAACTAACTCAAAGGGCTACAACTTTTCCTCAGGCATCATTCATCATATTGATCGTTTTCTATGATAAAAATGAGTCTTAATATGAGGCTAAAACTTCGAGGCATAACTTTTCGGTTGAAAACTGATTTGTGATCATATTTTGACTAAATTTTATTCCTTTGACATCTTTTTTTTCATCCAATTGACTCATAGCACTCTCGGATCTTCATTGCGAGGTTCAACACAACTTTTCAATATTTGCACTTTAGTCCCTGAACTTTGGATCTCTTACAATTTGGTCATTTTCTCCAATTTCACCAACGTTTTATTTTTTTTTTTTCAATTTCATCAACCTACATCACAACATCAAAACACACATTAAAAAATTCTAAAACACTCTCAAGAGTAGCAAAATAACAAATTAGATGACATAAATATCGTGAGTATAAAGCACTCATCAATGAGCCCCATAACGATCTTATTTAATACTGTAGAGTATGTCATTCCGCTCTTGCCGGAGGACCACCTACTCCAAACAAGAACTCTTGAAAAAGTTATTGTGTTAATATGACGGCTAGATAGTTGAGACAGTCCACTTCTCCCAATGCCCAACTAAGATAATACATTCCTTAGGGTGTTAAGGAAGTTAGGTGTTTTGACTTCAAGGGTTTGATGTTTTCTCAATATGTGGTTGCCGGATCTCAAGAATCAAGGGATTGAATCAAGGTATGAGCAAAGACTTAGATATTCAAAGAATGATATGAAGATGATATGTATGTGAGGCACAATGAAAAACCACTTAAGAAAGTTGTGCAAGACTTGGGTATTTATAGTTAGGAATGTTTAGGTATTATAGACCGTGTAAAACTTTTCAAAATCGCGAATTAGGGTTAACTGAATAACACTGTGGCTCGAGTGACCCTCCAACGAAAAGCAAGCTACAGACTTTCGCTCGAGAGAATAGGTAGTGACAAGCTAGCGACAACCATTCTTCTTTTATCGCTCGAGCAATGTCTTGGTGAGTAGCTAGCAAAATTGTGGCATCTCTTCTTCATTGTTCCAAACTTGATTTCTAACCTTAAGCTAATTTATACAACTATACAAAATTGCACCTTATTCATTGACTTTTATACATATTCAATTTAGTCATCTTTGTTCACAGAATCGTCAATTACAACAGAGAATCTAACAGAAATAAAAGGAAGGATTCATATAGCCAATTCTATATATACTTTGGTACACATCATATCATTTTTTAAATTCTTGTGTTATTATCTCATTTTCCACTTGATGGTAATAAAGTATGCCAGCAAAGAGGAAAGAATAAATGCAGAAAAATAAGAATGACATTCGTAATTGAAGCGGTGCTGTTTGCTATCTACACATTATGCATTTCCTTCGATAAAAATTTTCATAACTCGTGACATCCACAATTTCATAATATTAAGGGAAATTTGTAGCAGCGATACCAAACATTTCGTTTATTAGCAGACTTTGCCTAAACCTTTAATTTGTGTCACCGTGAGTACCAAACCTTTGAAAAACTCGCACCTGGAGTCCAAATGGATGATTTCTATTAATTTAACTGTTAGTTGACTCAAGAAATTGATTTTGACCAATTTTAAAAGGGGTAGAATGGTAACTTTGAAATAAAAATAAAACAAAACATAGATTAATAAAAAGAGAAAAGTCAGTCCACCCCCTACCCCAAAAAATAAAAAGTACTTTTCATAACCCCACCCCTCGACCCTAAATTAACGCACCCTGTATTCATCATCCCTTCCAAATCAAAGAGATC
This sequence comes from Olea europaea var. sylvestris, assembly GCF_002742605.1. Taxonomy (NCBI): domain Eukaryota; kingdom Viridiplantae; phylum Streptophyta; class Magnoliopsida; order Lamiales; family Oleaceae; genus Olea; species Olea europaea. Next base: position 9,707,653 of record NC_036248.1, on the reverse strand, counting down.
TACTAAGCAGTATTTTAGCTCTCACAAAGCAAGGAAAGGCCCACTTCGACCATCGGTGAATCACAATGGATGGAAGAACAATATTTTGGCCGCCAATTGCAATTGACGGAACAGTCAAGTCGCTACTTCAGGGATCGAATTACGAGGCAATTGAGCAGCAACTGGATCAATTAATTGTGTACCCACAATCGTTTGAGTATGAATATGAGTTCTAGTAGGTGAGTTTGTGGATTGAACAATGGGAAAACCATAAGTTGGATTGGATATTAGAGTCTTATTCACACGCATTGGATGTAAAATCCTAGAAAATACATTGATGTTTTGGCCCTATTTTATTGAATCATCACCATCATATTGAGCGTCTGTGGTGGTCTGAAATGGTGGGTGTGGCCGTAAGGTGTGTTTCCGCCACCATAGATTACATTGACTTGAAACCGTAGATTACATTGACTTGAAAATTCTTGATGGGAATGAAATGGTTTTTTGATTGGTTTGATAATGGTTTGTGATTTGGGATGATGAAATTGATGATAAGATGAGTTTTGTAGCGGAAGCGGAAGGCAGGGGATGCAACGACGACTGTGGTGTTGGATTAATTTGGGATTGGGTATCAAGGAGATGGTGACAGTGGGAGTGGGAAAGAGAAGATGAATAGTTATATGCTTTTGATTTTTTTTTTTTTTTTTGTTTCTTTGTTTTTAAATTTAATTCAAAGTTACAATTTTGCCTCTTTTAAAATTGGTCAAAGTCAATTTATTGGATCAACCAACGGTCAAACTAATAGAAACCATCCATTTGGACTTCAGGTGCAAATTTTTCAAAGATTTGGTACTCACGGTGGTACAAACTAAAGGTTTTGGCAAAATCTGCTAATAAACGAAAGGTTTGGTACCGCTGCTGCAATTTTCCCTAATATTAAAGATGACTTCTTCAGTTTATTAATGTGTGTTGTTTAAAAACAAATAAATTAACATCTAAGTTGATGCAATTAATTCATGATTTCATGCCCATAAAAACGGGATCTGAAGCGGTACCGGTTATTTCATAACATTGCTCAAGATAACGTGATAAACTTACTTGGTTAAATTTCAATAAGTGATACTGGATCGGTCGGAGTGTAATTTTTGGTGTAGATGGGCATATATAACATAGGTACCAAATTTATATAGAAAGAGAAACCAATATATGGTCTATTTAACGATCACAATTCTTTCCCAATTTGATAGAAATGCAGATCGAAAATGCATTATATATTCAAATACTAATTTTATTTGCCACGAAGAACTTAGATATTAAGGTAATTAAAAGAAAAGACTAGTCTCTCTCTCCTACGGACGCACATTATGATTTTTTTTATAGTAGACCATTTCAAGGTGCTACAGGGTAGGGTACATTGCCTCATGCAAGCGAGGCCTTCCATGTACAAGCAAAGGTTTAGTCAGAAGGAGTTCATCCGATGTAGAGAGATCAATCCTCTCCTCATTGGGTGGTACGCTCCATATAAAACCTTGAATAAGCCTTGCCAATGCCATTACAGTCAGAAGTGTTCCAAGAGCAGACCCGATAACTCGATTTTGCTTGAAACATTTTCAGCAAAATGGCGCTCTGGTTTGAACTTTAAGGGAACTTCGCAGACTTCAGGGTTTTGACTGAGTCCAATGCGGCTCAATAGGACATGTGACTTAATCCAGTTAAATTCATGCATTGTAGGTAATTCAATGGAAATTGTGGAATTCAGGAGAAAAGAGCCAAAGAAGGACCAAAATGCAACAATTTGATAGTTCAAGGACCAAAGGTGCAAATATTGAGAAGTTGAGCTAAATGCAAAACGAGAGTGAAAACATGCCAAGTATGAGCTCAATGACAAAGCAAAACAAATGGAAGAAGAAAGTATTAAAGAGGGACTGAAATGAAGACAATTGAAAGTTGGAGGACTAAAGCGCAAATACTCAAAAGATGTGCCGAATGAGGGGCATGAGAATTGATGGTCTCAATCATTAATTGGAAGACAAAATTTGTTGAAAAGATGAAGAAATCGAAGAAAGAAGTCAAGAGAAGCAACAAGGAAGTTCAGGGACCAAAATGTAAAAACCACATAGTTGGTTACATCTATGCGACCGCATAGTGTAACCATCTATGCGGTCGCATAGATGGTTACAGGGAAAAAAATTGGGCAACTCAAATGACCTATGCGACCGCATAGGTTTCTTCTATGCGGTCGCATAGAAGAAACTTTTTCTTCAAAATATGATAGGCTAAGGTTTTTGTTCATTAGGAATTTGATGAACCTTTTGATGATTTAAATTTTCGTTATTTCATAAATTCAACATTGGTTTCGATTGGACAAATGTTTGATTTATATGATTTGAATGTTTTAACTTCGGGTGATTTTCTGCAGTTTCCTTTTTCGACTCCAACTCCTTTCTTACCTAAATTGGACACGCTATATATACCCTAAAATACGTCCAGAACTAGGGTAGAC
>NC_036248.1:9662135-9704991 GCF_002742605.1 Olea europaea var. sylvestris | reverse complement strand
TAGATGATTTGTTCTTTGCATTCGAAAGAAGGAGAATAAATTCGATAGAGTATAAATTGACATAGGGTCCGATAGGGGATGGAAACTTACCTCTATGCTTTATGCAATTCATGAAGATGTTCATAAAAAGTCATGCATTCTTGTACATTGCATCATCCATAGAAATATAGGCTGGTGGTGTGTAAGAGTAGATTCAATATATATCGAGAGAGTGTATTGGATAATTTAGGAATATTGAATTGGCATTTTGTTCCATCGACTAGTTGAATTTGTGAAATTAGGGTTTTTAATAGTCAATTGGGGATTCAAGTTCTTAATGATTTCATTTCAATTCATTTCAATATAATAGTTCTAAAATTGCATATTTACATTTCAGTTGCGTGTTTATTTCATTAGATTAGTGAAATTTCAAAATTAGGGTTTCCAATTTTGAAATTAGGGTTTTCTTTGCAATTAGGGTTTCAATTTGGGGGTTTCTTCCAAAATTGGGGCTTTTCACATTTAAACCAATTTTTCATTCAATTAGATTCGGTTAAGGTCACATTAGTCTAATTAGAGCTAATTCAATCCTCGTGGGAACGATACTTGGACTCATAATCCATTTTACTACTTGTTAACGAACCGTACACTTGCGGTGGGTTTTAAAATCGAAAAGAAATATTTTGCGAACAACATGGCTACCTTTCGGAATGAAGTAGCCACCCACTTCGGTGTCTGTTAATGAGACATGCGGCAAATTGTACGGTGCATGAGGATGCAGCCGGAAAGCTTCTCTTGCACATGCCTTCAAGTAATTTAATTGGGGAACATCTGATTCTTGAACAAGTCTGTGTTTCCCTACAACGTTTTCTATTCCGTCGATGGCCTTTTGAAGAATATCAGGTTGATTAATCATTTCTGCAAGTGCCCATTCTGCTCCTGCCGGAGGACCATCTACTCCAAATAAGAACTCCTGGAAATAATAAAGACGAGTACATAGTTCAGACTCGTTTTATGCATACATAGAGAAGAAACCCTCATATTTGTAGGAGAAGATTTAAAAGAAGTGCCATGTAAAAAAAAATAAAATTGCCTGCTATGCTAAACACCAAATAGATTGAGGAAACAAAAATAGTAACAGAAATGATCTCACATAGCATTGAGCTTTCATCTCATCTATAGACAGAAGTGGCGCCCCGCTTTCATCCTTAAGGGATATCATAATGTCAAGAAGGTCCTTTGCCTCCTCTTTCTCACCATCTCTCCATTTTTTAACTCTTTCATGTATGATTGGATCATGGTATTTTTCGAAAACACTCATGGAGTTTTTTATGATCTTTTCATGGCCATCAATATCTAGACTTCTCAACCAGGGCACATAATCTGAAATCCAAAATGCATACATGTGGTGGAGCACTGAATGAAGAGCATCAACGTGCTCCTTTTCTTCAAAACCTGGACCACCGTTTTCTGCACCTTCCCCAAAGAATCTTCTGCTAAAAGTCATCTTTCTAATTACGTTTACGCAATAATGTTGAAGCGGTACTTTCAGATTAATCACTGATCCATCTTGATTGTTGCACTGTCTGTAAACATAGTAAAGAAGATTATCAGTTTCTTCATTCCTCTTGTATAGTAGCCATCGAAGTCTGGTGGGACTAAGCAACTCATGGGTAACAATCCTTCTCATTTTCTTCCACTTTTCTCCCCATGGGGAAACTCCCATGGTCAAGAATCCCTGGCTTGAATATTCAGTAGCCATGGTTATAGGCCTTGATACAAAAAGGGAATCATGTTTCTGCAGAAATTCTCGGGCGACATTTGGGGAAACTACTACCATTACATGAACTCTGCCTAGACGGAAGCAGGCTATATCTGTTTTTAGTTTTTTTACTGCTCCATTTATCCATTTGAACGCAGGCTTGTTTGTGTAGACTTCAGGGAGGTTTCCGACTATAGGCCAGGAAAATGGACTTGGTGGGAGTGCTGGTTTTTTGCTTTGGTTCAGGACTTTACCTTTGATGGTGACAAAGATGAGAACGCAAGAAAGGAGGGAAGAAGGCATGAAGAAACTGCTATAAAGCATGGCACTGAATATTTTAGAATGCTATTATGGATGTTGGAATAGCTTTGTTAACTTACCTATTAGACACCATGTGATGTTAACGGAAAAGACCATAACTTTACATCTAATTGGCCTTATTATTTCTTGGCATGTCACTCTCCACATTGACCGACCTCTTATCATCTCCAAAAGGATAATTAACATCAGTTTAAAATTAATCTATTCCAATCAATATTACTATCTATAATTTAATAAATTGCCAGTTAGATGAAATTCCTAACTATACTTTAAATTTTTCGAACTTTAGAAATATAATTTAAAATATTTAGCATTTCAAAAATATGAACTGGTAAACTAATTTCTCATACCAACTTGATTTTTTAAAAATTCTAAAAAGATAAAAATGCTATTTTTTATACCGTAAAAAGGATCATAGTTGGAGCAACAAGGGGAGTACAACGAAGAAACTTGGATATCAAAGAAAGACAATGAGGGAGAAAAAAGTTGTCGCTCAATCTGAAGTTGTTTCTTGCGTTGCGACTAATAAAAATTGGAATACCTTTGACAATGACTATCGTTCCACATAGTGACAAATGGTATGCACGTGTGTGCAGTGGCACGATGAGCATTCTAGTGTTGTATAGCGAAAAGTTGAGAGAGTGAGAGAACATTTACCTTTGACATTTTGTTTAGAGAATTGATTTGTTTAATCGGCGTTTAATCCTTTGTGTTCATGTTGCTTGTTTCTCATTCTTGTTGCATTTGCCACGTGTATTGGGCAATTTCTTACAGCAAATAGTATTAGTGCTCACGATTCATATTATAGGATAATATCAAGGATGATGACAATTTGAAACTTTGAGGAGGAGTTGTGGTCCTAGAGTCGCATCGAGGTGTATCTGTGGTGGTTGAGTCATATTGATTGAGTGTAACCGTCGAGAAGAAATAACGCGAAGATGGAGCAGTGTTGATCAAGTCACACCAAGGATGATGTTTACTATTGCTAAAGATAGTGAAGAAGTGATCACGACCCAATTTATGTCTAATATTAAGAAGGTTGAAGTATGTAGTATGAAAAAGAAAAACCATAAAATAAGGTTCGATAAGTCTTTGAATTCGATTAATATCTGAAGAATGGAGACACCAACCAGTAAAAAGTACAAAGATGGTTATTACAACGTACCGTGATTTGAGAACTATATTTATAATTATAAACAGTAAAAGAGAATAGGAAATTAAAATCCCATGCATTCTAGGTGGGGTCTAAAAACCCCACTCAGATTCTGATGGTTTTACACCTAAAAGACATATGTCGTCATTTGGAGAATTGATCCAAGTTGGACATTGTAAAAGTTGACCCAAATTTATGAAATACCTAATTGAAGGTCAGTGTGAAACATATGCACCGTTTGGAGTAATTTTTACCTCGAAAAATTGATATTTTGACCGTTATTTCATTATTCTAGCTATAATTTTTGACTTCTTATCTCATAAGTGGCCCATACTTTTCTTCTAACGGTCAAAAAATCAATTCTAAAAATCATTATCGAACAGACCCATAATGCAGATGATGGACTTGTGCATAACATAATTATCTATAATCATTCATTATTTGGAGAAACTTTGCAACCAAATGATTACGTAAAGAAAAAGGTACACGGGACAATACGCCCAGATATAAAAGGATGTTGGCAGGATTCACCAGCAAATGTATTGTAGAAAGGTAACATTGAAGAATAAAGGAGATTGAAATGTCGAATTTGGTGAATAGTAGAGGAGAAGAGGAGAGGGAATTCTATGGAAGAGGTTTCCCAATTTTCAACTTCTATTCCCCTGTTTTTCTCTTGGCCACATGTTCTTTAGGCCAATACAAAAATACATATTCTAACCATAATTTAACTTGAATTCACACATAAAAAATTAACTGTGGTACAGTTTAGCTAAAGTTACTTCAATGCACATTAATCATAACATTCTCCCCCTGAATGTGCTGCCCACGGTCGGCCCTGAGAATTTAGAGGCCCTAGACGTTTAATTAATATGTGGCCCCTCAGCACAAAAATTTATTTTACAAATCTAACAATATGTAAATATTTAAATAATTAACACTTTTATATTAAAAAGAAAACTTTATACAATTCAAAAGATGGAATAGCAAAATAAAATTTCTTTCACAACCCGAAAGATTAGGCTAGCATAAGATTTAACCTTCTCACATTTTGAGATGTAAAATTAGTAATCAAACTACTAACATCAAGTTTTTCCAACATATTTTTTTCAATAGAAATCATAGCTAATCCATTCAATCGCTCTTGTGACATGGATGATCGAAGATAAGATTTAATCAATTTCAACTTCGAAAAACTTCTTTCAGCAGAGGCAACTGTGACAGGAATGGTCAATAATACTCTATAAGCAATCCAGGCATTTGCAAAACAACAATTCATTCTCTTAATGTAATCCAATACATCAATTGCTCCAAATATGTTTTCAGATATCGCTTCCCTTAAAATTTTCAACTCAGAAAATAATTCCGTTCCATCAATATCAGAAATTGTATTATGCTTTAAGTAATTTTTAAGTTTAATGCAAGAACGCTTCAAAACATCATCATCAATAAATTTAAGTCTTTTCAAATCAAATAAAAATCCAAAAAATATCATCATATTTCTGAAATTGCTCAAATCTATTCTCAAGTGATGATAGAGCTTGATCCACTATATGTAAGAAATAATTGATCTTAAAAGATTTTTCAGCTGTTTGTGTTATCTGTTCAGAAGAAGTATCATCAAACTGCTTTTTTCTATGTATAACCCGTTTTTCACGAAAGATCGATTCAATTTCTAATTCACTTGCAATCTCTTTAACATCTACCATGGCCGATTCAAAACCAGATTCTCTATAACTTTTGAAAAATGAAATGAGTCCTTTTAAATGGTCTATAGCAACATCAATATGCATGTCTTTCGCTTGCAAATGTTTGCTTACTCTGTTAACATTATTCAATACTTCATACCAAATAATCATCCCAAGTAAAAATTCAAAATTGTCAATTTCAGATGTTGCCAAACACTCCGCCTCACTTTTTGTCTTAGGATCATCAATATTTGCTAATTGAAGTAACGCTTTTTTTATCTGCGGAGTTTGAAATCTTATCGCTCTAACACTTTCAATATGACTTTCCCACCGAGTTTGTGACAAGGGCTTAAGGGTGAGACCAGTTACATTCTCTTTGAAAATTTTCCACCGTTTAGTAGATGAAGAAAATAAAGTGTATATACATTGCACCACTCCAAAGAAAGATTTAGCTTTTGAACAACAAGTGGCCATATCACAAAGTGCAAGATTAAGACTATGACATCCACAAGGACTGTAGAATGCTCTAGGATTTAGTTGTAATAATCTACTTTGAACTCCTTTATGTTGTCCTTTCATGTTAGCACCATTGTCATAACCTTGACCCCTTACATCATCAATATCAAGTTCTAAATTATTCAAAGCATCCACCAGTTCATCACAAAGTCCCTTACCTGATGTATCATCCACCAATAAAAATCCTAAAAAGAATTCTTCAACCTTCACTAGACTTGCCGAAATATTTACACACCTCAATATTATAGACATTTGTTCTTCATGACTTGTATCTGGAGTGCAATCAAGAATAACAGAAAAGTATTTAGAATTTTTGAGTTTCTCAATGATTACTTTTTTTATCTCGCCTGCTAGCATAAGTATCAGCTCATTCTGAATTTTGTATCCTAGATAATGATAATGAATCTCTTTATTTTTTATTCGACGAACATGCTCTTGCATCACAGGATTGAACTCAGCAATCATTTAAATCATGCTTAAGAAGATACCATTATTTTCTTGATATATCTTCTCATTATCCCCACGAAATGCTAAATTATTCTCAGCAAGAGTTTTCACCACAGATATTATTCTCAATAATACTTGTCTCCAATGTTCTCTATCTCTATTGATTTGTTCTTGCACACTTTTATCAATTGTTTGACTCTTTTCGAATCTTAATTCCATTTCTATCCATTTACTCATGTTATTGATGTGGTCACAACTTACTTCATGCATTTTAAGCTTTTCACCAATATTTTTCCAATCATTTACTCCATCATGTGCCAATTGAGTTCTGATCCCATCATTCTTAAATAGCTTACAACAAAAGCAAAATACTTTATCCAAACTTTTTGAATATATCAACCATTTTCTATCATACGTCTCTTCATTAGGTAATCTTCGAACGTAATATATGGATGAGAAGTGTCAATTTGCTCTATCTTTCGGAAAAATCATATCATGTTCTCTTATAGGACCTTTCAATACAATTAAATCTCTTAAATTCGTATTCATATTTCCCCAATTTGCTGGATCAATAAGGTTGAGAGAAAATGGTTCATTATCTTTGTCAGTAGACACCTCTTCATTCATCACACAATGTCCTTCCTCAATTGTATTATTTTTGTTATCATTCTCGTTAAACACTTCTTCAGTAACTACATCTTCATTATGTGTTCGTTTACTACTGCCAAAAAACTTATCAAGTGCCCCTTCTTGAGATTTAATCAATTTTTCAATCTTTTTCTTTCTTTTTCTTTTGGCACATCCAGATTCAAATTTTCTTGTAGACATAATAATAAGCAAAGAGCGATAAAACCTGATTGATAAGTCCCCAAATTGAAAGGATTTTGAAATTGGTTGTAGTGGTGGTCGCGGTGGTGCTTGAAGTAGACAACGCGGCTGTTCCAAGTTGCGATTGAAAATGCAAAGTCTGAAAAAGTGGAGCAAAAATGGAGCAAAATAAGAATTCATTACTTGTATAGTTGTATTGAAATAATATCGAGAGAGGGCACTAAAATTCTACTGCCGAAAAATCAAAAATCAAAACTTATATTGAAATAACATCACCACTAATTACTAAAATCCTACTCCTACTGGCTACTGTCGAAAAAATGGAAGAAAAAGGCTAAATTTGATACAAAGCAAGTGCCTAAATGGAAGAAAAAGGCTGAATTTGATACAGAGCAAGAGCCTTGCTTGTCTCAAAGTTGTCACACAATTTGCTCTAGAGTGCCAGCAATGAAATTACGCAAAGCAAATCTACAAGGAGATGCCCTCTATGACGTCTTCTTCAAAAAAAAAAAAAACTAGTCTAAGATAAAAAAAAATAAAAATTAAAAAAAAATTAAAAAAAATCAGATATAGTAGCAAGAGTTATTTGGTCATTTCTAGCAGAATTTGAGGATGCAAAAGCCTACGAATTACGAAATGATATTAAGAAATATTCAAGAAGTTCGAAATATTTTCTTCTGCTGTACAGATTACCGACACTCAAAACCATGAAAATAATATTACAGGTCCTGCCATGGCTGTTTCTTTCTACATTCTAGCACTTAACAACCTAAACATGGGCTACAAATTCGTGTACTGGGGCAAATGTACAACTGTACAACATAAATTCTTGTTGGATTTTGTTTATTATCATAAATGGACATGATTTCTGATTACCAGAATGAAGGGAAAATTTTAATAAAGTATAATACAGTTTTGATAAAAAAAATTGACGCCCAACCTGTGGATTTCACACCTGAGGATTTCGCCCAACCTGTGGATTAATTTTGCCTTCTAGATCGGAGTGCCGTTTGTGGAGAAGATGAAGAGAAGACACTAATGGAGAAACTGAATGTAGTCCGCCAGTCCGTTTGTTTTCCTCTTTTATGTGCATACTTAAATTTTTTTTTTTATTATTTTTTTAATGAAGTGGACGATTTTGGGCTTTTTAGAGGCCCCTAAAATATGAGGCCCAAGGCAATGGCCTCACTTGCTTTGGGCCAGGACCGGCCCTGGTGCTGCCCTTGAACTTCTAATGCTTCTCTCAGTTGTCGAAAATTTTCGTTTGGCAAACAGATTTGCAGAACATCAACTTCACTTCTTCAATTGCATCTCTGATAAAAAGTGATCCTTGATTGTGTGTCTGGTTCTGCTATAAGAAATGTGATTCTTTGTCATTGTTATCGCTGATTTGTTGTCAAAAATATTTCCATGGCCTCCATTTTCTTTTCACCAATATATCTTCAAAAATTCTTTTCAGCCAAAATGCTTGAGATGTGTCGAGTGTAGTTAAAATAAAGTCATCTTCCGCTGATGATTGAGCAACTGATTGTTGCTTCCTCGAGGATCAAGAAAATACACTTGGTCCAATATAAAATGCATAACTAAAGGTGCCTTTTATATCGTCTACACAACCTCTTCAATCACCATCACAGAACCCAATTAACTTCACTGGAGAACTTTTGAAATATTGAATTCCATAACTTTTTTTAGTGCTGCAAAATGAATGTTACCTGGAGAATGCATAAAACTTGAAAACATGTTTGCTGCAAACATAATATCAACTTTTGCAGCTGTAAAATACAAGAAGTTTCCAATGAGACTTCTATAGAGAGTAGCATCCACCTATCTTCTTCCATCCTCTTTCATGAGTTTTTTATTTACAACCAAACATTCTAAATTTTTTCAGCATATCTCTTTTGTGAAATAAATACCACTTCTACATCTTCATAAACTTGAATTCCCGGAAAATGACGTAGTTTTCCCAACGATTATTCATTTCATACTTCATTATCATTTCTTTCTTAAAATTTTCAATCATTTCAGAATTGTTTCTTTTCAGCACAAATCATCAATATAAAATATCAACCACTCTCTGTCTTTTCCCATATAACATAGCCTCACTTTTGCATTTCTCAAATCCTTTTTCTACAGAGTAGCTGTCAATTTCACTATACAGTACCATGCTATAGATGCTTGTTTCAATCGACATGGCACTTTCTTTAGCTTGTACACATTTTCATTTTTCAATACTATCATGCATTTTTTTTAAGTTTTTGAGGATCAACTTGCTAATGGGATAATAGATGACGGACCAATGCAAACTTACCAACAGAAAAAAAAAGTAGATAACTAAGCATGTGTTTGACCCCCATTCTTAACTAATTTTAATGGATGAAATAGTGTTTTTTTGAAAAATGTGTGGTTGAAAAGGAATGAAAAGTTTTTGATTTGTGTGTAGTATTATTTTATGGAAGATTGTGTGATTGAAAATAGGAGAGAGAAAAAGAATGAGAATGAGAATGAGATAAAAATGGAGGCCAAACACATGCATATGACGCTAAAAACTCGGCATCTATTGGTCCTCGAAGTTAGCGAAGTCACTAGAAAGTAGAAAACAGCAGAGTTCCTCACCAAGTAGAAAACTGCAACATTCAGTACTTTGTATTTTGGGTTTCTCTATTTAATTTAGGGTTCCGTGATAAGAGGTATAGTCTATTCTGTTATAACTTGACTATTGTTTTCATAGTTTTGGGATGTGAAATTTGATGTTTAACACGTCTCATAAATGGTGGCTTGCTTGAAAATTCCAATCTTTGCCCATTTAATTTTTCAAGCTTTGATATCGTACAGTCTCTTGATTACCATCTTAAAAATAAACCTTGTTAACGGAATAGTCCGAGAAATTGATTTGTTTTTGTCCAAGGCGGTATTTTTCCATTAACATTCTCTTCATAATTTTTATGGGAAAAAAAATAGAAACTGAAACAAAATACGATTTTGAATGGTGGGTTTTTACAGGTATTTGGTTTTGAGCAAGTGAAGAGTCCAGAATTTGAATTTGAATTTGATTTTATATGGTTGAAGTTGGGTTCATCCTTTTATCTTCACCTCATAGAGAGGGATCCCAATTCAAAACTTCCCGAAGGACCATGGAGTGCCACATCAGCATTGGCAGACCCCAAGAATCTCCCCAGAGGTCACCATATCTGCTTCTCTGTGTACAATTTCGACTCCTTTATTCAGAGCCTTAAGGTGCGGTTATTATTGATAAACATTCTCGACAATTATGATTATATATATCCCTGATGCAATCAATTCCTATTTATGAATATAGACATCGATGTTAGATTTGGATTCAGGCAATTAGTATTGTCTGGCATAATTTATAGAAGTATAGTCAAGATATAGAATAAGAAATTTATTAGGATTAAATTTGGACGGGATTGTTATTTTGGTAATATGAGTATTTCGTCTTTATTGTTTTCTGGTGAATGCAACGGAGGTTAGCTGTCCACCATTAGAAATCTAGTCTCTCTATACCTGACTATGTATTCTGAATTCGAATGGTCGTTTTTGAACTCTTCCAGGCTGTGCACATTTTACAAGTTAATGTGTTGCTTCAGATTGTCAAAGAATTTGTGTTTGAAGTAAGAAAATGAGTGCTTTAATTAAGGATCATGCTGAAGTTTTGTTGGCACTTGAGAGTTTAGGCTATTCGGGCTCATGTATGAAACAGTTCAGTGTAACTTTTCGTCACGTTTCTTTGGTTTGAATTTGGAAACAATCCAATGAGAACTAAATCCTCAAAATCAACTGCTGTGAGATTTTCAACCACCTCTCTTCAAGTAGGTAACTTTCACGGTACTTTGTTGGTAGTCAAGAAGGCCTAGTTAGTTAGGTGTCTTGTCTGAATTTGATTATTGGCAAATCCTTGCTAAACCACACTTGCACAGAGAGAGAGAGAGAGAGAGTTTCTTCTTATGCTTGGACTTCCAACATAGCTAGATCCTTCACTCAGTCAATTTGAGATGAAGTTTGCATTTGGGGCTTAGTTCATATGCATGTCGGCTGTCTTTAAGTTTGAAACTCTGCTCTTTGTTAATGGAAGGAAGCCTTCAGATCTGAAAAGTGCATAATTTACACTAATGTATGCTTTTGCCTTGGTGTAAAGAAGATTCATACGGAACATTGTTTTGTATATTGCGTTCTTCCGGTTTAGTTTACCAGAGTGTTTTGAAACCTTCTAGTTTCTGTAATAATGTATACAGTTCAAGCTGTAGCCATACCAGATGAGAAGTTAGAAACTCCAGCAACATTACCTTCCTTGGACATACTCCAGCTAAATCCATTGCTCTTACTGCATTATCGTCCTTCCAATATACAAGTATTCACCTCCTTTTGGATGATGTGTATGATGAAGGTCTTTATGATTCAGAATTTATAGTTACATCTTCATAATTTTAATATCCTTGGGGCTAGTCAGGATGAAGAATATCATAGAACTTTCACAATTTACATCATAGGCAAGTCCAAAGAGACTGCTTGGTTTAATCATGCTGCAGCTTGTTTGATGTTGTGAAATTGCCCCCACTGAATTTCGAGAACTTTCAAATTTTTCCCTTCCATGATTTCAGTTAATTTTTCCTTCGAATTTGTAGCTTAATCATCAACTTCTTGTGGAGAAATTGAAACTTTACTCAATGGTGCAGTGGAAATTATGAAACAAAGAATATCAAAGAAAGTGACGAAGCTCAATGTGTAACGACTCGGCCTCTATAGCCAAGCCATTAACTTATGTACTGTCCACTATGGAAGAGTCCGAATCCATCTTATCCCATCACGGATTTCTGTCAAGTCCCCGTTATTTGAACCTTTGACATTTCCTTTAAAATAGACTTAAGTTGAATCCTGGTAACAATTGAACAATTTCCCTTGCATTTTTTGTAACGACCCAGGCCTCATTCCCAAAGGCACTAGGATTCAACTTAAATCCATCTTAAGGGAAATGTCATGAGTTCGAATCTTAGAGATGCTACAAAATGGGTAAGATGGACTTAGGCTCGCCTAAAATGAATAGTACGTAAGTTAACGGCTTGGACATAGAGGTCGAATTGTTACACAAAGTCTTTTGTCGGAAATAATGAACAACCCCCAAACAGTGAAGCAGTCTTTTGTTTTACTCAACTGCAAAAGAAAGCAAGCAGCAGAATAAAAATAGCCCTGCAAAATAAAATTAAACCCAGCAGCAAGTTGCATGGTCCAATTCCTGCGTTGTGATTAATTGTTTGCCTTCTGGTGTTTGCCTCATGTGTAATGAACCTATGCCTCTGTATCTGCATCACTCAACCACCTCTGTCCAATGCCCTTCTTTCACTATAACATCTTCTCTTGAGTTCTGCTTTACTGAGCTTGGAGAAAACACATCTGCTGTTACAAGTGTTGTTAGTACAAGAGTTGAGGCCACAAGATTATCATTATATCTCTATCTCTAAATCTTCGAATTGGTGAGGAAATATATATACACCAAAATGGGGGTGTTTTTTGGTGAAAAGATATCTAAGAACTTGAAATATGCCCACATAGCATGTAGATTCTGAACACATTACATGCAACACGTGTCTACGACTGTAAAACCGGTCCATCTGCAAGTCAGCCATCATCAATGCCCAGTTGGTCGATTCTCGGGCTGGAGACTACTCTCTCCATTCCAAGTCCCACTGCTCACTCCTACAGCCAATACCAATATACCATCCAACTCCCATTTCTGAGTATCAAACAAAATCCCTTGTCCCAGCGGCACAACCACTGGCGCCATTTTTGGTAGAGTATTAAGAAGTCTCTATCTCCCAAATATGATGCCACTGTTCGACTATCCCTGACCCGGTTGTCACTTTTCCCTTGACCCGAGTGCAAAAATCTGCTTCACTCACTAGAGTCGTTGATTCTAATTCCTTTGTCACTGGTTCATCTTGCTACTTCCATGAACAAGGCTTAGTTTGTTGTTGCTATTTATATAAATTGAAAAACAAGCTGAGGGCTTCTTGGGGGGAAATCAAAGAAAGGGAGTTCCTGTAGGAAAAAGAGAAGGATGAAAAAGAGCTAAACACGAGTTCACATTTTCCATTCTAGTTTTATTAAGATTTGCTTCATCTTTCCTAGCAGGAAAAAGGAATTGAGGTATATGAGAGGGCACACCCAGATGGAAAGACCAAGCAAGCATTTTTCTTTGATCCAGATGGTATGTTTTCCTTTACAGTATTGGTTCTAGACTGTCGTAGCCCAAGAAACAGATTTGATTGTATTCAATGTCCAAAAACATTAGAATCACGGTTTTAATTTGTTCCATTGAATTATTGCTCTGCAGGGAATGGACTGGAGGTCTGTAGCCAGAGCTCCGTTCAATAAATTTGGTGCCCGTCTAAATGCTGGATATACATGCTTGTCTGTGTGGTGTAATGCAACCATTAAAGCCCATTGGTTGTTACGTAGTACATCTTGAATGGCAAACTACTTTATTTAGGGGTATATGAATACCTATTTTGGTGTCTTTTGGTCATCAAATTTGCTGTACCATAGTTTATCTTCAGGAAAGAAATATGTTGTAATAAATGGCCATGGTTAATCTATAGTTATTGTAGTATGAAATTTATTGAGACGCATTGGTAAGGTGGAGTATTAAATAAGAAGGAAGTGTTAAAAATTTCATTCATTATATGTCATTGTATCATTTACGCTTTAATATCGTATCCCGAATAGGCGCACACTGATGATTCCAGAAATGCGATAATCACAGGTATAAGATGTACAGAACAAGAAAACTTTGTCTTATGCCCAACAATAGTTGTACAATTAGCATATTTATGAGTGAATGGTTACATTATATTTGAAGGAATACTCGTCAGGTCTAGATGCCTTGCTCCTTTACCTGTTAGTGAGTTTTACATCTTTTGCTAGCAGATATACTTTTCAAGATTTCACGGCATGTCATTGGTTAACATAGTACTCGTAGATCTTATGAAATATACGAATAAAAATGTGAACACTTACCACATAGTTCAGGCACGTTTTATGTATACATAGAGAACAAACCCCTATATTTGTAGGAGAAGATCTAAAAGAAGTGCCATGTCCCCAAAAAAAAAAAATAATAATAATAAATAAATTTGCCTGCTATGCTGAACGCCCAATAGACCAAGGAAACAAAAATAGTAACAGAAATGATCCCACAAAGCATTGAGCTTTGATCTCATATATAGACAGAAGTGTCACCCGGCTTTCATCCTTAAAGATATAATAATGTCAAGAAGGTCCTCCGCCTCCTCTTTCTCACCATCTCTCCATTGTTTAACCCTTTATTGTATGATTGGATCATGGTATTTTTCGAAAATACTCATGGAGTTTTTTATGATCTTTTCATGGCCTTCAATATCTAGACTTCTCAACCAGGTCGCATAATCTGCAATCCAAAATGCATACATGTTGTGGAGCACAGAATAAAGAGCATCAACGTAGTTCTTTTCTTCAAAACCTGGACCTCCGTTTTCTCCACCTTCCCCAAAGAATCTTCTGCTAAAACTCATCTTTCTGATCGCATTTACGCTATAATGTTGAAGCGGTACTCTCAGATTTATTACTGATCCATCTTGATTGTTGCATTGTTTGTAAACGTAGTAAAGAAGATTATCAGTTTCTTCATTCCTCTTGTTAAGTAGCCATCGAAGTCTGGTTGGACTAAGCAACTCATGGGTAACAGTCCTCCTCATTTTCTTCCACTGTTCTCCCCATGGCGAAACTCCCATGGTCAAGAATCCCCGGCTTGAATATTAAGTAGCCATGGTTGTAGGTCTTGATACAAAAAGGGAATCATGTTTCTGCAGAAATTCTCGGGCGAGTTCTGGGGAAACTACTACCATTATATGAACTCTGCCCAGACGGAAGCAGGCTATATCCGTTTTTAGTTTTTTTACTGCTCCATTTATCCATTTGAATGCAGGCTTGTTTGTGTGGACTTCAGGAAGGTTTTCGACTATAGGCCAGGAAAATGGACTTGGTGGGAGTGCTGGTTTTTTCCTTTGGTTCAGGACTTTACCTTTGATGGTGACAAAGATAAGAATGCAAGAAAGGAGGGAAGAAGGCACGAAAAAAAACATGGTGAATGATATTAGGAACTTGGTGCAATTCATGGAATTGTAAGGGGGTGCAAATCAAGGTTTCATACACCAAAAAGTGGGAAGCTTCCAAAATTCATACCTTTAACTGTTATGCCCTAAGTCCAATCAATTTTGAACATAAAAACTTTTGATATATAATTAATGCAATATAATGACAAATCTATTAGTTAATTAATAGACAATTAAATTAAATAATAGAGTCTGTAGATTCAAATTTTCGTAATTTGTTAATTATAAGGAGTTGTGAATGTAAAATACAAATTATACATGATTGAATCTTAAATCGTCCGTGATCATAAGTAATAACGAGATACGGATATCATTATTACAGATAGATCGTCACGTGTGGCATTTCTTACTTGTGAAGTAAGCAGCTGATCTCACAAGTTAAAGTGAGGTGACACTTAAATGAACATGTGGATGTTTTGTTATAGAACAAACATTAGAGACCCGCCGAGAGATTCCACAAGGATAACTATCTGAGTGTCAGTGGTTAATCGCTAACGTTCAGTAGTGGGGTTGGTCCTTTTGACTCGAGGTCGTCATAGTACCTTATATGAGGACGGTCATGCTTTGATAGTATTGGATGTTGCTCTGCCAAGGGCCGCTAATACGGCATCGTTCGGGTATGTTAAGAATCATATGAAGGTTGTGAATGACCAATAGAGGATTTGTCACTCTTGGATAGTAAGAGATTATGATCTGCGTTTCATTTAATTAAGTCGATAACGAAATCCTTGGCCAAGGTATACTTATAAGTCGAAAATGAGTTTTCGATTTATATTGACTTAATAGTGGAGTGAAAGATATGATCGATAATCAAGATTGATATACTTTCATATCTCGTAATTGATCGGATCATATTGATAAATGGATTATAGTTTCACGGTAAACGAACAAGTTTGATTTTGTCATATCACGTAATATTTCTTGTTATATGTATTGTCCTGACACATTGCTAGATGTTAATTTGGGATGGCGAGTGTGATTGGTGATAAATTAAAATACCATTTTCACATCGTTAGGCATCATGATCGGGAGCCTGATGAGTCGCACACAAAAGAGAATTGGAAGATTGCAATTTATCAATTAATTAATTTAACAATCGTTGGATGAATTAATTGATTGGGTTGGTTATTTATAGGCCCGAATTAATTAATTCATGGACGGGATTTAATTAAATGAATTAATTAAATATTGGATCGGATCAGGCCAAGCCCGTTTGGGCCTATATAAATACATGGCTAGAGTTTTCAATCGATATAGTTTTCTCATATTTTTTCTTGCTAGTACAAGATGAGAAAACCCTGGTAGCTGCAATCTGTTCTCTGTGTGAATCACCGTTAGAGGCTGAGCAATTGGACAGCTTTGGGTGGCAGATCAAAACTGCTGGAACAAGGGAAAAACAAAGAAGTTTGCAGATAAGGAAAATGTATCACTTTTATCATAATTTCTATTTAAACACAAAAATGAATCCTGGCGGGAATCGAAATATGTTTTAATTTTTCGTTGTGTATGTTAAAAAGATTCCCAACACTGGTATCAGAACCAACTTTGTGTTTGTTAGGAATTGATTTACATATTATTGAAATCAAAAGTTGATTTATCATGTTTTTCTTGAATCTAGCAATTTAAAATTATTTTTCATTTTCAAAATTTTGTTTTGAGAAGAGAATAATTTTGGATCATTAAAAAAAAAAGGATGGATGTGGCGGACACGACGGTGGCAAACGCACCACCCAGGCCTAGGCGTGCTGCTGCGCGCTTGCAACAGCCGGCAGCAGCATCACGTCGCTGCTATGTCGGCGCCTGGAGAAGAAAAAATTTTAAAATTTTAGGGTTTCTGCATAAATCAGCTGACTAATTTGGAACAAGGGCCTGTGATGCAGATTTTGAATTTGCTGGCCCGTGGTTGTAATTATCTAGAAAGGGGGTCAAATGCAATTTTTAAAAGGAGGACTTATTCTGTAATTTGTGAGTTATGAAGATCCTGATTATAATTTCTTTTGGGTCAAAATGCAATTCATTTTGGAAAGGGATTTAAATGCAATTTTGAAAAGTTTTAAAATTGATTTAAGTGGGTTTGACCAGTTTTTTCAATTTTGACCCAGATTTAAAATTTTATTTAAAATTGACGACTTTTATATTTTGGTTAAAATTAGATTTTAACATAAATATTAAACTTGATTCTAAATTGAATTTTATTTTATTTAGGAATGTTACCCTAAATTAACATATTAATTCAATTTAATTTAGAGTTAGACTCTAATTTAGCATTTAATTAAAATTTGATTTTAATTAATCATTCGCTCCAAATATATTCTAGAAATTAGAATTGGATTCTAATTTAACATTTAATTAAAATTTGATTTTAATTAAATTGTGTCACCCTAACATTCTTCTCGAAATTAGAGCTGGACTCTAATATGATATTTAATTAAAATTTGATTTTAATTAAATAAGTTCGCCCTAAAGACGACCTTAAGTTTTGTAATTAGAGTTGGACTCTAGTTTGATATTTAATTAAAATTTGATTTTAATTAAATAATTTCGCCATGTAATAGTGGAATTAGAGTGGGACTCTAATTCGATATTTAATTAAAATTTGATTTTAATTAAATATGCCCACTAATTTAATTAATTGATTAATATGATTAATTAATTATTTAATTATTCTGATCCATTTGTCTAAAAGAGTTTAGACAATCTTAATTGCAAGAAACTTGAAACTTGTTTGCATATAATATTAGATATTATATAGGCATACATTTATGTGATGAATGTATTATTAGTGGACGATTATGGACTCGACCATGTGGATATGTTGAATGGTTAATTTTATTCTTATCGTTTTATGAGCCTGCAAGCTGCCTGCGAGCCTGTTATTATTATGGGCCTGTGAGCCCGTTATTATTATAACTTGCGAACTCTTAATCATTTTGGACATGTGATTCCGTTATTTTTATTGTTGCTATGGGCATGCGATTCCAATTTCATCTAGGCTTGGGTGCCAACTAGTATAGGATACATGTTGTAATTGGACTAATTGAAGACACACGAAGAAAAGGAAACCATGAAGATGGTGCATTGATACTGATCAATGTGATACCCCTAGGAATTGACCAGCCAGTTTTCCTTATGGCTCGAGAAGACTAGATAGTAAAATCCATAATCGTCCACACTATTACATTATTTAATATATATGTTTATTTGCATGGTAGATGTATAATAAAATATATATGATTGTTACGATGAGATCTTTGAATACAAAATCCCTCAATAAAATATTAAGTCACATTTATTATTCGTCTTTCATTATTATAGTGAAAAACTAGAGTCCCAAATCGTCTCAACTTGTTGAGTACACTCAAGGCTGGTCTATTAGGGATATGTTTGACACTATGAAATATTTGATATTTCTGAATGACGGGTTTGTCTTAACTAAAAATTTATCTTTTTTTGAGTACACTCAAAGAGATAAACTTTAGAGGCACGTTAAGCTAACACATAAGATGTGTGAAGACAAAGAGTTGTCGGTTTAACGATTTGGGAGTTGTATGGAGATACAATTGATAATAGTATCTATCCAAATAATATATTAAGGCTTGTTAAGTACACTCAATATCTTGATATAACATATGGGATCCCAGCCCACTGAGAGTCAAGTGTGGACTCTATAAATTTATGTGAGAGGGTCATAGATTTAGTCAAACAGTAGGAGCATAATTAATTTAATAAAAGTCTATATTAAATTAATTGATGCATTTTATATATTATTCTTTTCCTTTTCGTCATTTACATTTATATTGAATCCTGAGTAGCCATATGTTTTGAATGGCATACTGGATGCCAACAACCAAACGGAATTTTCTTGTTTGGTACTGCAATCTGAGAATTGTTCTCAGGTATGAGAAAATTGGTTATATCCTTAAGTAGTCCATTCTAGAGACATCTGCAGATGACTCGATCAAGAAAGATGTGGCTGCTATAATAAACGCAGTGATGACGATAGTACTACAACGTATGTGATACTTGCTACTATGTCACTTGAGTTACAAAAGCAAAATGAGAGTATAGATGCTAACATTCTAAACATGATTTTTCATTTCAAAAGAGTTGTGTGATAATAATCATGTGTAGAAGGATATGAGACTTCCAAACAACTATACCGATGCAAAGTGATAGAAGTATTTTTAGTTAATGCTCATGTACTGAAGATGATTGACATGAGAAGTGTCTCAATTGAGTTCAATCATGAATTATGAACTAAGTATTGACTTAGCTCTGCAATCTCTCTCATAGAGTTATTCATACTAATTATGAATTATGATATGAATAAACTCGAATGCACACTCATTAAGTTGCTTAACCTGCTTAAAACTGTTATGCCCAATATCAAAGTTACAAATGGACAAGCCATTGATTCCTCTAAGGATATTAAGAGGAAGTCTAAAGGGGCTTTGTGAAAGTGTCCAATGTGGCTAAGACCGTCAGAGCTAAGGACAATGTCAAATCTAATGACTTTTGATTTCATTATAGAATGAAAGGTCATTGGAAGGAATATTGCGTGGCTTACGTCTACTTCATGAGTTTCTTAGGTATTTGATACCAGACGTGGATCTCATATTTATATAAATATGGAGAAACTAGATAGAAGTAGACCACTGAAAAAGGGAGAAGTTGAACTACTCGATGAAGATGAGCAAATGTTGCTGCATTGCCTGTAGGAGCATACTTCTTGCCGTTGCCTTTTGACTTAGTATTAGAATTAGAGAAATGTTGCTTCGTACCCACCGTAGCTGGAACATTAAAATGAATTTCATGTTCAGACATGAACTATTTTAATGTTAAGGACAACTGTTGTTCCTACTTATCTTGATTAAGATCTTAATAGTTATGGTAAGCTACAAAATAAACATTTATATTCTAAATACTAAGCATTCTATAATGAGTATAGAAGTTAAGAGGCATAAAAATGACAATCTGGTTGATACCCAAATCTGGCATTGCAGAATTGGTCATATAGATGAAATGCAATTTCAAAATTACATAGAGATGTATACGTAGAGTCAATTAATTTTGAATCGTTTGACAAATGCAAAACATGTCTATTTGGCACAATGATCAAATCTCCTTTTACTTGAAAAGAAATAAGTTTGCATAAATATTGGCATAATACATAGTGATGTATATAGACCCATGTCAATTAATGCTAGATAAAGTTTCTCTTATGTCATCAATTATCATGTATACTTGATAAAATTCAAGCATAAAATTCTTGAAATGTTCAAAGGATTCAAGCTAGAAGAAGAGAAACAAATAGGTAAGATACGCTCACATTAAGATCTGATCGAGTAAGAATATCTTAAAGATAAAATTTAGATTATCTAAGAGAGAATGAGATTCTCTTGCAGTGGACTCGTCCATATACACTGCAGCATAGTGGTGTGTCTAAAAGGAGAAATCGTTAACTATTAGATATAGTGCGATTAATAACAAACCATGCAAGTCTCCCAAAATTGTTTTGGGGTCATGCGTTGATTGCAATGTGCAACACACTAAATCATGTCACTTCTAAGTTGGTTAACAGAACTTCATACGAGTAATGGAAAGGTAGTAGTCTCAATTTATCTCATATGAAAGTTTGGGGTCATGACGCTTATTTGAAGTGCCTTGAATCGGATAGGTTTGAGACTAATCCGATAAATACGTATTTGTGGAGATATTCAAAGCAGACATTTGAATATAAATTCTATTATCATAAAGAAAGTTTTTATCTCACGACATATCGTCTTCCTATAGAAAATGTTACTCTAGGGGAGGATAGTGAGAGCAAAATAGAACTTGAAAGAGTTCAAGAGTCAACAGATATAGTTAACCAAGTAGATAAATTCGAGTTTGATCCCATATCTGATGTAAGACATACTCTTGATCAGGAAGTAAAGACTCCTGAGGACATGTTAGTTCTATGTGAATCTAGTAGGATCATTCGACCTTCAAGAAGGTGTGAATCCATGATTACTAATAAGGTATTACTGATCCAAGATAATGAACATGCTAGTTGCACCAAAATAAAGTCAAGTGTTGACTTAAAAGAGACAACAAGAGGTCATGAAACTTGAAATGAACTTAATGTATGTGAACAAGGTTTGGACCTTGATCGAGCCTCCTGATGGAATAAAACCCACAAGTTTTTGTAAATAGTTTACAAGGAAAAGGTTGATATGGATGAGAATATCCATATATACAAAGCAAGGCTAGTAGCAAAGGTTAAATGTTGACCTTGGTGAAACCTTTCTCCTGTAGCCTTGCTGAAGTCGATTCGGGTTTTGCTTGCAACAGTTGCATACTGTGACTATAGGTTAAAAGAAGTCTCTTGGAGCCGAAATATTCGATTTGATGAAAAAGTCAAAGTGTTTGATTTTATCAAATTTAAAAACGAATTGTGTGTTTACAAGAAGATAGTGGGAACATTGTCGTATTCCTAATATTATAGAAAATGACATCCCTATGTTTCAATTGTTGAAATAATGGTTGTTAAAAGATTTATTGATGAATGATATGGGAGAAGCAACTTGATCTCTAGAGATAGATCTAGAAGATTGCGTAACTCATCCCAATTTACATAGATGAAATCTTGAGAAAATTTCATATGAAAAAATTGGTTTACTCTTAAACGATATGTTGGAAAGGTTCCAAACGTAACGCAATCGTTAATTCAATAGTAGAAATCTAATACATGATTATTTCAGAAGTAGCAAAGAGTTGCAATGTGGATCATGATGTTCATAAATGAACTTGGAGTAGTTCCTGATATTGTTGATCATATGTCATTGTATTGTGATAACAATAGAGCTATCGCGAAAGTGAAAGAACTAAGGTCTCATCAATTATCTAAACATGTATTAAAGCGGTATAATCTCATCAGAAAGATAATACGTAGAAATGACGTAAAGAGAAGAACGAATTCCCACATTTGATAATATTACAGATCCACTAACAAAGAGTTGTCATAGCATAAACATGATTGTCATGTAAACTCTTATGATATTGGATATATAAGTGATTGGATGTAGTGCAAGTGGGAGTTTGTAAGTGTTATGCCCTAGGTCTATTCAACCTTGAACATAAATACTTTTGATATATAATTAATGCAATATAATGACAGATCTATTATTTAATTAATAGACAATTAAATTAAATAATAGAGTCCGTAGATTCAAATTTTCGTAATTTGTTAATCACAAGGAGTTATGATTGTGAGATACAAATTACATATGATTGAATTTTAAATCGTCCGTGGTCGTAAGTAATAACGAGATACGGATATCGTTATTACGGATAGATCGTCACGTGTGACATTTCTTACTTGTGAAGTAAGTAGCTGATTTCACAAGTTAAAATGTGGTGACACTTAAATGAACACGTGGATGCTGAGAGATTCCACATGGATAATTATCTGAGTGTCAGTGGTTAATCTCTAACGTTTCGTAATGAGATTGATCTTTTTGACTTGAGGTTGTCATAGTACCTTATATGAGGACGGTCATGCTTTGATGGTGTTGGATGTTGCTCTGCCAAGGGCAGCTAATACGACATCGTTCAGGTATGTCAAGAATCATATGAAGGTTGTGAATGACCAATAGATGATTCGTCACTCTTAGATAGGAAGAGATTATGATCTGCGTTTTATTCAATTAAGTCGATAATGAAATCTTTGGCCAAAGTGTACTCATAAGTCGAAAATGAGTTTTCGGCTTATATTGACTTAATAGTGGAGTGAAAGATATGATCGATAATCGAGATTGATACACTTCCATATCTTATAATTGATCGGATCGTATTGACGAAGGGATTATAGTTTCACGGTAAACGAACAAGTTTGGTTACGTGACATTTCCCGTTACATGTATTGCCTTGACACGTTTTTAGATGTCAATCTGGGACGACGAGTGTGATTTGTGATAAATTAAAAGGGCATTTTAATTTATAAATTTTGATTAGATCAAAATAATATTTCACGTCGTTAGACATCGTGATCGAGAACCTGATGGTCGCACACAAAAGAAAATTGGAAGATTGCAATTTGTCAATTAATTAATTTAACAATCATTGGATGAATTAATTGATTGGGTTGGTTATTTATAGGTCCGAATTAATTAATTGGATTAATTAATTCACGGACCGAATTTAATTAATTGAATTAATTAAATATTGGATCGGATCAAGCTAGGCCCGTTTGAGCTTATATAAATACATGGCTAGGATTTTCAATCGATATAGTTTTATCATAATTTTTCTTGCTAGCACAAGAGGAGAAAATCCTGGTAGTTGCAATCTGTTTTCTGTGTGGATCACCGTTGGAGGCTGAACAATTGGATAACTATGAGTGGCAGATCAAAGCTGCTGAAACAAGGAAAAAGCAAAGAAGTTTGCAGATAGTGAAAATGTATCACTTTTATCACAATTTCTATCTAAACACAAAGATAAATTCTGACGAGAATCGAAATATGTGTTAATTTTTTGGTGTGCATGTTAAAAAGACTCCCAACAATTCTGCCAATGTAACGTACCTCATTGACTAGAAATTGCTCTAAAGCTTGCCACGGAATATTTTTATAATGTTATTATAGATGTTGAAATAACTGTTAACTTACCTATGAGACACCATGTGACGTCTTGTTAACGGAAAAGACCATAACTATACATAAAATTGGCCTTGTTATTTCATGGCATGTCACCCTCCACATTGACCGACCTCTTATCATCTCCGAAAGGATGATTAACATCAATTTATAATTTAATCTATTCCAATCAATAGTACTAACTATAATTTA
This sequence comes from Olea europaea var. sylvestris, assembly GCF_002742605.1. NCBI lineage: Eukaryota > Viridiplantae > Streptophyta > Magnoliopsida > Lamiales > Oleaceae > Olea > Olea europaea. Next base: position 9,681,310 of record NC_036248.1, on the reverse strand, counting down.
ATAAATTACCAGTTAGATAAAATTACTATCTATTCTTTAAATTTTTAGAACTTTAGAAATCTAATTTAAAATGTTTAGCATTTCAAAAATATGAACTTGTAAACTAATTTACCAACTTGAATTTTTTAAAATTCTTAAAAGATAAAAATGCTATTTTTGTTACCATAAGAAAGGATCATAGTTGGAGCAAGAAGGCGAGTACAAGGAAGAAACTTGGATAACAAGGAAAGACAATGAGGGAGAAAAAAGTTATCGCTCAATCCGAAGTTGTTCCTTCCGTTGCAACTAATAAATATTGGAATGCCTTTCACAATGATTATCATTCCACATAGTGGCAAATGGTATGCATGTGTGTGTAGTGCACGTTGAGCATTCTAGTTTTGTATAGGGAAAAGTTGAGAGAGAGAGAGAGAGAGAGAGAGAGCACATTTGCAGCTAACATTTTGTTTAGAGAATTGATTTGTTTAATCGGCATTTACTCATTTATTGTATTCATATTGCTTGCTTCTCGTTTCTGCTGCATTTGCCACGTGTTTTGGGCAATTTCTTACAACAAGTAGTATTAGTGCTCATGATTTATATTATAGGATTAATAAAGGATGATGACAATTTCAAACTCTGAGGTGCAGTTGTGGTCCTAGAGTCGCATTGAGGTGCATCTGTGGTGGTTGTGTCATACTAATTAAGTGTAACTGTCGAGATGAAATAATGCAAAAGTGGAGCAGTGGTGATCAAGTCACGCCAAGGATGATGTTTACTATTGCTAAAGATTGTGAAGAAGTGACCATGACACAATTTATTAGGGATGAGCATGATCCGGTTCGGTTCAATTCTAATGAGAATCAAATCGGATCCGAAATTTTTGGATATTTAGTAAATGGAATCGTCAGGTCCAAATTTAATTATGGAACTGTTTGGATTCGATTCCATACGGTTCTCGGGTTTCGTATTACAATTTTTTTTAATATTTAGAAAGCTACATTAATTCAATTAATGACATGTTCAATCTTAACTCTTACAAAACAACCTAATCCAATTTTATGTGTCTTTTGCATCTATGATAAAGTGATGCTTAATTACAATATGTCTGACTCTTCTATAAAAAATGTGATTCCTTGTCATTGTTATCGCTGATTTGTTGTCAAAAATATTCCATGACCTTCCTTTTCTTTTCACCAAGATCTTCAAAAATTATTTTCAGCCAAAATGCTTGAGATATGTCAAGTGCAGTTAAAATAAATTCAGCTTCCGCTGATAATTGAGCAACTGACTGTTGCTTCCTTGAGGATCAAGAAAATACACTTGGCCCAATATGAAATGCATAACTAAAGGTGCCTTTTACGTCATCTACACAACCTCTCAAATCACTATCATAGAATCCAATTAACTTTATCGGAGAACTTTTGAAATTTTGAATTCCATAACTCACGGTACCTTGAATGCATTTGAGAACTTTTTTACTGCTGTAGAATGAATGTTATTTGGAGAAAATGACGTAGCTTTCCCAAAGATTAATCATTTCATACTCATTATCATTTCTTTTTTAAAATTTTCAATCATTTCAGCATTGGCAACACAAATCATCAACATAAAATATCACAATAAGAATATCAACCATCCTCTTATCTTTTCACATGTAACTTAGGCTCGATTATGCTTTTCTCAAATCCGTTTTCTACAAAGTAGGTGTCAGTTTCACTATTCCATGCTTTAGATGCTTGTTTCAATCCACATAGCACTTTTCTTTAGCTTGTGCACATTTTCAAGACTATCATGCATTTTTTTTAAGTTTGAGGACCAACTTGCTAATGGGATAATAGGTTACGGACCAAAGCAAATTTACCAAAAGAAAAAGCAGATGTCCTCCGTTTGACCCCATTTTATGGAAGAACAATGCTACACTTACAAAGGTGAGTTACAAAATTGGTTGACAAAATAACATTTACACCAATTATTTTAAAAATAAATTTTTAAATCATTTCAAATCAATGGCCTTGATATTGCCAACACACTTTGTAATTCAACTTTTGTAATCCAATTTTGTACAAGTAATTTTATTGTTTATAGAAATGAAATGAGTGGAATAGTAAATTTTTTTTTTATTTTTTTTATTTATAAATGAGTGGATTACATGAAGAAAAATGAAATCTAATATAATGTAATTTAATGAATCCAAACGAGAGCTAAAAAGTCGGCATCTATTGCTCCACGAAGTAAGCGAAGTCACTAGAAAACGGCAGAGTTCCATACCAAGTAGAAAACAGCAACCACCACCAAAAAAAAAAAAAAAAAACTCACCCGCAAAAAAAATGGCAGCGGCAATGGGAGCTTGCCTGAATCATGTGTCCAGGGAATCCACTGACATTAAACGCCTTGCTCAGTTCTACATAGAGGTTTGTTCTCTTTCCCCCACAATCATTTTAATTATACTTTTCCCAACTCCATCACTATATAAAATACGTCTGTGTTTTTAAAAATTCTTGTTGATTTATCAACAAGAACACCAATTGAAATGGAAGGTGTTTATTTTTGAATTGTGGGTTTTAAGTTTTTGTATTCTTTAAGATTCAGTACTTTGTATTTTGGATTTCTCTATTTTATTTAGGGTTCCGTGATAAGAAGCATAGTCTAGTCTGTCATAACTTGACTATTGTTTTCATAGTTTAGGGATGTGAAATTTGATGTTTAACACGTCTAACAAATGGTGGCTTGCTTGAAAATCCCAATCTTTGCTCATTTAATTTTTCAAGCTTTGATATCGTACTTAAAGGATGGTCCAAGGATTGATTTGTTTTTGTGCAAGGTGGTATTTTACCATTAACATTCTCTTCATATTTTATGGGGAAAAAAAAAATAAAAACTGAAACAATATATGATTTTGAATCGTGGGTTTTTACAGGTATTTGGTTTTGAGCAAGTGAAGAGTCCAAAATTTGAATTTGAAGTTATATGGTTGAAGTTGGGTTCATCCTTTTATCTTCACCTCATAGATAGGGATCCCAATACTAAACTTCCAGAAGGACCGTGGAGTGCCACATCAGCATTGGCAGACCCCAAGAATCTCCCCAGAGGTCACCATATCTGCTTCTCTGTGTCCAATTTCGACTCCTTTATTCAGAGCCTTAAGGTGCGGTTATTATTGGTTAACATACTCGGCAATTATGATTATATATATCCCTGATGCAATCAATTCCTATTTATTAATAGAGACATCGATGTTAGATTTGGATTCAGGCAATTAGCATTGTCTGGTATAATTTATAGAAGTATAGTCAAGATATAGAATAAGAAATTTATTTGGATTAAATTAGGACGGGATTGTTATTTTGGTAATATGAGTATTTCGGCTTTATTGTTTCTGGTGAATGCAACGGAGTTTAGCTGTCCACCATTAAAAATCTAGCCACTCAATACTTGACTATGTATTCTGAATTCGAATGGTCGTTTTTGAACTCTTCCAGGCTATGGACTTTTTGCAAGTTAATGTGTTGCTTCAGATTGTCAAAGAATTTGTTTTTGAAGTAAGAAAATGAGTTCTTTGATTAAGGATCATGCTGAAGTTTTGTTGGCACTTGAGAGTTTAGGCTATTTGGGCTCATGTATGGAACAGTTCAGTGTAACTTTTCGTCACATTTCTTTGGTTTGAATTTGGAAACAATCCAACGAGAACTAAATCCTCAAAATCAACTGCTGTAAGATTTTCAACCACCTCTCTTCAAGTAGGTGACTTTCACGGTGCTTTGTTGGTAGTCAAGAAGGCCTAGTTAGTTAGGTGTCTTGTCTGAATTTGATTATCGGCAAATCCTTTGCTAAACCACACTTGCACGGAAATTTAAGGGGGGGGGGGGAGAGAGAGAGAGTTTTTCTTCTTATGCTTGGACTTCCAACATAGATAGATCCTTCACTCAGTCAATCTGAGATGGAGTTGGCATTTGGGGCTAAGGTCATATGCATGTTGGCTGTCTTCAAGTTTGAAACTCTGCTCTTTGTTAATTGAAGGAAGCCTTCAGATCTGAAAAGTGTATAATTTACGCGAATGTGTGCTTTTGCCTTGGTGTAAACAAGATTCATACGGATCATTGTTTTGTATATTGCGTTCTTCCGGCTTAGTTTGTCCAGAGTGTTATGAGACCTTCTAGTTTCTGTAATAATGTATACAGTTCAAGCTGTACCCATACCAGATGAGAAGCTAGAAACTGCAGCAACATTACCTTCCTTGGACGTACTCCAGCTAAATCCATTGCTCTTGCTGCAATATCATCCTTCAAATACACAAGTATTCACCTCCTTTTGGATGATGTGTATGATGAAGTTCTTTATGATTCGGAATTTATAGTTACATCTTCATAATTTTAATATCCTAGGGGCTAGTCAGGATGAAGAATTTCATAGAACTTTCACAATTTACATCATAGGCAAGTCCAAAGAGACTGCTTGGTTTAATCATGCTGCAACTTGTTTGATGTTGTGGAATTGCCCCCACTGAATTTCGAGAACTTTCAATTTTTCCCCTCCATCATTTTAGTTAATTTTTCCTTCAAATTTGTAGCTTAATCATCTTCTTGTGGAGAAATTGAAACTTTACTCAATGGTGCAGTGGAAATTACGAAACAAAGAATATCAGAGAAAGTGACGAAGCTCAATGTGTAACGACCTGGCCTGTGTATCAAGCCATTAACTTACGCACTGTCCCCTATGGGAGAGTTCGAGTCAATCTTATCTTATCACGGATTTTTGTCAAATCCCCATTATTTGAACCTTTGACATTTCCTTTAAGATAGACTTAAGTTGAATCCTGGTAACTATTGAACAATTTGCCTCGCATTTTTTGTAACATCCCATGCCTAGTTCCCGGCCGTCAAGGCACCAAGATTCAACTTAAATTTATCTTAAAGGAAATGTCGTGGGTTCGAATCTTAGAGACGGTACAGAATGGCTAAGATGGACTCAAGCTCTTCCAGAGTGAATAGTACGTAAGTTAATGACTTGAACACAGAGGTTGGATCGTTACACAATGTTTTTTGTCGGAAATAATGAACAACACCCAAACAGTGAAGCGGTCTTTAACAACCCCCAAACAATGAAGCAGTCTCTTCTTTTACTTAACTGCAAAATAAAGCACGCAATAGAATAGAAATAGCCCAGCAAATTAAAATTAAACCCAGTAGCAAGTTGCATGGCCCAATTCCTAAGTAGTGATTAATTATTCGCCATCTGGTGTTTGCCTCGTGTAATGAACCATGCCTTTGTATCTGATAATGACATCCACTTATATTTATTTTTATTTGGATTCTTATTTATTTTGTTTATTTTGGTTGGACTATTATTTAGTAGACTTGGCCCTCTCTTTATGGTTTTGCTTTGTTATTTAAACCTAGTTTGTTATGTAATTGAGACAGTTGATGATTATGATGAATTGAAATTGGTTGTGGTGTCTCCTTCTTCCCCTTTCCCCTGGAACTTCTGCCGAAATTTCTGCTGCTTCTTTGATTTCTTTCCCTTTCTTACTGCCATTTTCTTTATCCTACATCAAATTTGGTATCAAAGTTGAAACTTGGGTAATTTCTCATCTACATCCAAAAAAATTTCTTCCTATCCTCTTCCAAAAAAAAAAAAAAAAAATCTTGTAGAACAACGCAAACAAAAGAATTTGTTGCGAGGCAACCGTTCTTTTCAATTTTCTTTCCCAGTTAAAAAAAAAAAAAAGAAGAGTTACTGTTCACACATGGGGAAAAAAGTTCCGTTTGTGTTTCATCAGTTTATGGAAAAAATGAAAATAAAAAATAAAAAATCTAAAAACAGAGTCACACCCTGTTCTTTTTTCTGCTGCCAAGCAAGTGTGCTGCTATACATGCTCTAGAATATCAAGTCTAAACCAAACCCAATCAGCTCCCACATCCAATTATCCACAAATCTCCAAGCCCAATATTTATCCCTATATCACAAATAGCCTAAACCTAGTAATTGCAGGTCCATAAAACCAATTTCTATCTTCCAATACCCAATTCTCGCGGTCCAATTTCAATTCTCCATGTCCCAATACCACACCCAAGCCCATATATGATATCACTCACCAAAGCCCAAATACATACAACACTACACAGCCCACACCCATTTTCCCCAATTACACCAACCCAATACTTGAACATCTTCTTCCCCGTCAATAACCCAGCAGGCCTATATCTCCACGACACCGGTGCATCGCTCCCCGTCGGCATCCAGTCGGCCACTACTCCCGTCGACGCCACCCATGCCGACGACACCTTCATTACTGGCAATCCAAATTTCCACGACCACATCAATCATCGACATACACTCCCAACTTCATTCGCGACAGCCAACACCACAATTCTCGCCACCATCTTGCACCGTCTCTGAATCTAGCTGCAAATCCAACCCGCCAGCCACCGACATCACCACCCAACTCATGTTGCCTGCTTATAACAGGCGACCCATGCAGTAACTTTACATCTACCTTCGACATCATAGTAACCCAGAAATTCTACTAGCTTGCTAGCCACTGCAACCATTCGTTTTTCCACTGACGACACATCAATACCTTTACAATCGCCACCCTTGCTTTGTTATTTTACATGTATCAACAATATTAGTTTGCAATATTTGGATTTGCTTGATACCAAAAAAATAAAAAATAGAGCTCAAGTTGTTAGTTTCGTTACTTGTACATGTGTTTTATTGATTTCTTCATTGCACGTTATTTAGCTTGTAATACAGTGCATGCAGTTGCATAGTGATCGTCTTATCACTTCTAGTTTCAGTACCTCCTCCATGGAACTTTTACTATTTGATGCACTCACCTGACAAATAGCAGCTATCCAAACCCAAATGATTGCTACTCTTGAAGAGAGTAAGGCCCTCTCTGCTAATTTGAACAATTTTAAGCAAATCCCTTATTTGATCAACGTGGATAATTCTGAAATATCCCATAATAGACGTTATTGTCATCGACAAGGAGGTCGAAAATATTTTCGATACAATCGTAGTGATAGGGATCAAGTTCGTGGGAAAGAAAGGGCCTATGACCTGCACGATACTCATTCTCTTCCTCCTCATAAGGAGAGTTTCTTTAGAGACATTAAATTAGACACTCCTACTTTTGATGGTTGCTTAGATTTTGAAGTTCTTAATCAATGGATTGCCCTTAAACAAGTGAATCAGTTAGTGATTGAGTATATTGTTCAATTTGAGGAATTTTGAATGAAATGTCATGTCATTGAGGATGAGACCTTAACTTTGAGTAGGTTTATATAAGGTCTAAGAGATGAACTTAGGTGTGAGCTTTTCTTTTAAGGTGTCACAATTCTTGATCACGCTTACTCTTTAGCCCGGGACTGCGAGTTACTTATTAGTACCCCATATGAAAAGCCTAGTCACTATCATTCACCCATCTCATCAGCGCCACCTCCTTCTATTAAGTCCCTTCTACGTAGAGCCTTCCCCGTCTAGTATTCCTCCCATATCGATGCCACCTCCTCCTGTTAAGTCCTTTGTAGGACCTTCCCCATCTAATGCTCATCCTTTGTTGGAAAATAAGGTTTAAGATTTTGAAACTCCAATGACTCCTCAGTTACGGTGCTACAACGTAGGATTTTGGTCACAGTTCTCTCAAATATCCTAGTCAAACGTTAGTCATTGAAGAACGAATGAATATACTAGATGAGCGATTAGAAGATCAAATCTATGAACCTAAACTTGAAGAATTTGATGACTTTGATGATAGTGAGAACACTTCCTTAGATAGTATTCGAACTTTTCCTATGAATCTATGTATTGTACCCCTTGTTCCCGATACCTCTAAGTCAAAAGTTGTGCGTCATACTCTTATCCAACTTAAAGGTACTGATGATTTATGTAATCATGCCATTTTCAAGGAAAATCTTCGGAATTGGAATTTGATCCTCCCAACAATGCAAATTATATATAACAATTTTGTGAATCGGTCTATAAGTACAAGTTCCTTTGAAGTTATTCATGGTTATGAATCTAGGATAATTTTAGATCTTATTCCCATGTATCCACATGTTAATGTGTCTATGTCAGTTGTAGTAGTTGTAACACATCTTTATAACTTGCATATTGAGATCAATAAACAACTTGAAGCAAGTAATGCATTATATCAACTTCAAGCTAATTTGCATAAGCAAAATTTTGAATTTAATATTGGGAATTATTTTATATTGCAAGGCTGCAGTGTTGGTCCTTATGAAATTCGAAAGCATGTTAGTACAAATACATGTGTCATTGATTTTTTATCACATTTTGGCCACCACTCCGTTTTAACTGTTGAAGACTTAATTACTTACAAAGGTCGTTTTTATTGTTTTGATGATCTTTTTCAACTTTTATGTGGACCACCAAACCTACATATACTACCATTTTTACTCCAATAACACTCATCACAACACACAAAGATAAAATTGATGTTATTTTAAATGTACGGGTTGTGTTAACAATTGATGGAGAGAATCGGTACTCATTTGTTGGGTAGGTTGATGTGCTTCTTGTGCTCCTCATTATGTACAATCATATGAAAATCTTAGAGATGAGGTACATGAGTATTGGTTATTTGGAGTCCAGTATCAATACTTGGTTAGAAGGAAAGATCGTCCCCCTTGATTAGATCATATTCTTGGGAATAAGCTACGGCTTTCATTACTATCAATCATGAAATTTTGTTACTTGGTTCGTCAAAAAGATCTTTTGTGGTATGCTTGAAGTATCTTGGGCATCAGATTGACTATAGCCTCTTGTGATCTATCCACTCGACAGGGTCGAGTTTTCTTCCACCTTGGAATAGTTGACGAGGACATCCACTTATATTTATTTTTATTTTTATTTGGATTCTTATTTATTTTGTTTATTTTAATTGGACTATTATTTAGTTGGCTTGGCCCTCTCGGTTTTACTTTGTTATTTAAATTTAGTTTGCCATGTAATGATGAATTGAAATTGGTTGTGACGTTTCTTTCTCCCTTTCCCTTTCTTCTTGAATTTCTGTTTTTTCTCCGATTTCTTCCCTCATTCTTTCCGGTTTCTTTCCCTTTTCCCTCATTCTTTCCGGTTTCTTTCCCTTTCTTGCTGCCCTTTTCTTTATCCTGCATCAGTATCTGCATCACCCAACCACCTCTATCCAATACCCTTCTTTCACTATAACATGGTCTCTTGAGTTCTGCTTTACTGGGCTTGGAGAAGACACATCTGCCGGTCGATTCTTGGGATGGACACTACTCTCTCCATTCCAGGTCCCACTGCTCATTCCTACAGCCAATACCAATATACCATCCAACTCCCATTCCTGAGTATCAAACGAAATCCCTTGTCCCAGCGGCACAACCATCGGCGCCATTTTTGGTAGAGACTTAAGAAGTCTCTCTCTCCCAAATATGATGCCACTGTTCAACTATCCCTGACCCAGTTGTCACTGTTCCCTTGACCCAAGTACCAAAATCTGCTTCACTCAACTTGAGTCGTTGGTTCTAATTCCTTTGTCACCGGTTCTTCTTGCTACTTACACGAACGAGGCTTAGTTTGTTGTTGCTATTTATATAAATTAAAAAACAAGCTGAGGGCTTCTTGGGGGAAATCAATGAAAGGAAGTTCCTGTAGGAAAAAGGAAAGGATGAAAAAGAGCTTAACACAAGTTCACATTTTTCATTCTAGTTTTATTAAGATTTGCTTCATCTTTCCTAGCAGGAAAAAGGAATTGACGTATATGAGAGGGCGCACCCAGATGGAAAGACCAAGCAGGCATTTTTCTTTGATCCAGATGGTATGTTTTCCTTTACTGTATTGGTTCTAGACAGTCGTAGCCCAAGAAACAGATTTGATTGTATTGAATGTCCAAAAACATGAGAATCACGTTTTAATTTGTTCCATTGAATTATTGCTCTGCAGGGAATGGATTGGAGGTCTCTGGCTAGAGCTCCGTTCAATAAATTTGGTGCCCTTCTAAATGCACATGCTTCTGTGTGGTGTAATGCAACCATTGAAGCTCATTGGTTGTTACGTAGTACATGTTGAACGGCAAACTACTCTATTTAGGGATATATGAATTCCTATTTTGGTGTCTTTTGGTCATGAAATTTGCTGTACCATAGTTTATGTTCAGGAAAGAAATATGTTGTAATAAATGGCCATGGTTAATCTATATCTGTATTGTAGTATGAAATGGCTTTGGTAAGGTGGAGTATTAATAAGAAAGATGTGTTAAAACTTTCATTCATTGTACTGTCATTTTATCATTTACGCTTTAATATCGTGCCCCAAATAGGCGCACACTGGTGATTCCAGAAATGCGATAATCACAGGTATAAGATGTACCGAACAGGAAAACTTGTCTTATGCCCAACAGTAGTTGTACAGTTAGCATATTTATGAGTGAGTGGTTACATTATATTTGAAGGAATACTTGTCGAGTCTAGATGCCTTGCTTCTTTACCTGTTAGTGAGTTTTACATCTTTTGTTAGCAAGTATACTTTTCAAGATTTCATCGAGTGTCATTGGTTAATATGGTACTTGTAGATGTTATGAAATGTACGAATAAAAAGTAAATGCTTACCAATCATTAACATGTGTCAGTTTATTAAAATCATTAAATTGAATTTTTCTATACTTTATGGTTATTCTAGTTTATATTTCATCACGTGGCACACAATTGTACCATTGATTTGTCTATTGCTTAAACATTCAGTTATCTCAATTTTGATAACTATTGAAATGTCATCGAAGGTGTACACAGAGAATGTAGATTAAGTTCATAAAATTACTTAAAACAATCAACAAAAGATGAGTTTGGTTACAGAAATAAGTTAAAAATAGGTTGCACACGTAGAGAGTTTAAAAAAAAAAAAGAAAGAGAGTTTTGCTACACGAATATAAAGGATGACAATATGACATAGGGAGTGATCGAACACATAGACATGGGAGTCGGCATTTTTTTAAATTCACACATGACCCATGCGCAATGTGAGGGTCCATCAACAGGAATGTCAAAATTTTTGGGCTAACCAATTTTATTTAAAAAAAAAAAAAAGACAATAACTTGCTGACACATCAGCCTGTTTTTTATTGTCTGTCTTTCTGCTTGTCTGTTTATCGTTACACACATCCGTTTGGCCCTAATTAATTTTCATTCCATTCCATTTCATTTTTTCTTTTCTAATTTCAACCACACAATTTTTTATAAAAGAATATTACACATAAATTGAAAATTTTTCTTTCTTTTATAATCACTCATTTTTCAAAAAAATATTATTTCACCCATTAATTTTTTAACAAAATAGGGACCAAACGAATTTCACCTCTCTGACACAATTGAATTATAGCACCTGTAGGTGTTCAAGTTGGTGCAGCCTCGCCTTTGCCTCCCAATACTCCCTAGCTTACACTTAACCTCCAAATCTGCCACGTGTAACCGTAATTCCAGCTCATATAACTGGCCCGATGCCACGTGACATAAATTATCGATGTGTCATCACCTCTTTACTCCAGTCACCTATACATGTACAAATTGTTTTGCAGACACTTCTGATCAATAATTCGAATAATCGGCCAAGAAAAAGAGCTATTTGGGCTGCAAAAATGAGTCAGGAACAACCAAAAAGGCCTCAGGCAGCGGAGCAAGAACCGGTCAAATATGGAGATGTTTTTCAAGTTTCTGGCGAGCTAGCAAGTAAGCCAATTGCGCCCGAAGATGCTGCCATGATGCAGGCGGCTGAAACCACCGTATTGGGTCAGGTACAGAAGGGTGGTCCGGCCGCCGTCATGCAGGCTGCCGCCTTCCATAACGAAATGGCTGGTATTGTCCGCCACCGGGATGTCACCGACATGGCCGGAGAGGCAGGTGTTACTGTTACAGAAACTGATCTTCCTCCTGGAACTCGTATAATCACTGAATCAGTTGCTGGACATGTAAGTTAAGCATTTCCGTTCCCCGTCCACAAACCACAACACCAGAAAGTTTAGCTATGCTTAAAAGTATTTTAAGTTATTTCTTATTTTTTTATAATAATAGGTTGTGGGACAGTATGTTGAATCTACACCAATAGTACGTATGACAGAATCAAGCGAAGTCCAGTCCTCCATAACCATAGGAGAAGCCCTTGAAGCCTCAGTACAAACGGCGGGGAATAAGCCGGTGAATCATAGTGATGCCGCCGCAATACAGGCTGCAGAATGTAGAGCAACAGGTTCTAGCATCATAACTCCGGGAGGGCTCGCCGCCACTGCCCAATCTGCTGCAGCGTACAATGATGGATTGATTGGGGACCAAGACAAAGTCAAACTCAAAGAAGTTTTAGCGGTAAGTGATTTGAAATCAAGAAAGATGGTGAAAAGAAAGACGTTTTTCTTGACTTTGTTGACGTGTGTAGGGAGCCAAGGCAAAACTGCCGGTGGATAAGGCCGCAACGAGGGAAGATGCTGAAGGGATTATGAGTGCAGAGCTGCGGAATGATCCTAATTTGACTGCTCATCCGGGTGGAGTGGCAGCAACGGTTGCGGCTGCCGCGAGGATCAATGAAAAGAGTTATGCTCATTTAGGTAGTGCGAGCTTCGGAGGTCAGTGAGGGTCTGATGGAATATGAAGTATATTTGTATTTCTGTATTTTATGTTAAGCTACAATGAAGGCAAAAGTTTAGCAGTATGCGAATATAAATAAATACATTATATTATGTCATCTCTATCAGATTGAAGTGATATATATATATACATATATCCAAATTTTATTTTATTTTATTTATAATCGTGGATGTTTGGACCAGCTTACGCGCACCTCGACTCATCCCACGGGATTCCGAAGTTTACTACTCGAACTAGTGATCATTAGGAGCAAACCTAAGACCTAATTGGTTAATCAAAATTGAATCCCAATACTTTCTTTTTTTTTTAAATTATGAATGAAAATAATATTTGCTATATGATTTGCGGTGTGGAGTTTCAATTTTTGAGTTTTAAAATTTTTAATTTAAAATTTTTAGTATATATAGAAGAACATCAAAATGAATTCGTGCATTAATTTGCAAACTGCTAAGAGATTAAGATCTTAAAATACAAGAACATCGAATTAAAACAAATTTGCAAACTGTAAGTATCAAGATGTTTCACAGGAAAGTTTCACCGGGAGAGGGGTGGTGTGCTTGGATTGGATGATAAAAAAATAGATTAAAACAAACTAATGCAGTGTTGACACTTAACATCTGGCAAAAAACTTTGTGAAACTTCTCTGTACTTGATGTAAAATTGTTCTACAAATATTTTATAGAATTTCTCTCTCTCTCTCTCAAACATTTCTGGGAATATGAATCTACCAATTATGAACTCTAGTAGGGTTTGATGTCTTTAACGACTATCTGTACTCCTTTTTATGTTTCACGTCTATGTGACCAATCTTAAGCGCGTCACAGGAAAGTACAAAGGAAGGAACCACTTTTGTAATATTTTGAAAATGGAGACTAACATGAGATATTTAAAAAAAAGTTGTGAACCCCAACGCTCCCATCGTCCTGTCCTTAGAGTTTTGTGAGGGAGGTAAATCGCGGAATGTGCCCCCGCAGGCCAGGGAATAAGAGCTGTCTGTACATTGTGCCTACAAAGAGTCCAATTCCATGTTTCAAGAATCGAATCCCCACACTGCGACTACCAGCAAGGCGTGAAATAACCTTACTCTTATCCTTTGCACCACTAGGCTATACCCCGAGGGCAACTAACATGAGATATTTGCCCACAAGTGACAACTTGAGAGGCTTAGACATTTGCAAAACTTCATCATCGTTGAAAAGAATTGTCAGTCTGCCTTCATAAGATAATGGCGATTTTTATTGAACAATGGAGCTAGAAGATGATGCAAAAAATTTGAAGCAAAAGACATTTTTTGAATTGCTGTTTCAAGTTCAATGTAGAAGATTAGAAGTTAGTGCGATTAATGATCTATCAGATTGATGTTTAAAGATTTCAGTAATATTACATTTTGTTATAAAAGTGAAATAGTTTGTACAACAGTGTCAATGAATATTTAGGGCCTTTTTTTAAATAGATTTTGTAAAATGTGATTTTTTTGGAATGTATTATTAAAAAGTAGAGAAAAAATTTGGGTCCACCTGACAAGTTATTTTGTTGAAAAAATATATAATTGAAAATGAGTTTAGGAAAAATGAATTTCAAAAAATTTTGTACCAAACACGAACTTAATAGTAATATGTTTTATTATTTGTATATAGGCACAACGATGAAGAACTTTATCAAATGTTCAAATGTTGATTTCAAAATACAAAATAATTCTAAAATAAAAGTGAACAGTTAATCGACCGTTCTTCCAGTTGATTCCTTTCAGAGAAACAACTAAAGTTGATTATCTACAGCAATAATAAACTACCATATTTGGCAAGTAATTAAATAAAAATTAAGTGTTTAAACAATGAATTCTGCGTTTGAATTGATTCTTAGCTTTCGTTTGCTTTTCAATTTTTCTCCTAAAACGTAATTTTTCAAATCAAACATTAATTTTAAGCTCACACTCATATGATTTACAAGCATTGTCCATTTATCAACTACCCATTTTTTGAAAAGTAGATCTTAGAAAAATAAAATGAGGCACAAATAAATAGAAATTGCAACAAGACCGCGCGCATTATTGAAATATTGAAATACCAATTTTATTTATTTATGAAGTAATCTGATATTATAGCAGTACTTAGGTATTACAGTAGCTAGCTAGATGTCTCCAACTGACATATTTCTTAACCTCTTTATAGTTGGTACAACGCCTCATCCAAGCGAGGCCTTGCATGTGCCTGCAAAGGTTTAGCCAGAGTCAGTTCTGTAAGGACTTTTAATTAAAGATGGGCTTGTATGTGTGAATAATTGTGTGTTAAATTATAGGCTATCGAATTCGGTTGAGCCCGATTAAAGTGATCTAATAAGGTTTCGGTTTTGGGCTTTAATGTATCCAATTAAAGTATGGGTTTACATATGTGTAGAGACCGGGCCCAAGTCCTAATTCTATGATGGGCCGAATTAGGTCAAAGGGCATCCTCATATAAATAGGTTATGGTCCCCAGATCACACGCAACAGATTATTGTTCATTCTCTACTGCATCCCATCACAGAGAGGAAAAGGAGACTGCGTGTAGATTTGGAAGATCATACCGCGAAATCCATATTGCATTAACCATGTCAGATTCAGGTATGCTTCTGCTTTAATTATTATATTTCTTGATGATTTAACATGAAAGATCCGGTATTTAAAGAATTAAATTAAATTATCCAACAAGTTCTTCCTATGTAGAGAGATCAATCTTCTCCTTATTGGTTGGTAGGCTCCATGTGAACCCTTGAATCAGGTTTCCCAATGCCATTATAGTCAAAAGTGTACCAACACTCTGTCCAGTACATGCATGCTTACCAGTAGAAAAAGTCGAGAACCTCAAGTTTGGTTCTGACAAATCTACTTTACTGACATTTCCACCCAAATGCCGCTCTGGATTGTATTTCAAGGGTTCTTCCTAGGTCTCAGGGTTACGACCCAGTCCGATTCGGCTCAACAAGACATGGCTGCCTTTCGAAACAAACCCACTTCCATGTCTGTTAATGACAGGTGCGGCAAATTGAACGGAACGTGAGGATGCAGCCTGAAAGCTTCTCTTGCTCATGCCTTCAAATAATTTAATTGGTGAACATCCGATTCTTGAATCCATCGGTCTTTCCCTTCAACCCTGTCTATTTCCTCGACTGTCTTTTGGAGAATCTCAGGTTGATTAATCATTTCTGCCAGCGCCCATTCTGCTCCTGCCGCAGGGCCATCTACTCCAAAAAAGAACTCCTAAATAACAAAATTATATTAAACTATGTACGAACTGCCATGTCACAAAATATATAAGCAACAGAAATGACATTACACTGCATTGAGCTTTGATCTCATTTATCGACAGAAGTTGCTTCCCACTTTTATCCTTAAGCGTTATCATAATGTCAAGAAGGTCCTCTGCTTCTTTTCTCTTACCATCTTCCCATTGTTTGATTCTGGCTTCTATGATTGGATCATGGTATTTGTCAAAAACGTTCATGGAGTTCCTTACATTATTTTCATGGCCATCGATATCTAGACATCTCAACCAGGGCACGTAATCTGATATGCAAAACGCTAACGTGTGTTTGAGCACTGTATAAAGAGCTTGAATATGTTGCTTTTTTCAAAACCTGGTCCTCCATTTTCTCCACCTTCCCCAAAGAATCTTCTGCTAAAAGTCATCTTTCTGATTACATTTGGTCCATAATGTTTGATTGGTAAACTCAGATTAATTACTGATCCATCTGGATTATTGCACCGTTTGAATATATAGTAAACAAGATTATCAGTTTCTTTATTCCTCTTGTTAAGTAGCCACCGAAGTCTGGTTGGACTAAACAACTCCTGATTGACAATCCTTTTCATTTTCTTCCACTGTTCTCCCCATGGAGAAAGTCCCGTTGTCAAGAATCCCTGGCTTGCATATTCAGTAGCCATGGTTATAGGTCTTGACATGAAAAGAGAATCATGTTTATGCAGAAATTCTCGGGAGAGTTCTGGTGAAACTACCACTATTACATGAACCCTTCCCAGACGGATGCAGCCTATATTTGTTTTCAGTTTTTCCATTACCCCGTCTACCCATTTGAATACAGGCTTGTTTGCGTACACTTTAGGAAGGTTTCCGACTATAGGCCAGGAAAATGGACTAGGTGGAAGTGGTGGTTTTTTGCTTTGGCTCAAGATTTTCCCATTGATGGTTACAAAGATGAGCATGCAAGAAAGGAGGAACGAAGACATCCAAAATCTATACCCAGAAAATTGGATCTAAAATGGTTCAGATTGTCATGATCTTCACATTGTACATTAAAAAAATGAGGATAGGATTGCCAACTCACGTTGTACATTAAAGAAAATTTTCTTTGACCCCAATTCTTGCTTGTGTAACGTACCCGCCAATGTAACGTACTCCTTTGACTAGAAACTGACATGCAAGATTTCATGAACATATCAAGACCCAACACAAATACCACCTCATCATCTATCAACAGATGTATAAAAAAATTGTATAAGTAGCATAGTCCGCTTGCTAATATCAGCTTGTTTGTTAAGTAATTATAATCATTTTAAATAATAATTAGATACAAATAAATGGATATTAGTTGTAGATTTTACAAATGTGTAAATAAAAAAATTAAGTGATTAAAATACACCTACCAAACACGCTAGAAATAAAAAGCAAATGAATAAAGAAACCTACCAGATATGCTTTAAATATATGGATACAAGACCTACTTCATTTAATATCACATTATATTTTCGTGAGGATATATAGCTTTACTTTGGATAATATAGTTATAAATGATGTCTTGAGTATGTGTGTGTGTGTTTTTACAAATAAACTAATTTATGTATTATAGTTTTGAAAGGTTTATAACTTTTTGATTAAAAGTAAAAACAGGTAATTGACAATTATATATAACTAACTGAACTTTTATGCGAATTTGACCACTAAAGTAAATATCTTAACAATTAGAACCATAATATTAAAACCTTGTGTCTTTTCAAGGTTGAGGTCTTCCATTTATTCCCCCCATGTATTTTTTTTCCTTGTGCCAAAGGGTTTTATCGACATTATTCAGAGGGCAGAACATTAAACTCACAGTTAGGGATTCTGTTGATAATATGTTTGACTGAAAATTAGTTGAAATTTTTGTGCCCATTTGGGTACCGAACAGAATCTATACATAGATTTGAGACATTGATAATATTAATACAAGTTCTTCAGATGATAGGCATAATGCATATAAGATGTTATGGAATAAATCTCACATCGGATAGTTTTGGTAAATATTTATCAATATATAATGGTTTGAGTTATTTCCCTTAACAAGATGATCAATTAAAATGAAATCTCAAATCTTAACATGATATCAAATGTCATTAAACTCAAACGAGCTATATGATTTCAATTAAGACTAAAAATTAGCACATGAACTTTAATATTGATTTGCTCAAACAAACAACCGTGTTGGGGGGAAATATTAAGAGATAAATTCCATATCGAATAATTGTTGAAATATAGACCAATATACAATAACTTGGATTACTCCTTTTAGTAAATTTGGCATTTTAACATGGACCTCAAATCTTGATATAAGATACTTGAAAAATCTACTTTCGTCCTATAGACTTTAAGGGCCTGCTTAGGATGATGATGATGATGATGATGAGATTATTATTATTATTATTATTATTATTATTATTATTATTATTATCCATTTTGATTGATTTTGGTTAGCAACGTTTACGAGGGGTTGGTAAATCTAGGCTATCTAGCGTTTGATATTCTTTAGACACTGATTTAGGGTGATTTATTAAACCATCCAAAATAATTTTGGTAGCTTATCATATTCTCTTTTAATTTTACCTTTTATAAAATAATTATTTCCAACCAACATAATTTGTTCATAACTAACCTATAAATAAAAATACATTAACAAAAAAAATTACTTATAAGCAAATTATACTTAAAAAATAATTACTTTTGTGTAAAAAAATGTTTATAAAGTAAAATACATCTAAAAAACATAAAAAGTATAAAATTCACTCATGTATAAAAATTATTGAAAATTACAAAATTTAACTTTTAGTTGTAAAATTTACTTAAAAATAAAAAATACTAACTTAAAATTTTAAGTATATATTTTACCTTTTTTAGTTAAATATTAATTTATATTAAAAATTTCATACTAGAAATTATAAATTTCAGAATCGATACATAATAAACTCACAAACATGGAATGAATTGTTTTAAAATTTGCTATGAAATCACTAAAAATCAGTCCAAGCATAAATGTTCAAAATCAATTTAAAAAAAAAAAAAAAGTCAAATAACCGATATTCCAAAACTCTCAAGTAAACCCTAAAATGTATGAAGTTCATATTTTTTAAAAGACGAAAGATAGACTTTAAGAAATTACTCCTAGATGGATAAGACGAATCCATATTTGTTTTATTGATTTCACAAAAAATATTAAAAACGTGATAAGATTCAAATAGGGGGAAAAATAGTAGTAAGCTACTTTTGACACGATGATGTTGTGCCATAAATTTTTTTCTCAAAAAAAAAAAAAAAAAAAAAATCT
>NC_036248.1:9652197-9655811 GCF_002742605.1 Olea europaea var. sylvestris | reverse complement strand
GAGAATATATGGTGTTCTGCATTATCGATATTTGTAAGTGCAAAAATTGGTATATAAAAATACAGTAAGTTGCAAATACGGTATGTAGCATATACGGTAAGTTGCAAATACGGTAGGTAGCATATACAGTAAGTTGCAAATACGATAAGGTGAAAATACGATAAGTTGTTTGCAAATACGATAGGTTGTAAATACGGTAGGCAGCATATACGGTAAAGTACAAATACGGTAGGCTGCAAATATGGTAAGTTGCAAATACGGTAGGCAGCATATATGATAAGCTGTATATAGGGTAAGTTGCCTGCAAATACGGTAAGTTGCATATATGGATTTATAATTTGTTATAAATGTATAAAATTTATTTAATATTGAATTTCTTAAGTATTAAATGTTCTAATTCAATATTGTTTCCTTTTTTATAATTGTATTTCCAAGAATTAAAAAAAAAAGTGGTTACGAAATTGCTAATTTTTAAATGTGTTTTTTTGTTGAAGATAAAAATGATTTTTTTATGTTATTTGTAAAAAAAAAAATTATTATAATTTTATTGGCGTAATAAGTAGATTTATTATGCATTTTTATTTTTTTACATTTTGAGAAAAATTTTGTTTATGGTGATTGACAAATATTTTTCCACACACGCATCATGCCAACAACATAAAAAAATAATAATAATTTTAGTATATATATAAACTCCATGAGAAAAAAAATAAAATAAAATTCTCCGCATATGAGCAAAAAAAAAAACTTTGCAAAGTGCGGAGAGATGGCAAATTATCTCTCCGCATAGTGTGAAGAGAAAAATAAAAACTCTCAAGACTTTATCTGTAAGTTCCAAGAGACATTTTCTCAAACAACTCTTGAGCAATTCATTGAACACTTTAATTCCCGCCCTACAACCCGAAAGTATAATTTCATTGAAAATTATATGCGCTTCTAATATCCAAGAGCTGTTATCAAGAAAGTGTAAAATCTTGAATTTGGATGGTACCTTAGAGCCTCCATTTGTGAAAGCAATGTCATGGTACTATAAATATCCCCTTCTTTGCACAATTCACTTATTGTTTCATTATATGAATCACGAGAAAACTCATTTCCAGTACCGTAAATATGATTTGCATGCTCAGAAGTCGAGCTGTGACTGAAATTTAAAGAAAACATAATTGATTTTGAACTATATTTTTCGACTCTGTTTCGTTGTACATACGAAAAATTTACAATCTTGAAATTTGACTTGTAATTAAGGAATTTGAAAACAACTCACCGCACTGTGCGGTGAGTTTTTTCTCTCCCTATATTGTGCGGAGAGCTGGTTTGCCATCTCTCAATACTGTACGGAGAGTTTTTCTTTTACTCCGCACTGTGCAGAGAGGTTTTTAGAGTTTTTTTTTCTCCCTATACTGTGTGAAGAGCTGGTTTGTCATCTCTCCACACTATACGAAGAGTTTTTCTTTTACTCCGTACTGTGCGGAGAGGTTTTTTTTTCTCTCCGTACTTTTTTTTACTCCGCACATGGTTCAACTCTCTACACATTGTGCAGATAGTTTTTCTCTCCACATTGTACGAAGAGTTTTGCTATAGTGCGGACCAACTCTCCGCACTGTGAGGAGATTATTTATTTATTTATTATTATTATTATTACTCCGCACTGTGCGAAAAGTTTGCCAAACTCTCTGTATATGGTTCAACTTTCTCCGCACCTATTTTTATTTTTATTTTTACTCCGCACTTGGTTCAATTTTCTTCGCACAATGCGGAGAGTTTTTTTTTTCAATTTTACAATATTGAATTACACAAAATTTAGAAATATAATATTCACATTCAATTTAATCATATCAATACTATCAAATAATACAAGCAAAATAGTTTGTATATTTCTTATTCAAGCATGAAATATACAAGCATATTTTTTCTAGATAACATACTACTATGCAATTGTAAAAATAATTTACAATTATTTTGTTATATCATGGAAATATTTTTAGATATTGTTTCAGAAACTTTCCAAAAAAACTAAAATTCATTCACTAATAAAAATAAGATAAATACAAAATTCGTGCAACGCACGTAATAGCAACTAGTAAGTGTAAAAACATCATCTAATAATTTTAAAACATCCAAAATATATGAGATGTTATCTATAGGATAATCACCACACTAATCCATTTTAAAATATTCTATTTCAAGATCAAATTTCAGTTAATTTAAAATAACATAGTCTTCCTATAGGGGGGTCGACTTAATTTGATACTGAACATACGTATTTTAATAACAAATTGTACAATGGAGGAGGGCGAGGGTTTATATATGCCTATAAACCATCTCACACTTATTATTTTGAACTGATCTTGGATCTTCATTTAATAATTAATCAATCAAATATAAAAAAATTATATTGGCACCAAATTATTAAAGATAATTTCTCAACCACTTCTAATTAATTTAGAGTTGTGAAAAATTATAAAATATCAATGAATATGATTTTAGTGTACTGGGTGATGTTTCATTTAATTTATGTGACATGTGATAATCATCTATTCATTCGTCATTCGTAAGCAATAAAAGTATTAATTAAATGAATTACAATCACTTATGGCCATCCTAAAAATTGAAAATACAACAAATTCAAATTACATAATACTAGATCTTTAAGGACTACAACTCAAAAATCAGGGATAAAATTTCATTATTCATAAATTAGATATTAATATAAAAATTAAATATTAATATATCCACCCAATTCAATTCCAAGCCTTAGTCAATTCATTATATTCTTACTTTCACTCTTCACATTCTCTTCCTCTACATCTCTTCCTTTTCGGTGCTCTGTAACACGCAGTGGTGATCTGGATTTTCTCCGATTTGTGGTGGGTTCGATGATGGTAGGTCTATACGCCATCTCCACCATTTAAGTAGCACCGCGATGCTATTGTATGTAGAGGACACTGGAGTTTTCAACAATCTGTACCAGGTAGCAACGATCTGAAATTTTCTTCGGGATTTGGTGCGTTTGGTGATGGTGGGTTTATGTGCCGTCACCACCGATGCTGCTGTAATGAAGAGGAGATCAAAGCCTCCGTTTATGGTAGATTCAACGATCTAAAATTTTCTTCGATTAGATGATCTGTGCCACAATTTAGTGATGATAATGGTGGTAGTGGTGGTTTGGGATGGATTTAGTGTCGTTGCGGGTTTTAGGTGGTTTTTGTTGGTTGGGTAGGTAGAATACTAGCTTCGATTGTGAATCTAGCAAGGACTTTGGTTGGTTGTGCAGGTGAAGGTGTTGACGATGATAGGTGGCAGTTGACGATGGTGGTGATGATGATAATGGTGATGGTAATTTTGGTGGTAATAGTAGTAATGTGGTATGTTGTGGACTTGGCTATGGTCACAACATGGGTAGTCGCAATTGGTGGTGGCAGTGACGGTAGTATTGGTGGTGGTGGTATGTGACCCACTATTTAGCTTATGTGACCAATTATTTGGTTATTCATGTCTAAATATTTAATTGTAACCTAAAAATTCGATAATTTGTGATTGAAAAATAATTTCTAACCAACCAATTTGAAAATCTATGACCAACAAATAAACTGTGACCTATAATGTTTTTGGTT
>NC_036248.1:9640962-9647436 GCF_002742605.1 Olea europaea var. sylvestris | reverse complement strand
ATTTTGTTTCAATACTAGTCTATTGCCCGTGTAATGCACGGGCATTGTTATTTCGAGGGTAATGTTAATTTTCCTAGATAATATATTTATTTCTCCTTTTTTTGGTGGCTTCTTTTTAAACCTTTAATGCATAATATAACATTTTTTCATATACTCGCTTCTCCAAAGTTAAGATTATAGATACTCAACTTTATTATCAAACGTCATGAAAGTAGGAAATAATTATGAAAAAACTCTAATATTTATTAAATGGCAAATGGAACCTAATAACATTGAAGAACTGCAACAGAAATTCTAAACCTAGATGACAAAAATTATCAAGTCAAGGTAATAAAAGCACCTTCTTTCTCCCCTCCGCATGGAACATGCTACCAGCAGATTTTGATGCTCCACAATCCAATAAATGTCAAATCACTATGCATGATTCAGAATGGCAATAAGTAAATTGAACAAAGAATTAATCTTATATGCGGAACCAATCCCCAATTTGTGCTCAGAATCCTCTGACTTCATTTCTTTCTTTGCTTCGGTTAGTGATCCCCCAACTTCCATTTTTATCGATTCATTTGGTCTTCTGTGAATTTTCTTCCGCCTCTCTTTGAGTTTCATGGACTATGTCAGTCATCAGTCTTATGGGATTCTCATCATCTATGGATTGAGTGTCGTTACTATTGTTGCTTGTGGTGGATGATACTGAGGTTTAGCCATTCACAGATTCTATTAATGCAAATAACATTACTAAAAGAATTCAACAAGTTGATAGAACCAAAATTCAATCTAAATCATGGGAAAATATAGATAATAAAAATTCGATGCCAAATAATACCTTCAGTAAGTTGCCTTGTCACATGGACATTCTTTCCATCTGAAACATACAAATAATTTGATGTGATTAAAAATCAGATTAACCATCCAAATTTTCTTCTATCAGTATAATCACTTGTAACAAATGAAATATGTATCGAAGATTTGATGTGATTTAAAATAAAAAAATCCCCTTTTCAACATGTGAAATCCTTATATTTTTTCTGCTATTTATCCAGTAAAGCCTGGCCATTTGCATGACCCGACCTTTCATAACTCATTTATGACAGGTAACATGTGCCAAGGTCAATGGTATGATCAATATACTCCTATCATAAATTTGAAGTACAATGGATGCCAACCATTTGATTCACCAATGGCAAGAAAACTACAACCGGAGATGTAATTGATATCAGTTTCTGGGAACAAAATAGAAAAGGCTTTAGCAGGAGTACCAAAGCTAAAGTTCCAACTCATTAAAGAGAATCATTAATAACTGCAGTATAAAATACCTAGCACTTCCCAGTTTACAATTACTATATACGATGTTTAGGTGGGCTTATATAAGCTTGCTTAGTTCACTCATAAGGTGGAGACAAAATCACTTTTGTTGATGAGAGAGAACAACATCTTTTATGTTATTCTAAATAAGTAATCTTAGTTTCAGAACAATTTCACTTGTATTTCTAGTTTGGGTTTTAAATTCCAAATCATATAAAACTCAAAATATATAGATAAAAAGATGATTCATACTTCAGCATTCAGATTGATCCCACCATAATTGACGACTTCGTCGATAACTCTAGAAACCATGGTCGAAGGATCACAATATTAGATATATGAGAAAAAGTATATGTCATTCTATTGATTAAAGACTTACTGTCAAAGGCGCCAAGGAGAAACTCACTCAACCAATTTATCAATCTGAGCTCCCCAATTACCTCTGCCAGCTCCTCCACGTTTTACCTGATTTTTGCAATGGAATGAGAGTACAATGGAATATAAATGTCCAAGGATTGCAAAGATGCAAAGACAAAAGAGAGATTAAGTTAGGAACAAATAGGGTGTTCAATTTCATCTTTGCTAGCATTTTTCAATTTCATCAAGCTGATACAATAAGAATTGAAATCCCGAATCTAAGTTGCCATTGTTATTTTCTTTCTCAAATCTCAGCAATCAAACCTCTGATTTCTAAGCAAATCTTTTTTCAACAAAAAAAATGGAAAACAAATATCTTTTCAAAACTTTCAGTAAACTTAAAAAGAAGCAATAAAAATGAAGCAATGCACTAAAGTTTAATTTTTGGAACTCATTTTCAAGCTAGAGATCATCATATTAAAATTGATTTTGACATCAGCATCAAGATAATCAATCCCCCCCCTTTTTTAAAGAACAATAAAGTACCTGAAAATGATCATATTCTTAATTTTTTTGTTTGCATTTTGTATCATCATTAATTAGAGCACAAAAAGCAAGAAGAAACAAGAAAGCCAAATTCATTGAAGACAACAAAATCCATATGAAATCCAAAATTAAATACTTTCAACTAACAATTAGAAGAAAAATCTGAATAAATGCACACACATATATAAATAGAGATAGAGAAAAAGATTACAATATCAAGAGGGGCTTCAAGTGGATTCATAGTACTTATGTTTCCACGAGAGAAAAAATTGAAATAAACATTTCTTACCACTGGTTCAGATCTTCGTTCTGTAGTATTAGATTCTGTTTCCAATGTACATTATGGAAGTGGGCATTTCCTGCAAATGAACATTTGAACTTGAGATATGGGTTCTTATTAGGCCATTAAAAGCAAGGAATTAAGGCTTCAAAAATTAAATGAGCAATATCATCAGGAGGCCATGGACATTATATATGCAAACTTATATGAAATAATCAATATAGGTCATGAAAAGAAACAAAAATCAATATATTGGGCATATTATTTTTGCTAAGAAATGGGCCGAATTGCATCATGCTCGTAGGGCAAAACATATTGTATAATGCTTGTAGGGCTTCTCTTGTATATTATTAACTTAAAACGTGGCACGAAATATATTGAACAAGAAGAGAATCATATATTTATTTAAAATTAATATTCAATGAATCCATTTTGGAGAACTAAAACAAACTTAGTTCTATCAGTGAACAATATATAGCATCTGCAAGAAAAACATTAAAATAGCACATTCATCTACAAGATTATTGACCATAAGCAATAGTAAGCAATTAGTATGAGAAATATGTACCAGGAGGCAGCCTCTCTGTGCTGTGGCCAACGATGCACCTCCCAGTAAGATTAGGCTGATGATCAAACAGTTGAAAGATGCCTGTCATATATCATGTTTGCTTTTGCAATTTTGGATTATCACCTATCAAAGAATGTAAAATCTTTTTAGCCATTTTCACTCCCCTCACTTCAATGAAGGTATCAAAATCCCAAATGTCTTGTCTAGAATTTCTCCAACCTTTTTGTATACCCAACTTCCAATGCACTAGCTTTTCTTCTATAATGCTCTCCTGTTTGCTTTTGCAATTCTGGATTATCACCTATCAAAGAATGTAAAATCGTTGTACCCATTTTCACTCCACTTACTTCATTGAAGGTATGAAAACCCCATATATCTTATCTTGTCTAGAATTTCTCCAACCTTCTCGTATACCCAACTTCAAATGCATTGGTCTCTTCTTCTATAATGTTGTGACCACCCTTTCAAACCAAGGACTAAAAAATTCCAATTCTAAAGCAAACATACAAAATTCTTTCAACAGGCCTCTGATGCAAATAAAATGAAAACTATCCATGTTCTGGCAATATTATTTGAAGAATTTCAAGCAACAGAAATTGAGATAATCTCTCTCCTTTCCGTATTTACATAATCCACCAAGAATTTTCCCTTAATTACACACCCTTTTAGCTAAATATAATTACAGAGCCAGAATCGATTAGCTCAAAACACTTGATATCCACCATATCATGATTCTATCTTTGCAGTAGAAACTGCCATCAATTATCTTCGAGTAAATAAGAAAGACCAGAAAAATTCGTTCATTCTCTCTAAAATCTAGAGATAACCCCTAAAATTTTCCCCAGAATACCTATGAATCCTCATAAGGCCTTTTTGCTATTGTCGTGTATTGTTGTTCCAAGATCTTTACTTGAACTGAAAATAGTTCGATTTTCTCTCGTGCCTTTGTTTGAAATTTTAGTTAAACTTTCATAAAAAGGGAAAAATTTCCACAGGATCTGCAGAAGTGATCAAGAAATTGAAGAAATTTACAGGATTGGAAGAAATTGAAGGTCGATTCCAGTAATTAGTTTGAATCTTACCTTTGCTCTCCTTCTCAGGGCTTGCTTTGGCTCGGTTTGTCAAGAAAGAAACTCATGAAAAAGCAAGAGAGAGTGAATGAAGAAAAAGAAAGCAAAATGCTCTTTATGTAAAATATCTATATCCTATTGAATAACCAGATAATGAACAGTAAAGAAACCAGTTTCAGTGTGAATCGGAGGGCAAAAAAATGAACAGTAGAGCCAACATTCACTCTTTTATATAAAGGCAATGAAATGATATAATTAATATTACTAATAAATTAAAATTAATTAAGTACAAATTCCAAAAATTCAATTCCTTTACAAGCAATGAAACGTTAAATAAATGTTGAACCGGAACTGAAAGGTGACAAGTTAAAAAAAAAAAGAGTCATCTGTTTTAAGCAATAAGAAAAAACAGTGCTTCCAAAAAATGAGTAACCCAAATCTCGAACAAGTGAATTGTATTGAAGACACCGTCCACAAATTTTGAGATTTAAACAATTTTTATGAAGGGGAAAAAATATCAAAATCAAAACTCGCCTTATATTGACCGTAATAACACAGTTGAAGAGGAGGAAACCAGTCGTTGGAACTTTAGGGCAAAAGGACGTTGATTTCTCAGAACTCTTCGTCCCTTCCACTTCAATGCCTTCCTCCTCTTCAAAAATCAAACCGAAAGCATCTAAGAAAGTGAAATTCAATCCATAAATCCAAGATTTGAATGATAGTAGTTAGAGTATGAGATACTATCACCTTGCTTCGAGCCTCGGTCTCATCTTACTTGTTGGATTTTACCTTTCTTCTTCCTCCTTTTTAGGGTTTGATTTTGTTGTGGAACGAGGAGTCGATAAAAAAAAAAAACTCAAAAAACAGATAATGTGTGAATGAATGAAGTGAGAGAAAGAGAAAAGGTTTATACCGAAGATAAAAACAGAGAAAAAAATTGCTGCTCCGCGCACCACGAAGCTCCTCTCCGTGTTGCGCGGAGTTTATCTTTCATTATTATTTTTTAAGTTTTTAAACAAAAAACAAACAAGAAAGAATTTGAAGTCAAAAGGTGTTGGCTACTTTGTTTGCTGTCAATTGGCATTAAATAGCACTCTGAACAAAGTGAATACGATCGAATTTGCTGTCAATTTTAAAGTTAAAAATTCTGGCTTCTATGTTTTGTCGTTACATAAGAAACAATGATATGTGAGAAGAAATTAAAGTGGGATTCTCTCTTTTTAATAAAGGGAATAAAATTAAATATTTAATTAGGAAACGAATTTGAAGTCAAAAAGTGCTAGCTCCTTTATTTGCTGTCCTGTTTGTATTAAATAGCTACAGTACAGCTTGTCAGCTTTTGTGAGTGTGAAAAAGTAAAAAAAAAATAGAGCTAGATTTCTCTCCGCACTGCGCGGAGAGGTGTTGGCGGAGAGAATCTCACTCCGGGCTACGCATAGTATTTCACCAACTCTTCGCACAGTGTGGAGGCCTTTTTTTTGTTTTATTTTTTTAGTACGTATTTTTGGTAATTTGACTATAATTTTGGTTACGGTTATCAAAATCGAGCCCATAACCCCAATTTGGAAAGCTCTTTTCTGCACGCACGTCGTGGCATCATTTTTAAGGTCAAAATTCGCTGTTTTCCTTCCAAATCCCCAATTATAGTTATTTTCTTCCTTTTATGGCATCTTTTATTATGAAAACATACTTTCTAATGTTGTAAATATTTATCCTACATCCAAAAAAAAAAAAGTTGACATCATACACATATTTTTTTTTTTAGAAAATTATGTAAATTATATTAAAAAAGTTGTCGCGAAAAAAAAAAACATTCATAAAATAATTGATTTTTTAAGAAAAAAGACGAATTATACGCATTTTTATATGTAATGTTTAACTATTTTCGATATTCATTTAGATCATTCAATGTGTCTCGAAACGAGCTTCGAAAAAATATAGAAGATTAATGAATTCGACTACTGTACAATCGTCGATGAATTTTTAAATTTAACCTGTTATCGAAATTCTTAATTTTTTAAATAATGTCTATTTTAACATTAAAATAATTTAAAAGTTTATTAAGAAACTTTCTAAATGACGTCAAAAATTTAACAGATTATTTAAAAAATTAACTGATCGAAACAAAAAAATTCCTAAAACTGATCTGCGCAGCGTGGAGTAATTACTCCTGGCAGCCAGGAGCCAAATATATATATATATATATATATCCAATTTTTATTTTTTTTTAATTGGACGATTAATTTTTTTTTGTCAACTTTTTTAAGACACGCGTTTAATGTACATTTAACTATTTTTGATATTCATTTAAATCATTCGATATGTCTATAATATAATTCTCGAAATGA